>NC_134898.1:7100964-7238464 GCF_041734735.1 Babylonia areolata | reverse complement strand
ATGTACTCTTTTTTTTTAAATTAGTGACAAAATCACTTACACATGGTCGTCCAGAATGGAGAAAGCTAGTGCATGAGTCAGCATCACGGTACCCGACGGTTCCCCATGGAGCTACGGGACCAAGCAAGCAACCTCAACGAACTATCTTTTTTTTCTTTCTTTTTTTTTTTTTTATCAAACATTGTTCAACACATATTGGACAACTATCATCCACAGGGAATGATAAGATTCAGTTTGATTGTAGGGGGTTCATGTCACATACCTAGCCCCAGTTCTAGAGACTAACCCATACACACACACACACACACACACACATACATATATATGTGTGTGTGTGTGTGGGGGGTGGTTGTATATATATATATATATATATGTATATATATATATATATATACAACCCCCCCCCCCACACACACACACACATGCACAGATTCGTAACACTATCATGCTGATAAATTCAATTGCACATCTTTTTGGTGCCACATTTACCAATAAAAAAACCAGTGAAACGAAATGTCATCTGTATGCAAGGTTTGTAACACAGCATCATGTAAGAGTTCTCTGTTTGTGTCAATTGTAACCAAGTGTTTTCAAACAATAATAAAAATGTGCTAAAGATAGACTGGTGTACCAAAGCCACATTACACCATGGCTGGAATACAGTACAAGCATGTCTTTGTTACTGCCATCATAAGAGAAAAAGAACGAGAGAGAGAGTGGTTATTATGACTGTTTCCAATACTGCTATGATTATTATTACCATGGTACGACTGTTGCGGTGTCCAGTGTACATGCGTAGAGGCTGTGGTTGAAAAACAGATGCCATGGCCTGTTTTTCACGTTCTTCCATTCGTCGGCGATACATGGACTGCATGCACATGGCTGCATAGTGACGTTCATCATTAGAGCTGGCCCTAGAATTGCAAAATATTCCAAAATGAGCAGTTCAAAAATTGCATGTTAATATGATATTTGAGACAAATAATGCCTAATGCTTACCCATGACAAAATTCATAAATTTACAGACAGACAATATAGCAGTAACTTCCTGGAAGCCCTGGCACAGCTTCACAATGTAACAGTCACTTAGATGGGACTTGACAGGCAATTAACACAACAAATCTGGAGACCTGAGCGTCCTTTCTTTCTTTTTTGAGGTCCAATTACCTGTGCCCATTTCAGTGGTTTTATTCCTATGCTGCTTACACTGAATCGTTGGGTTCCATACCTCATGGTCAGGTCAGTGAGGTATGTGCTTTTAATTTTGACAGCACCTTAACCTGTTCAATGCCTATAAGATGTCAGCTGATATTCTACACAAAATGTTGCCATAGTGCCTGTAAGACATCAACTGATGTCCTGCATCTATCCTGATTTTTCCTTCATTGGAGTTTGGTTCAATGAACACAAGCAGATCTTAAATGGTTAGCTTATTGTGTCTGGATTATAAACATACTGTTTAAATGAGCATACACCTCAGTGGTCAAATGATGGGCAAAGCCATTGATATTGTGCTTCCCTCAAACATTCCACCAGTATACCCCCAATAAGTTCAATGAACATTTCATGGACAAGATTAAACAGATCAGAAGCAGTCTTGACCCTGATACACCAACCCCCACTGATGCTGTTCAGTTCTCTGGTATGTTTTTCGCAGATTTCGAGCCTGTGAGTGAGGAATGTGTGAGAAAAGTACTCCAGAACATACCAAAGAAATCCTGTCACCTTAACCCTATCCCCATCACTGTCCTATATGATTGTTTAGATGAGATTACACCTTTAGTTACTCAATACTGTCATTATGAACAAATCTTTGTCATCTGGCATTATGTCTCAGAGTTTTCAAGCATGCTTTTGTAAAGCCCCTTTTAAAAAAGTCTAACCTTGATCCAAGCTGTTTGAAGCAAAACCATACAGTTTCTGATCTACCTTTCTTGTCAAAGGTGTAAGAGCATACTGTGTTGAAACAGTTGCTGCAACATTTGGAATCACACAATTTTCTAGAGCCGTTTCAGTCAGCCTACTGTAAGTGCCATTGCACTGAAACCACCTTGCTGTGAGTGGTTAATGACCTTCAGGCCTCTGATACTGGTCGTGTGTTTATTTTGTCATTGCTTGACCTGTCGGCAGTGATTGACACTATAGACCATGGCAACCTTACTATACATTTACATACCACTTTTGACTGCTCTGGAATGGTCCTGAATTGGTTCATATCATACTTAACTTGCCGTACCCAGTCTGTCCTTGTTGGTCATTAATCCACACCATCTGTGTTGATGTGGTGCCACAAGGTTCACTCTTGGGTCCGGTTTTATTTAATATGTACACACAGCCTCTCAGCACTGTCATTCATCAGTCAGGGCATTCATACCATTTCTTTACAAATGATTCTCAACACCACAACTCTACTGTTCCCCCATATTTTTGGACTCTTGCCTGTAGTTTGAAAAATTACGTTGAGGATGTGGGTGAGTGGATGAGTGAGAACAAGCTGAAGATGAGTGATGAAAAAATTGAGCTAACTGTCATTGGCACCAAATCAAAGATAAATCAGGTCACTTCTACTGACATGTCTATCTCTGGCAGCAACAAACCTTTCTCCAGTCTGTGAGAAACCATGGCATCTACATGGATGCGTCTATGGATGCACTTGTGCAGCACTCTGTTCTGTCAACTGCTGCTGCCAACAAACTCGCTGTTTCTTTCATACTAATTAGATCAGACGACTGCTACTCTCTTCTCGCTGGTCTCCCTGATAACAAACTAAATAAACTTCAACACATTCAGAATCACGCAGTCTTACTTGTACTCCTTAAACCCAGGCATGAAAGTGCAAAATCACAACTCAGAACACTTCACTGGCTTCCTGCTAAATACAAGTAGCTTGTCTCTGCTTTCAGTGTCTCTATCACAACAATATGCCACCGTATCTTTCAGATTTCTCCATCTTTTCCATCCTGCACTCATTTCACACCTCTCTGCTGCCAGTTCCTCTGTTATCCCTTGAAACCTTTGGCAAAAAATCTTTCTGTCTTTGCCCCCCCAGTCTGGAACTCTCTGCCACTGTCCCTAAGAAAATCAAATTAAAAATTTTTAAATTTTGTATTTTAAAAAGTAGATTTTTTATTGCATTGTATTCAGATATGTGTGACCGGTGTTTTGAGCTGAAAGTGAATTTTCTGTATTGTGGTATGTTTTTGCAAACTGTGATATCAGGAGTAGTTTTAAGTACCGTGATAGGGTTTTTAAGTTCTGTGATATGATGTTGCATTATTTAGTTAGACTTTTTCATGTAATATGCATTATGAGTGTGAATAGTCTGTGATTAGTTTGCGTGTGTGTGTGTGCCTGTGTGCCTGTGTGTGTGTGTGTGTGTGTGTGTGTGTGTGTGTGCGCGCGCGCGTGTGTTTGAATTTTTAAATTTAGCATTTAAATGCATGTTTTAAACGTGAGTATCGACAACGTACAAGCACAACTAAGCATGATTTACGAGGAAAGGCACTTTTAAGTATATTATCATTATTATTACGTCAGGTAGAGGACCCCTCTCTTCTCAATGTTTTGCTAACTGCACTACACTACGTGGGCCTGAAAAGTGGATTAGTATCATGTGCAAAAAGGGCGTCGGAGAATTTGTCCAGTAAAGACAGTGACACGTGTCAATGGATTTACATTACTTTGCAGGCTGTGCAGATGAGTATGAATGGTAATAACGACAAGAGATGTATCTATCTTGTCTGATGCTTAGTTTAGGGGTGGGGTGGGATGGGAGGAATTCTCAGATTCAGAATCCATATTCATTTTCCTTCACAAAAATGTTTACTTTGCTTCGTATCACCTATACTTTTTGTACCATGATTTTTTTCAATTTCTTATTCATTACTCCAAAATAATCAGGTCAACAATGATGAAGCGACTCAACGTCTCCTGACTAGGAATCTGGACAACGAAGTTATCTTCAACTTGAACAAGACCAAACAATAAATGGTGGCAGCTAAAGGATGGATCACGAAGAAAGACCACCATTCGCTTGCAAGCTACAAGTGTCCATTCCAGCTGAAAAGTTTGGTCCCAGTGATTTGATCGCTACTACTATGCCATACACCTTTTTCAGAAAATCAACAAGAACAAGTCTCTGTCTACCTGTACGCTATATGTGAGCCAGTAGACGATCTTTTGACTGTTTTACAAATTGATGAAGCCAAAATATCTTATCAAAAGTTAAAAAATGAGCTTGATCATCTCACTGATGATGGAAAAAACCCCAAAAAACATAATCACAGAAAGAGCAAAGTTCAACTAAAGAAAATAAAAATCTGGAAAGCCCATTAACAATTTTATCCAAGATTTCCATGAACTTACTGGAGAATGTGAATTTGCAAAAACCAAAAAAAATCATTTGTGATAGAATCACAGTTGGAGTGCTGAATAACTTAAAGAGTTGCAAGTCAAGCCTAAAAACTTACCCTTGCCTTGGCAATTCAAATCAGCAGACACACTGATCCCCCTGGGATTCCTAACCTCTCCTCAGAGAGGAGTCAAAGCAGTGACCCAATGATACTATGCAAAACATGAACTTGAGTATCACCGGAGATTAGAAAAGAGAGATAAACCACTTGCAGAAATTGCTGAAGCCAGGCAGCCTGCGCCGCGACATGCATTCATTATTCATGAGCTGCCTTTGCCCCGCCCAAACTAAAGGAAAGCGTCAGTCGAACGCAGTCTCCTGAGTGATTTTATAATTTGGATTACACCTTTTTTCCCTTTTCTGTTTGCTTCATCCCACGCAGATGTCAAACTCAATTTTGTTGTGAATAACATTCCTAAATATTTATATGTATTGGTTACTTTTATTTCCCTATCACCACAGCACCATTTTTCACGAGTCGAAAGATGACCTCCATTGCGGAAAACTATAATATTGGTCTTATCGAGATTCACTGTTTGTTGTAGTCTGTCTGTTTCTTGGTTAAGGGCATTTAATTGATTTTGTAACCCTATGGGTGTGTCAGACAAGAGAGCAACATCATCAGCAAATAGCATTAAGAGCAAATCTGTTGCGCCAGGTATCATTTGTATTCCATGTCTCCCCTTCTTTGATAACTCCACTGCCAATTCACCGATGAAAAAGGAAAACAGCTGTGAGCTTAGCATACAACCTTGTTTAACCCCTCTTGGACACTGACAAAAGTCTGAATAAATACCTTCGTCACGAACACATACAAGTACAGAATCGTAGATGCTTTTAACAGCCATGTAAAACTCCCGAGAGAGAGAGACAGAGACAGAGACTTAGAGAGAGAGATAGAGCACAATACAACGGTCTGCTCGGGCAACATGAAGCGTTCGTATATATATATGAATTATATATATGATTATGTACATACAGATAGATTTACATACTGATAGATCTATATGAAATTATGTATGTATGTATTCATGTATGCATGTATGTATGTATAGACAGATGTTAGAAGAGAGACAGAGCTGAATATGTGTTTTATGTTTTGATATATATATATATATTTTTTTTTTGTTGTTGTTTTTTTTGTTTTTTGGGTTTTTTTGTTTTGAAGAAATGGTGATGTAAACCAGAAAGTGTGAAGAAAAAGTAGCGTTACGAAAACGCAGTTCAATAATTTATAACTGTCTCTCTCATGTGCAACACTGCGCTTGGGGGGGGGGAGTTGGTGGTGGGGGGAGCTGCTTTATTTTCTTTTTATATTATCTACATTCAAGCAGATGCAAACGTGCTAAAAACCAAGCAAAAATGAATCGGTTTTCATTGTATACAGCGAATCTTACTACACGTGGGAAATTCCAGGCATAACTTAACTTTCGCTTTACTGCAGCTGAACCGTCAGAACCAACCAGTTTCCTTCAGGTGAGGAAGGAGAGGGTGATTTACCCCCACCCTTCCGCACTGCGTGTGTGCCCCAAAATGGCTTCAGCACTGTTATAGACAGTAAGAAGGGGCCTGCCGCGAGTGGTTTATCTCTCTTTTCTAATCTCCGGTATCACACAGACCTAACTAAATTTTACTCTGCAAAACCTTCCTCATTTGAAAAATCAACATCTGCAAAAGAAATGCCATTTCTGCTGATGAGAACGCCACTCAAGACATCTGTGGCCAGCAAGAAACACTATTTGTGCATAATGCCTGAAAAGAGGATATAAACAGTCTGCCACAGTGGTGGAAAGAAATCCATCAACAAGCTCACTGATAACATTGACAATTTGGCAGATTATTTTTCTGAATGCAACTGTCAAACTAAAAGCCTTGAAGACTGAATTCTTTTCTTGTTTTCTAGATCAGGACCTGGATGAAATGTGGAGTGCAACACTGAATGTCAATGGCCATTTAACCACATTCTTTTACTGTTGGGTGTGTATGAGTCATTAGCAACAATGAACCATGGCTTAAAGGGCTACTCCTCCAGACTTCTGACATGAATATTTGTGGACCAGGGCGATCAACCATGACACCAGAGCCTAAATCTCATACCATAATAGAAAAATCACACAGAAAATATATGTGCTCAACAATCAACCAAGTTCTTTGTGAAGTAGAAAAGCATACTTTCAATTACACATTGTAAGGAGAGTTGACTCAGTAACAACTACAACCACAGTTCTTGCCACTTCATCTACAATGGGCTGCTTATTATTGGAATCCTCTGTCAAGAGAGAATTTTAAAATCTCTTCAATGGTACTGGTTAAGTGAAAACAAAATATAAGATCAAACTCAATGTTCAACCTACCTGTGATAAGAAACTCTTGGGAGAGCTGGACAGTACAAGGTCTTTAGAGAAGAAGCCCCCCGCAGTCAAGTGTTTCGGCCCTCAACTCCTTCCACTCTAAGGAGGCTGGGCCGCACCCAGGTCATGACTCCTGGATGCCCTTGTATTGATGCCCTTTATTTAAAAATGTTTTTTTCCTGTCTTCAGCAGGTTCAAACCTGCACCTCCAGGGTGGTCGCCACTTCAGAACTGAGTCACCTTTTCTGGCAGACGTTTTAACCACTGAGCCACTGTACACCTAGTTTGAGTAGGGAAATTTAATCCTTATGAAGTTTACTTTCATTTCTCCTCCAGATCCAGCTGGAACTTTTCTGCTGCTTCTGCCATTGCCTTGAGAGCCCATGTCCTTTCTCTGCCAGAAACTGACAGCTGTTTCATGAGGCTGTAGGCAGATTCGCCCACAAACCCTCTTGCACCAATCTCTATGGCGAGGACTTTGGCTTAGAAGTCAGATTCACTCGGGCTGCTGGCTAGACTAGCATACTTCTTGGTCTTGTAGATGTGGGCTTCCTCCATTCTGCTTTTGTATGGCACAGTGAGCTCAATCAGAATCACTTGTTTTGTTGCCTTGGAGTGGAGTACCATGTCAGGTCACATGCTGCTCTTGCTGATGATTTCCGGGTGTTTCTTCCCCTCTGGTAGGTCAACTGTGCATTCCCAATCTTCGGCATCATCAAGCAGCCCATGTTTCCATGCTTTGGAAACTTTAGATGCTGTTCCTGGCCAGACTTTATTGTCTTCTGCCGAGCGGAATTCTACTGGAACTTCTGGTGGGGTACCAATGGTGCTCCTTGGACAGTGCTCACCATGAGTGCAATTTCTCTTAGCACTTGGTTGTGCCTCCATGTGTACCGTCCTTGGCTCAATGCCGCTTTGCATGAGCTGAGGACATGTTCCACTGTTTGTTTGCCATGGCAGAGTGGGCACGCAGGGTTATCTGTTTTTCCCCATTTGACCAAGTTAAGATGAAGCTGATCCTCAGAGGGGCCATGTTCCACATGTCGCTCCAGCATTTTTCCATGTTGTCTACTCACCCTGCTGGCCTTGCTGGACGGCCTTCTGGACTCTTTTATCATCCTCTTCCTTCTTGATATCCTGTATGATTATGTCTCCTTTTGCTCTCCCCCTTGCCTTGGACCACCATTCCATCTTCGTCAATCCCAGGCCTCGTCTGTTGGTTTGGGAGTGTCGTATTACTTCCTTCGTCTTAAGGCTTTCTTTTGCTGCAATGACTGCCTCCCTGACTTTCCATTTTCTGGCAGTCTTCAGCTTGGGTTGGTTGGATCTCACTATACTGTTACCTGAGTCTTCAAGTATGCTGAGAAGTCTTGCCTTCCCTACCTTGTATTCTTTGATAAGGGACTTCAGAGGTAGCTTCAGCTTTGCTTGGCGACAGTAGAGTGCCATGCCAGTGAGACCAGGTCATTTGCGTGTGTACTTGTTGATCTTTGCCTCAATCGACTCGACTGTGCTACAGCTGATATCATATATCAGGAGAGGCCACAGGAGCTTTGGTATCAGAATGGACTGTACGTACCAAACTTTGTATTTGCCAGGAAGGCCACACTCGTCTATGACATGGCCATATGCAGGCCTTCTTCTGCTGTCTGCTTGGTTTCCTTTCCTCTTTTTGTGTCTTTCAGGGACTTGTCATACCATCTTCCAAGGCTCTTGACTGGTTCATCTGACACCGTTGGAATGGCTTGGTTGGCTACAGTGAATGTGACCGTTTCAGCTACCTTTCCTTTACGCAGTGAGAAGCTCCATGATTTCTTTGGTTTGAATTTCATCCTGCCTGAGGCAACTAGCTTGTTCAGCCACTTCAATATTTCACAGGTGTCATCCTCTTTTGTTGAAAGGACTGTTGTGTCATCCATGAAGGCTTTCACATGCGGTATCTGGTATCTGTTACCGAGGTCGGCTTAATTCATTCCCTTCATTGAGGCCTTCAAGATCACTTCCATTGCCAGCACAAACAGGATTGGAGAAATTGCACAGCCCATGGCTATGCCCACTTCCAGATTGATCCAATCTGTCATGTATTCCTTGGTGGTGAACCGCACTGAGAAGCCATGGAAGTACTTCTTCAGCATTTCCATGATGTTCGTTGGTACATTGTGCATCTTGAGAGCCAGTTGGATCATCTCATGAGGAACTGACCCGTGCGCATTTGCCAGATCCAGCCATACCACGTCAAGGTTCTTTTTCTCTGCCTTTGCTCTTTGGATTGCATCCCAAATCATTGTGGCACTCCTGGGATGCCACCTTTCTGGACTGACACATCCAGGTCTCATTTTCTATGAGGTATTTTGTCAG
This sequence comes from Babylonia areolata, assembly GCF_041734735.1. Classification (NCBI taxonomy): domain Eukaryota; kingdom Metazoa; phylum Mollusca; class Gastropoda; order Neogastropoda; family Buccinidae; genus Babylonia; species Babylonia areolata. The sequence continues at coordinate 7,229,344 of NC_134898.1, read as the reverse complement.
TCTTTGTCAGTATTGCAGCCATGACAGAGAAGAAGATTTTTCCTTCGACATTCTGGAGCGATATTGGTCTGAACTGGGTTATGGTACTTGAATTCTGCTCTTTCAGGATGTACACGCCATCAGCTACCATCCAGTGGTCGCTGATCTTCAGGTTCCTCCATGCTGATCTTATCACTCTGTGGAGCCACTCAAGGACTTCAGGACATTTCTTGTACAGCAGGTGCGGTATTCCGTTAAGCCCTGGTGATGATTTGGCCCTGGCTTTCTTGACCACTTTCTATACTTCCTCAAGGGTTGGTGGTTTATTGCTGTACTTCTTCTCTGGTTTCCTGGGATGAACCAAACCCTTGAGATCTAGTGGTTTCTTGCTTTGTGGATCAGAATGTTTTCCTGAGGTGCTGTTCAAGTGTTTCTTTGTCCACTGTGAATGTCCCTGATTTGGGCTGCTTAAACAGTTTCCTGGCGAACTGAAAGGGGTCTCGGAAGAAGCAGCTTTGTGTCTTATTCTTTTTGCTCCTTTTCCTCCTTGCTGATTCTGCTTTACTGAGGGCACTGTGCTTTGCTTTCAGGTCTTTCCAAAGTTTCTGAAGGCCCTGCTTCACAAATTCTGAAGCTGTCTTCATCATTTTCTTAAGCTTTCTCTTTGCATTTCGAATGTTGTCCATTTCTCGTTTTCGCCTGGATTTCTGAGGAGGTGTTCTTGTATTTGGTTCTTTCACTCCATAGGTTTCCCGACAGGTTGCGTACACGATATCTCCGTAGGTGGCTAACTTGTGTTCCTAGGTGCTCTTTCCTATCAGCACATCAAGTTTTCAAAATTTTCTGGCCCAACTCTTCCCATTCCGTTTCTGCACTTGCAGGTGGCAAGTTTAGTTTCTGGTGTTTGGCATCAAGATGTTGTACGACTGGTTCGTCTGAATTATCAGCGTGGATGTCCTTGGCATTGTGGTTTGAATCCTGGCCTTGATTTTCTGACGTCTTATCTGCTGGTGCAGTGTGCTGCTGAGTGTTCGTCAGATTCTTCATACAGCCCTTTTTGGTCCTGTGGATCTTCATGCCACACTCAGTGGAGAATTTCCGCCCACAGACACATGGGAATTCCATCAGTTCTGAAATCATAGTCCGTTTACCATTTCCAGTCGTGATTCTGTTGGCGCCGATGGATTCATCTTTCTCTCCCCCTTTCGGTGAATCCTGGGAGCATCTCTTCTTTGAACAACTTGTAGCAACTGATTAAGGGTAAGTTGGGCTGCCAACCCACGGAACCCGAGAGTCTAGTTTTTCCCAGTGTCACTCGGTCTTTTCTGAATGTCATTCAGACTGTTCCTGAAAGTCAATGGCTTACCCATGTCTCAGTGATAAGAAACTCTCGGGAGAACTGGACAGTACAAGGTCTTCAGAGAAGAAGCCCCCTTCAGTCAAGTGTTTCGGCCCTTAACTCCTTACACTCTAAGGGGGCCAGGCCGCACCTGTATCTATACCACAAGGAAAAAAGCTCTCTCTGCTCCCAAAGGTGAAAACAAAACAGGAAAACATGGTCCAACTGGGCGCCATATTCCCTGTACAGACTGGTGTTCTGGCATTGTAGTGGTTCCAAAATTAACCCAAGGAGTCAGAATCTGTGTAGATCTCATACAGCTAAGTAAAGCAGAACAGGAATTTACTCCATGTCCTCAGTGGAAGAATATCTTGCAAAATGCGGCAAAAAAAAAACAAACAAAAAAACAAAACAAAAAAAAAACTTGACTGCGAAAGTGGCTTTTGGCAGATCCCACTATCTCCTGAATCAAGAATGCTCACCACTTTCACCAGACCATTTGGTAGTTGCTGCCTCAACTGTCTTCCATTTGTTTTGCAGGAAGAATGATGACTGAAGACTTGAGGAGCATACTGGAATTACAAAATGCTGTGCTTTTGCTGTTAAGCGGTTTGGTGGCCTCATACCACTTCAGACATCGAGGACATGATTAAAAAATGCCAGACCTGTACCAGTCAGTCACCAATCAGAAAAAAAAAACAACCCGAAAAAAAAACACCCTCTTCTTTCTTCATCTGGCCTGATCGTCCATGGTCAAGACTGGGAATGGATCTTCTAGAACTGTCGGGAAGGAACTATTTATTCATCATTACTCAAGGTGGATGGAATTCAAACTACTGCACAAATTTTCCAGCCCCAGGTGTCATACACATACAGCAAGTCAAAGCTCTTTGCTGCACAAGGGATACCAGATGTTGTCTGACAGTGGCCCCCAATTTGCAAGCTATGAATTCTTAGAGTTTGCCACACAATATGGATTCTCACACATTACATTCAGACATATTAAAACCAATGGTGAAACTGAAAGAGCAGTGAGGACCTTCAAACAACTCCTCAGAAAGAATTGACATTTACATGGCACTTCTCATGTACAAGGCATACCCATTTTGGAATTTTTTCTTACCTGCTGAACTTCTCATGGGATAGAAACTACAAACTTAACTCCCAGTCATTCCAAAACTTTCAAAACCATCTATGCCTGACCACAACTCTGTTGCCAGAAAAAAATCTCAAATAAAAAAACAACCAAAAACGGTGAGAAAACAACAATGAGAGACAAGCTGTAAAAAATCCCTTCAGCTTCCTGTCATAGCTTAGCCATCTGATACATTAATGGCTGAAGACTGACATCAGGCTTTTGGACCTGGCCCTCTGAAGTGCCTCACATGGCATTCATATCAAATATACATATTAAAGATCTGATAATACATGTTGGTGGATTATGAAAACTCAACCATAACACAGCATGCACAGTCCCTGTGAAGTGAGTTTGGCTGCTTACACAACAATGTAAAAAGTCCCAATTGTAGTTGAGATAAGTGAATATGAAAGTTACAATCCATGGATGGACAAGTTGGTTGAGACTGAAATAGGACTGTGTTCTATGCTTCCTTTCATAATGTATAAAAGTGTTCACAAGAGACAAAGATATCTGCTGTCCTGATTGGGATTCCCTAGCATCACTGTCAAAGTCCCATCAAGTGAACAGGCATCATCAGCATGCATTCAATTTCAATAGAACACCTATCCTTAATACAGTCACAATAATATTAATTAATAGACATGACTGGTTAAAGAACTGGATTTTCCAATTTGAGGTTCCTGCATCAGTCCTAGAAGCATCTGGTGGTTGAAAAAACCAGAATGAAGTTTTTTTTGTGATCTCGGGTCAACATATGTGCAGACCTACTTGTGTTTAAATACCCTTTGCTTGTATACACAAAGACGGGCGCAGTATTTGTATTTGTATTTGTATTTCTTTTTATTACAACAGATTTCTCTGTGTGAAATTCGGGCTGCTCTCCCCAGGGAGAGCGCGTTGCTATACTACAGCGCCACCCATTTTTTTGTATTTTTCCTGCGTGCAGTTTTATTTGTTTTTCCTATTGACGTGGATTTTTCTACAGAATTTTGCCAGGAACAACCCTTTTGTTGCCGTGGGTTCTTTTACGTGCGCTAAGTGCGTGCTGCACACGGGACCTCGGTTTATTGTCTCATCTGAATGACTAGCATCCAGACCACCACTCAAGGTCTAATGGAGGGGGAGAAAATATCAGCAGCTGAGCCGTGATTCGAACCAGCGTGCTCAGATTCTCTCACTTCCTAGGCGGACGCGTTACCTCTAGGCCATCACTCCATGTAGCCAAGTGGTTAAAGTGTTGGACTTTCGATCTGAAGGTCCCGGGTTCAAATCTTGGTAATGGTGGGTAAAGGGTGGAGATTTTTCCGATCTCCCAGGTCAACATACGTGCAGACCTGCTTGTGCCTGAACCCCCTTCGTGTGTATACACAAGCAGAAGATCGAATACGCATGTTAAATATCCTGTAATCCATGTCAGCATTCGGTGGGTTATGGAAACAAGAACATACCCAGCATGCACACACCTGAAAACGGAGTATGGCTGCCTACTTGGCGGGGTAAAAATGGTCATACACGTAAAAACCCACTCCTGTACACAGAGTGAACGTGGGAGTTGCAGCCCACAAATGAAGGAGAAGAAGTATTCACACAGAAGATAAAATATGCATGTTAAAGATCCTGTAACTTATGTGACTGTTCAGCAATAGTTCATATACCCTCCATCCACCAGTCATGAGAAGATGATGTTGGCTAAGTTACAAAAAGAAGTGCTGGTAATATGAAACTCACAACATGATTCAAGCCCAGAACTGTCTAGCTGTCTGCCCACTGAGCTTAACAAGTTAAATGGTCTTCATTCTAAAACCTCTTGAGGACTATCTCAAACACAAATCACAGAATGGTAATAATCTCTGGAAAGGAATGTGGCCAGGCACACCATTTTCTCATCTGTCAATGACCCCATCCCAAAGCCTTTTCACCCAGAGTTAATAAAGATGTGGCAGTGAAAAGAGATTTTGTCTTGGTCTGTAATTTTTAGACCAAAGGAGAATGAGAAAATAATTAAAATACACCATGAACCATTCAGTATCTTCCTAGGTTCTCTGTAAGGTTGGAATCCTGTATAACAATAGCAAACTATGTGACAGCTGGTTTGTTCTGGGCAAGCTTGATGATTTCTTTCAAGAACAGTTACTTCTTACTCTACTGCTCTATACCCTGTTCAGTTCACAATTTAGTTATTTGCTTGCTAAAGAAAAATTCATACCCATAGCTCCAGAATGGTACCGACCGTGACCGTATTCCTTCTTGACTGTCATCTTCATCATCACTGTCTCCTTCATTATCCTCATTTGACGCCAACTGAAAGTCACCAGCTCGTGGGCCACTGTGACCTACACATCTCTGTCGAGTCCCACTCATGCCTGGAGTGGCAGTGCTCTCCCTTTGTGAAACAGATGCAGAAGATGTGGCAGGCAACTGTTCTTGAATGACACCAGTTGCTTCTTCATTTGGTGGTTGGAGGCAGCTGTTGCCAGGACTGCTGTTCACTCTGTCTTCTGTGTTGAAAAATATAGAGAGTACAAAAAAGATTTGGTTTTATTAGAAACTATGTAAATGCAAATAAGACTACAGATCAGCCAAGAAAAAAGCCAAAGTTAACCAGGTGAGTGTCTATAAGACGTCAGCTGACGTCCTACAAAAAGTGTTGCCATAGTGCCTATAAGATGTCCACTGATGTCCTGCATATGTTCTGATTTTTCCTTCGCTGGAGTTTGGTTGAATTCACGTAAACAGACACTGAATGGTTAGTCTGATGAGTCTGGATTATGAAATATTATTCAAATGGACATACATCGGGTAGAAGACCCCTTACTACTTGATAATGATTTGTTTTGTTTTGTTGTTGATGTTGTTTTTTTGTTCTCAAATTATCCATATTTGAACCATTGGCATACCTGGATACACATGTATTGGATACACATTTGTTATGTGTTTGTGTGCATTGGTGTCCACCAAGTTTGATCTTTGGCAGACTTTGCAAACTCCCAGATTAGTACCACTTCCTTCACATTGTCCCTGAGACTGTGTTGCCAGATTAACCCCTAGGCTGCCTATATGATGAGATAACTCATCATGGCAAGCATGTACGCTTCGCTGCCACAATGACGAGATAACTTGTCATCGAAATATTCTGACTTTTCCCTGCTTTGCGTTCATTTTGTTGACAAAAATGCTGGTAGCTTTAGCTTGGGGAATCTTTCTGGATTCTATTCATAGCTAGAAACCACCATCTACGTCATGAGGCAGTCCTTTATTTGAACGTTTTGGTTGGGTTACTGTCCCAGTATTTGCCTGGCTCCTCTTCTCACTCGCTCAACAAAATGTCGGACTGACGCCGTGCTCAAGACATGCAATCGTAGTGAACTAAATCAACCAAGATTGCTTTCTTTTGCTGATGTTCAGAAAGAATTGAAGCGTAAACTTGAAGAAGACAGTGATGAAACTTATAGGACGATTTGATAGAAAATAAAGGGCGCAATCAAGAGAGTGGCCAAGATACAACTATCAGTGAGTGATGCCGGCTGTGCAAACCTTAGCAGATGACAGAAAGTGACTGAATTATTAGCAAGACAGTGTGAGCGATTTTCTTGGCACTCAGCCAACGTGGTCTGATTAGAACTGGATAAAGTGACTGTGTGAGAGGGGTGAAGAGGAGGGGGAGGGGGATGGAGACTGAGGGGGCATGGGCTCTCATCCACATTATCACTTGGAGAAGTCACAATGCATTGTATATCTATCTCTTTTTAAATTTTTTAAATTTTTTTTATTGTGGTTGTTCTAGTATGATTTTGTGTATGCAGATATCCATTTGTCCAGAAAATATGATATTTTAGTGCAAATTACCTGACTAATGTTAGTAATGAACAAGTTGAAAATGTAACAAAAAAACAAAACACTGATTTCAAAACAACAGCATGTCACTAAAAATATATAAAATGGGAAAACATCATGTGGTTTGGGTTCTTTATTCATTTACCTTTCAGAAAATATATACTTTCATGGGTCTTTCTCCAATAACAAAGAGCACAGAATTTTTGAAAATTTATACCCGTTTTTTGTGAAAAAAAACCCTGGAAAATAGATTTCACTTAAATCTTTTTTTTTCCTGGCAAAGAAAGGGTTAAGTAAAGAAGGTAGGTACTTGCCTGTTGTAGTCACAGCAGAAACCTCTGGAGTGACCATTTCTGGGATGTTGGTAGGTGTCACAATAGCCATGGAGCCTGTTGATCCAGTCATGTGAACAGTGGAATCTACAGGTCTTGCCCTGTCTGGACTTACAGGTGCTACAGGAGAAAGAAATGGACCAATACTTGATTGTGCATGTGTATTTGTTGCACTACATGTTGAAGCTAATGTATCTGTCACATTGTGGGATGAACAAGCAGTGTAACTTGCTGCATCAAATTTGGAACTGTCTGGGCATGGTGAATCATCTATACTGGAAGAGCCAACAAAACCAGAGGCTGGCTGACTGGCAGCCAAACTGTGAGGCAGAGGCACTGACGTGGTCTCATGGGGAGGCTGGCTGGCAGAGTACTGGCTATGGTGTGGGTCCATGATGTCAACACTGGCATAAGCAACCTGAATAGTGCTGGCAGTAGTACCTGTCCCACAGAAACAGCACATTAGCAGACTTTATTATGTCGTCTGCCACAAAAACAAAAGATCAAACCAAAAATTACATTATAATTTGAAGTTTCTGAAAAACAAGAAATACAGGACTACTTAAGCAAATTCTGGCAAATTAGCTATTTGAGTAACCACTGTTTTCCTCCTGCATATACACATGTGTGTGCATGAATGTGTGCAAGAATGTGTGTGTGTGTGTGTGTGTGTGTGTGTGTGTGTGTGTGTGTGTGAGTGTGTGTGTGAAGTTTCAGTTTCTGAAGGACAAATCATTATATATTATGCTTCACCACATCTATGGCTAGGCAAAAACCTGACCAGAAGCATAAATTAATGTGCTTATTCAGGCCTTGAGTGCATGCATATATATATATATATATATATATATATATATATATATATATAAAGAGAAAAAAGAAAAAAGAAAACAAACACATCAATCTGTCATATTCCAAATTTTCGGAACGATCACATTCCTTCCTCATGGGATAAGTTGTTTACATGTTACCAGGGTCACTCTTGGCAACTAGACAGATCCGCCACAGCTTACGGCATGGAAATCAGTGCAAACAAAACAAAACTGATGACAAACAATGACAATGGCATCCAAACTGACATCACTGCCAACGGAGAAAAGCTTGAAACCGTGAAGAATTTCAAATACCTTGGAGCAATAGTTTCAGATGAGGGGTCCAAGCCTGAAGTATTAGCCAGAATTGCAATGACAGCTGCAACACTAGCCAAGTTGAACACCATTTGGAAGGACAAGGCAGTCAAGCTCAGCTCAAAGATAAGACTCATGCGTTCTCTTATCTACTCAGTTCTCCTGTATGCTTGTGAAACATGGACCCTTACAGCAGAATTGGAGAAGAGGATTCAGGCCTCAGAAATGAGATGCTTCAGAAGACTGCTTGGCATCTCTTATAAAGACCACATAACCAATGAGGAAGTCAAAAACAGAATAAGGCAAGCCATTGGTCCCTATGAAGACCTTCTCACCACCATCAAGAGGCGCAAATTAAAATGGTTCGGCCACGTAACAAGAGGAGAGGGGCTTGCCAAGACAGTGCTCCAGGGAACAGTCAGAGGAGGAAGGAAGAGAGGAAGACAGAAGAAGAGATGGGAAGACAACATCACAGAATGGACAGGACTGAAGCTGAGCGAGGCGGTCAAATGTGCGAAAGACAGGGATGGATGGAGAGGACTGGCTGACAGGTCATCTGTAGCGCCCCAACGGCAACCGCCATGGGGCAGCTGATGATGATGATGATGAGGGTCACTCTTACGCAGCTATTATCACCCAAGCACGCCATGATGTACATGTTGTGATGCAATTTCACAATGCCAGGTTTCACCCAGAGCCTAAATAATTGCAACTGTCTATTTTCTTCTACTGTCAAAAAATAAGTTCCTTAACTCTCTCCATACGAACAGCGAAAGAGACGATGTTAACAGCGTTTCACCCCAGTTACCATCATCAAAATATTGCAAGCGGAAGGCTCTTATACTGAAGAGGTGAATGTTGACAAAGAATACCACAATTCTGACGACGGAAGCTAAAGGTTGGGTCATTCAGACACCCACTGGACATCCGAAGGGTCTGTGTAGAGGAGAAAAGAGGACTGGCCGTACTGAGTGAGTTAAAACCTAACTTACTGAATAACTCAATGAACAGCAGAGAAATAAAACGATAAGTAATAACAATCATAAGAAAAATGAAACAAAAATCAATGATAAATTAATAAAGAAAATAAATAGATATTTAAAATAAAGAAAGAAAGAAAATAAAGGGGGGGAGAGATATTCAAAAGAAGATTAAGAATGTTGATGATAATAACAGATTTTTAAAAAAATAAAAAGATATAAAATAAATTAATTAATTTTAAAAAAATAACAAGAACAAAAAATAAATGAATAAAAAAAACACCAAAAAAACAAATAGATAAGAAAAAATTAAAAAAAAAAAAAAAGGATAAAAAAAATTTAAAAAAAGGTGAGGGGTGTGTGTGTTTGGGAGGGGGGTGGGGGTACAATTATAAACAATCAAATCGTTGAGAACAATGGGCTGTATAACAAAAAAAGAGGCAACTAAGAAAAGTACTGATGAAGGGAAAGCAAGGGAAAGGTTTGAATTTTACATCTATGATTAATTGATGAAAAAATGTAAAAATAAATAAATAAGATAAAAGAAAAGAAAATAAACAACTGAATGAACTAGAATAGTAGGACATCTGTCACCATAATCAGCACCAGCGTCATCTCCACACCCACAGTCAGTAGTATTTGCAGCGGTCATCATTGTCATCATCATCATTGTTGTCGTCGTCATTGTCATCGTCGTAGTAGTGGTTGTTGTTGCTGTAATGGTCATGGAAGTGGTAGTAGTTGTGGTGGTGGTAGTAGTAGTCATAGTCACTGTCGTCGTTGTTGCAGTAGTACTAGTTGTTGTTTTCACACGAGTTAGCATTCACACCAGTCTGTCTCTGGAACTGATCCATCGTCATTGTCAAACACAGCTTTCAGGTCGAAATAAATTCAGATATCCAGTTGTAGCGTGTTGAGACCAAAAGGGAGGACTGTCCTCAGTTTCACCATCCAGAACTGTTCCCTCTTGAGCCCTGCTTGTTTATTCTTCAGATGTACTTCTTCAATGGCCATGACCTTATGTTGTCCTGCGTGTGACCAGGCTCGTGGAAGTGCATGGTGACCCACGTTCGCTTTGCTGAATTGTCCAAACCTATGTCAGAGCTATCCTGGTATATTCTTTCCCGGAGAGAATTCTGGGTCTGACCCACGTATTGCTTGTGCGCACAGATATTGCAGAACAGAACATATATTATGTTCCTGCTGTCACAGGTGAGTCTCTGCCTGATGTTATATGACTTCTGTTTGTGAGCTTCTGAAGGTGCGGGATTCCACGAGGTGGTGTCTACAAGCAGCACATCGCGCTGTTCCTGCCAGGGTCAGCCTCAGGTTCAGCAGCAGGTAGTGTTGAAGGCATCAATAGCGTTCTTATCGACCGGCAGGCTCTTTCCGCCAGAATAGAAGGTGTGGGCATGGCTTTCTGCATATGTTCACTGGTGTGGAGTTTTGGTTGTAGCTCATGAAACCATGCCCGCAGTGGTGGGTTTGCTGGATTGTATGTTATGACCATTGGTGTCCTGTTGTGCTTTGGTCTGTTGTGGTGGGTCAGTGTCTGTTGCCTTGGTGTCTTGCTGGCCCTGGCTCTTGCTTCTTTGATGCTGTCTGGCTTGTAACCTCTCTGTAAGAACTGACCCTCCATCTCATCACACCTGGTTTGGAAGGTAGAGTTGTCGGAACATAGGTGGCGGAGATGAAGGAACTGTGCATATGGAATGTTCTTGGTGATGTGGCGTGGGTGGCAGGATGACTTATGAAGATACGCATGTGCATCTGTTGGTTTGGTGAAGAGGTTTGTTTGCAGGTAGCCATTCTCAAGACGGATCAGAATATCCAGAAAGGAGATGCTTTCCAAGGAGCTGTTGACAGTGAACTTGATGGTGTTGTGGTAGCTGTTCAAGTGATCTGTGAACTTCTACAGATCTTCCTCAGAGCCGGTCCACAACACAAATATAAGATAAGATAAGATAAGAATAACTTTATTATCTCCAACTGGAGAAATTTGGTCAGGTGCATTATCACAACACAGACAAGTAAACAACATGGGGACCATAACTGTAAAAGCCAACAACAGCCCCTACAAATATTACGAAGATACAAATGTAAAAAAAAAAAAAATCACATACATCGTTTCATGCATACATCCACACACTGCAGGTAATAACTAGTATTCTTAATGTAAAAACAGAAAGAATTAAGAAACATTATTTGAAAATAATTATAAACATAGCCTACTATACTGCACATTGATTATAATAGACAGATAAGATAAGAATAAAGATGAATTGCGGAAAACCACAATCAGATAATCAGCACACACCCGCACCGCACCCCCCCCCCCCCCCCCCCCCCCCCCCGCTCCCCACACACACACACTCACCCCACACACGCGGATAACTTGATTAAACAAGAGTAATAAACATATGTTCTCAAATAAAAGCATTTCACATATTCGCTTTTAAAAACATTGCAATTAATTATTACATCGTAATTATTAAACAGAAATATATTTAGAATATGGACGTTAGCATTAGACATATTCATTGTACATTCATCCTGCATATTGCACATTATTCTTCCTACATATTGCACATTCATTATAACCAATTGTCACGTTTTAAGCTCAGTAAACACACACACACACACACACACACACACACACACACACACACACCACAACTAGAACAAGGTACAGCCTATCATGCACGGACTTCACACGTCTCACATGAGAGTGCACGGGTGCGCGCACACACACACACACACACAGTTCTCAAGAATTTAAAAGGTGGATTGAACGTGGAATAAAAGTCTTCAAGGCTCTGGATTTCAACTTAAAAGTTCTGTAGCGTCGTCCTGATGGCAATAGCTCATAATACTTTGCTAAAATATGGGTGTCGTCAGTTGCTATCTGCCTGCTTTTTTTAACCACTCGACTTTCATACAGCTCTTGCATACTAGCTTGTTTCACTCCCACAATTTTACTGCATACACTCATGACATCGTTCAAAACACGCTTACTCCTAACTCCCAAACTTCCATACCAGCACATAAATGAAACTGTAAGCACGGACTCGATACAACATCGATAATAACTTTGAAGAATATTTGAATTTATACCAACATTTCTAAGCTTCTGTAAACAAAAAATTCTAGACTGACATTTCTTATGAATGGAATCAACATTTCTGTCAAAAGTCAGCTTATTGTCTAAGATGGTCCCTAAATATCTATATTCATTGACCCTCTCCACTGTTTGACCATCAATAACAAGGTCAGCTACAGGCAAGGGGTCTTTCCAAAAATCTATTAACATTTCTTTTGTTTTCAATACGTTGAGATCCAGATAGTTTTTCTCACACCAGGAACAGAACTTTTTAATTTCACTGAAATAAATAGCATCAGAGTTGGACAGATCTTCAATTGCTGAATCATCAGAATATTTTATGACAGGAGTTTCCTCCGTGCCTCTGCAGTCATTTGTGTACAGTGTAAAAAGAACAGGGGACAGCACTGTACCTTGGGGTGCACCAGTAGAAGTAGATTTTAGAGAAGAGTGGGCAGAATGAAAGCGGACGGACTGAGTTCTATTAAGAAGAAAACTTACTATCCAAAGAGTAAGCTTCGGATCAACATCCATGCCTAGCAGTTTGAGGGCAAGGAGATGAGGTTGTATTGTGTTAAAAGCGGAAGAGAAGTCAACAAAAAGGATATGAACGAAAGATCCCGTGTTATTCAAATGAAGGAAAGCATTATGAAGGAGAGTTAGGATAGCATCGTCAGTACTTCTGTGTGCTTTATAAGCAAACTGAACCGTCTCCACATATCCTCAGAAATGGGCACAGGGCTGTCTGCAAGCAAACATCGCTCCAACCATCCCATATAACAGACATGCCACAGTGGGGGCCATGAGGGTGCCCATGGCTGTTCCAAATGTTTGGAGAAAATACTGGCTGTCAAAGTGGAAGGCGTTGTTTTCTAAGACATGTGACATTATCTTCAGAAGCAGTTCCGTTGGTGGTATGTCTCCTTTTGGCTGGTTCCAAAAGTAGTATCCCTATTCTGCAAAGTTGTGTGCACCTTTGATAGCATATGGAACTGATGGCATCTCGTGCTCCCTGTGTACCTATTAGAGTTGATTTCTTCTACAAAATTTTGCCATATGACAAAAAAAAAAAGAAAAAAAAAAAGCCATGGATCTTTTCCAGTATGCCTAGTGTGTGCTGAATATGGGACCTAAGTTTATTGTCTCATCCGAATAACTAGACACTCAAGTTTGATTTTCCAGTCAAACTTAGGAGAATGGGCAAGACTGGCATTCAAACCCAAATCCTCACAGATACTGTGTTGGCAGATAAGCATCTTGCCACTGTATAGGCAGATAACCATTCTGCCACCTTCCTCCTACACAGTATGTATGACAAGATGACACAGAATGAAGTTAAAAAAACAACAACAAAAACAACAAAACTTGTCTATGAAAATTTGTCCAAAGAAAGAAACACTGAAGAATGTGAATAAAGAATCTTATTTGAAACATTCCTATACTATCAACTGAACAAAAGAACTACAAGAAGGGGACATTACAATAAACAAAGCAAGTGATGCACTAAAGAATATGAAAAACAGATAAAGCCAAGACACTGATGGATTTGGAAAAGCATCTTTAAAAGGGCTGGGAGGTATCTATAACACCTTCATCTCTAAACAAGATATACCACAGCAATTATGCAGTGTATCAGTTATAATCAAGGGCTTGATGGGTGGCATAAAGGGAGAAAATTGTGGACTTGAAAAAAAAACAACCCATCAGTAAACACATGAGCAAATCAACTTTGAATAATGCCACAGAAAGAAATGAAACAGACAACATTGTAAATGAGGTTAAAACATTCAATGAAAACTTATATGGGAACAGCGATGTAGAATACTGTGAAATATCAGAATTAGTTGATGATTTGCCAAAGGAGACCCAAGAAGAAAGTACCTCAGTAGAATGTGAAATACCTTTAGAAGAACAGGGCACAACTTAGAAAAAAAGAGAGAAGAAAAACAAGAGTCCAGGCACAGATGGATTCACTGTAGAATTCTTTGAGGCTTTTTGGGGACAGTTGGGAAGTTTTATAGTTTTTAATGAAGGCTTTAGAAGGCAAGAATTGTCCACAGCACAAAAGGAAGTCATTGTAATCTGTCTACCAAAAGCTGCCAAGGAAAGAGATAAAATAATTATAACAAGAGAGTCAAGGCCTTCAAGACTCACTTGTGATACACTTTAAAAAAAATCTAATCGTTAAATTTGTTCTGTATTTGTTATAAAATTTCGGGTTAAAAGAAAAAGAAAAAAAAAAAGTCCTAACGGCAGATTCGAACCCCGCATGTTTGGGTGAGAAGAAACTGTCTTACCCATTACACTATCGTGGCTCCTTAGCTGACGTTCAAAAATATAACATTTAAACATGCTTTTTTAAAGGGCGATTGCAGTATTCGCAGTGAGAATGCTGTTTAAATGATATTATTCTGAAGTATCTTGGGCATTCAAAAAATCTTTAAGGGGAATTAAAAATTCTTTTCAAGTCCGCGGTAAAGGAGACGTGGCTATCGCCGCAATCACACTGCAACATTTAGCCGTTTTCTCTGGATCTAGATACATGTACAAGTTTAGTTACACCTGGTTGACACAGTCGATTCAATTTGTTTTAAACAAGATGACTGGAAAGAACTGAATTTTTCCTATTTTTATGCCAAATTTGGTGTCAACTGACAAAATATTTGCAGAGAAAATGGCAATGTTAAAGTTTACCACGGACACACAGACACACACACACACAGACAACCGAACACTGGGTTAAAACATAGACTCACTTTGTTTACACAAGTGAGTCAAAAATTGGAGACCAATATCATTTTTTAATGTCGTTTATAGAATTGGCTCATCATCAACTGCTAACTGAATAAAGAAAGTGCTTCCCTCAATAATCAATGAAGATCGGACAGGTTTCATGACAAACAGGTTTACAGGAGACAATATTTGTTTGATATTTGATTTAAGTCACATTGACTACTAAAATTCACTTCTTCCTGGTCTGCCTTCAGATTTGTTGTCACGCCTTCAGATGATTTTGAACAATGCTGCAAAAATCATTTTCATGCAGTCAAAAAAGGATCACGTTACCCCACCTTTACATCAACTTCATTGGTTACACATCCAGTACAGAAATCAGTACAAAGTTGCCATATTGGCTTATTGCCACTTTGAAGGATCTCTCCCATCTTACTTATCTTCTGTCCTTTATACTTACACCCCTTCCAGTTCTCTCAGGTCTTCTG
Source organism: Babylonia areolata (assembly GCF_041734735.1). Taxonomy (NCBI): domain Eukaryota; kingdom Metazoa; phylum Mollusca; class Gastropoda; order Neogastropoda; family Buccinidae; genus Babylonia; species Babylonia areolata. The sequence goes on along the minus strand of NC_134898.1, from coordinate 7,214,291 downwards.
CTGAAAGGCTCCTTCAAGTCCCCCAAACCTCTTCAAAGATGTTTAGCCAAAGACCCTTTCAGTATCAAGCAACTTCTGCCTGGAATTCTCTTCCTCAGGATCTGTGTCACTTACCAACACTGTCCTCTTTCAAAACAAACTTGAAAACCCACCTATTCAAACAGACCTTTGGTTGTGATGAAGCATAGCTAATTGTCTGCATTCTTCATCCTACCCACCTCTACTGAAAGCATCATGTGGTGTGAGTGTGTCTGTGGGTGTGTGTGCACAAGCGTGTCTGTGTGCGTGAGCATGTCTGTGTGCACAAGCGTGTGTGTGCATGTGTGTATGTGTAGGGTATTTTGTTGTGTGTGTGTGTTTATTTTTATTTTAAGATATTCCTTTGTCATCAGAGTTGTTTTCTTACCTTTCCCCAAATCTTAGAGAAAAATGACAATGATAAAAAGACAGAGAGAATGTGATAATGATGACAATAGTGATTATATGAAAATGGTGTTCATCTGTTTTTGTTAGAATCTATTCGCAAGATCTTGAGTGGGTGGTCTGGACGCTAGTTATTTGGATTAGATAATAAATCCATGTCCTCTGTGCAGCATGCACTCTGCACACTTTAAAGAACCCAAGGCAACAACAACAAAACTGTCCCTGGCAACTTTCTGAAGAAAATGAAAATCCACTGTAATATATATTATGTACATGTGTACGTGGTGGTGTGTCCATCGAGATCGATGATGACCATCATTGTCATCCAGCTGGGGGATGGGGGGAGGGTGGTGGTGGGGTGGGGGGGAGGATGCTCATGAATCTATCTGTGAATGCGCAGATGACTGAATAGTCCAATCTGCGCACGAAATGTTCGCTGACAGTTGGGGCAGACAAAGACAGGCATATCATTGTCAGGGAGCTTGTTTTCCCGTGACTTTCTGGCCTGCCTCTTCTGAACAGCTGCTGCAGTCCTGTTGGCCTCGCACAACTTGGCGCCTTTGTGCACAGCAGCGCGCCATTTGTCACGGTCCACTGCAGATTCCTCCCAGGAGTCAGGGTTGATATCAAACGCTTTAAGAGAGACTTTCAGAGTATCTCTGAAGCGCTTCTTCTGACCTCCGTGTGATCTCTTCCCTTGTTGCAGCTCGCCATAGAAGAGCCTTTTGGGCAGCCGATGGTCTGGCATGCGCGCCACGTGTCCAGCCCAGCGAAGCTGGGACTGCATCAGGATGGTGAAGATGCTGGGAAGGGTGGTTTTTGCGAGCACCTCTGTGTCTGGGGTCCTGTCTTGCCACTTGATGTTCAGTAGCTTCCTGAGGCATGTTGTGTGGAAGTGGTTCAGCTTCTTGGCATGTCGTTGGTACACTGTCCAAGTTTCGCAGGCGTACAGTAGTGTGGGGAGAACTACTGCTCTGTAGACCTTTAGCTTGGTCTCAAGACTAATGCCTCTTCTGTTCCAGACATTTGCACTGAGTCTGCCAAAAGTTGCGCTTGCTCTTGCAATCCTGACGTTCACTTCATCGTCGATGGTCGCATTTCGTGACAGTGTGCTGCCAAGGTATGTGAACCGCTCCACCGGACTGAGTCTCTGACCGTTGACTGTGATGTTGGGCTCAACGTAGGGTTTCCCTGGGGCTGGCTGATGGAGAACTTCAGTTTTCCTCGTGCTGATGGTAAGGCCGAAGTTCCTGCTGGCAGTGGCAAACTTGTCGACGCTGAGTTGCATGTCAGCTTCAGATCCAGCGTTGAGGGCACAATCATCAGCAAACAAAAAGTCTCTGATGATGTCTGTCATGACCTTCGTTTTTGCTTGAAGCCTTCTGAGGTTAAACAACTTGCCATCTGTTCGGTACTTTAGGCCGATTCCAACATCGCCATCTCTGAAGGCATCAGTAAGCATTGCAGAGAACATGAGGCTGAACAGCGTTGGAGCCAGGACGCAGCCTTGCTTGACACCATTTGTGACAGCAAAAGGAGCAGATGTTTCGCCATTGTCCTGGACTCGAGCCTGCATGCCTTCATGGAATTGGCTGACCAAGGAAATAAATTTCCAAGGGCATCCGTACTTGGCCATGATCTTCCACAGTCCCTCTCTACTCACGGTGTCGAAGGCCTTAGTGAGGTCGACATAGGTGGAGAACAGATCAGCATTTTGCTCCTGACATTTCTCTTGCAGCTGCCTTGCAGCAAACACCATGTCGGTGGTTCCGCGCTCTTTCCGGAATCCACATTGGCTCTCAGGCAAATGACCTTGGTCAAGGTGTGCTGTGAGGCGGTTTAGTAGGATCCTGGCAAGTATCTTGCCTGCGATGGAGAGCAAGGAAATGCCCCGATGGTTATCACAGGCTTGCCGGTTCCCCTTTCGCTTGTACAAGTGAATGATAGATGCATCTTTGAAATCCTGGGGGATCGTCTCTTCTTTCCACATGAGTGAGTACAGCTGATGGAGCTTCTCAGTCAGCACAGTGCCTCCATCCTTGTAGACCTCTGCTGGTATGGAGTCTGAGCCAGGTGCTTTGCCACTGGATAGCAGACGGATTGCTTTCTGGGTCTCAAGAGGTGTTGGCGGATCGTCCAGTGCTTCGTTGATGGGGACTTGTGGGAGACGGTCTATGGCTTCATCATTTATGGAGGAAGGGCGATTTAAGACACTGTTGAAGTGCTCAGCCCAGCGTTCGAGAATTTTCTCCTTCTCGGTGATCAAGGTATTCCCATCTGCACTGAGGAGGGGGGATGATCCTGAGGATGTGGGGCCATAGACTTCTTTTAAGGCATCGTAGAACCTCTTCATATCATGCCTGTCAGCATATCCCTGGATCTCATCAGCTTTGTCACTCAGCCACTTATCCTGCATCTGGCGTAACTTTTGCTGAACAGTCCTGCGGATGGCATTGTACGCATCCTTTTTTGATGTGGACTTTGGGTTGCTCAGGTAGGCTTGATGCAGGCGGCGTTTCTCATCCAGAAGCTGCTTGATTTCATCACAGTTTTCATCAAACCAGTCTTTGTGCTTTCCGGTCATGGGTCCCAGGGTCTCTGAAGCTGTACTATAGATCAGCTCACGCAGGGTCCTCCACATTCTGGTTGTCCAGAGAGGCGGATTCCAGACGATCTTCCAGCAGCTCCACAAAGGACTGTTTGATGGTGATGTTATTCAGCTTAGCGATGTTGAGCCGTTTTGGAGCCTTCTGGCCTTGGGGGCGTCTCTTGGGCTGGATTCGAATATTCAGCTTCAAGACTACAAGGCGATGGTCTGTCCAACACTCGGCGCCGCACATGGTCTTTGTTACACGTACATCTTGCCTATCCCTTTTCCTGACGATGACGTAATCGATGAGATGCCAATGCTTTGAGCGTGGGTGCATCCATGACATCCTGTTACGGGTAGGGAGGCAGAAAACTGTGTTGGTTATCAGCAGTTCGTGCTCTGCACAAGTCTGAAGCAAAAGCAATCCATTTGGGTTGCAGTGGCCCACACCGTGCTTTCCAATCACTCCATCCCAGGAGATGTAGTCAGAGCCAACTCTAGTATTGAAGTCCCCAAGAATGATGAGCTTGTCTGCTTTAGGGATAGCAGCAATGACAGAGTGAAGGTCCTCGTAGAACTTCGCCTTCACTTCATCCGGGTTGGTCATGGTTGGGGCGTAGGCACTGACAATGGTGAGGTGCTTCTGGCCAGATGCCAGTGGGAGTTTCATGGTCATAAGCCTATCGTTGACTCCTTTTGGGATTCCAGCTAGCTTGCTGACAAGTGCTGTTTTTACTGCAAAACCAACGCCAGCCTCACGTCGCTCTTCGCTTCCTTGTCCACTCCAGAAGAAGGTGTAACCAGATCCCCGTTCACAGAGCTCGCCTTCGCCTGCGAGCCGAGTCTCACTCAAGGCTGCGATGTCAATGTTGTATCTGGCGAGTTCGGATGCAACTAGTGCCGTTCTCCTTTGGGGTCTGTCCGCGTTATCTCTGTCCAGGAGAGTCCTTATGTTCCAAGCACCAATGGTGAGAGGAACGATCCTTGTTTTTTTCTTTTCTTTCTTTTTGTTTCAACCGCTGATGTAGGGTCCCCGCCAGCCACGGTATGCTGGCCAGGGTGATATGGAGCAGGCAATTTTTAGGGCACCTTTTCTAGCCCCTTCCTCATGCCAGGGAGGTGAGCAGTGCATTCCTAAAGAGGGCTGCTCAGACGCTCAGATGGCTGCCGAGCTCCATCGCTGCTCCTGTCGACGAAGAACGACCCTATGGCCTGAGCCGCCTGCGTGCAGGTCTGCGGCTGCGACTGCCAGTGTACCCACACCTGTCGTTTCGTCGCTCGCCTGTTGCCACAGGACTTGGGGGTGATGAAATGATGAAGGATGAAAGGTCATTTTGGATGACTGATGACTTGCGTGATGAGTTTGTTTAAAGTGAAGAGGAGTTGCGCAACGTCGACCTCACTCTCTCGTCCAGGTCCACCAATTTCCAGTGGCAAGACTAAGTCGAGACGACTGGAGGATGAGCACGGATGCAGTGGATGACCAAGATATCCTTTCGGTGTCTCATCTTGCTCTCTGCACTCCACAGTGCGTTGCTGTAACCGCCTTCCTCTCCGTTGAACCGATAGGTTTCTTCCGCAGATTCTGCCGGATCCAGACTTCGCATGCATGGGTAGACACACCCCGGGGGCCAACTGCGTGTGGCATGCACACAGCACAGTGGAGCTAGATGGCCGTCGGTGGCTCTCCTGAGCCGAGCCGACGCCCTTTTATGGATCTCCATGTGTACGTGTGCCTGCACTTGAAGCCTGACTAAATGGCACAGGAAACTAATGATGAGCGCCCAAGGGCAGTCAGATGGCTCTACCCAGGTAGGCTGTCTGTTGTACAAAAAAGTGTGTTTGTAAAGTGCTTAGAGTTTGGTCCATGACCGAAACTATGTGCTATATAATATCAATAGTATTAAAACCGTTAACACACACAAAAAAGATCTCTATGCAAGCTTGCGTTGACACATTACATCATTAGTGGACCGTGACACATTGTACACACCATCAGTGATGCACGATTTAAAATGTCTTTGAAAGGATATGGAAGAACAACAAACAAAGAAGTGGAATAGAATGCCAGATACACACACAAAACAAAAAAAAAAAGCACACAAGAAAAGCAATGTACACCAGAGCACTAAAATCCTCGACAAATGTAATAGAATTGTCCATATAGATAAACAGACCGAAAAGTGTGTGTGTGTGTGTGTGTGTGTGTGTGTGTGTGTGTGTTAATCCCACACTCCTATTTTGTTCTCTCCGGCAGTTTCCACAATGGACATGTGCCGGAGGACTGGACACACAGCTTCTTAAAACCCATACCAAAACCAGGAAAGGACCATCATCAGGTAAGCGGCTACCGGATCCTAACCATGCAAAACAATGCTGGAAAGCTCATGGAACGCATGATAGCCAGGAAACTTGCAAGGGATCTTGAACACAGGCACATTCTCCCTTCAAATCAAGGTGGTCACAGAACAGGCAAGTCCACATGGGAAAACGCAGCTGCTTTTGCATATGAGGTGTATGAAGGATTTAAAAGAAAAGAAGAAACACTAGCAGTAGCAATCGATCCTGAAGATGCCTACAATAAAGTTCAGTTTGCGCACCTCATGGAGCTGCTACTAAGGTATGGAGTAAGTTTGACACTGACAAGATGGATAGCAGCAGCGCTTCAGGAAAGAATCGTCGTCCTACGCCTCGGAGATTGGATGTCTGCACCTTCTAAACTATCCATGGGACTGCCACAAGGGTCTCCGCTTTCTCCTGTCCTCTACAATGTCTACACGAAGGGCCTTGCAGACTTAAACAACAATGGAATAGCTCGGGTGCTTACTCTTGCGGATGATGGCCTGGTCTTCAAAACTTCGAAAGATGCTCAGGAAAGAACTAAAGCCGTCCAGAAACAACTAAACAATATTGCTCAATGGTGCAAAGACACAGGATCTTCCATCAATCCAGCGAAAGCCCAAACGTTGCTGTGCACCCTCAACAACAGAACCGCGAACAAAATCACCACCTTCTGTGTCACTCGATGGGATTCAGATCGAGAAAACTGAATGCCTACGCTACCTATGAATACACTTCGACAGGATGCTGACCTTCAGAAAACATACGGAAAATACTCAAATGCAGAAAGGGCCTTTCAGTCTTAAAAGCAATGGCAACCAAAGGTATTGAACAACGCCACCTCTTCCTGCTATACCAATCACTCGTCCTCAGTGTGATCGACTACGGACTTGGGCTAACAACACCGTCTCAAAGCAACCTCCTAAAATTAGAAAGAGTTCAAAATGAAGCTATGAGGCTGATCCTTGGAACAACAAAAGACACGCCCACAAAAACCATGCGATACCTGCTTGACCTTCCGTCAGTGCAGGCCAGAAACAAGTTAGAACAGGTCAAGACCTACTTCAAAGCATTAGAAAACCCTCAAAACCCACTGCATGATGCAGTCAAAGAACCAAAAGGCAGCTGCCTAGGACGAGGAAGATCATGGATGGGGCAAGCAGAAGACACAATCCAGCTAGTATGCTGACTACAAGACCTGAAAGAAACAAAAGAATGGGAGAAAAACCCCGAAAACCTCAACCATCTATTCAACACAGCCATTTCACTCACTCTAGGAAGACATTGTCGGGAATGGCCAGAGGGCAAAACTGATGCAGAAGTGAAGCTACTCATAGAAGAAAACAGTAAAGAAGAGGACATCATCATATACACAGATGGCTCAGTACCCAAGGACCAATCCGGTTGGGGATTCACTGCGAAACAAAATGGAAAAACAGTTAGGGAAGAGAATGCTGCCTACAAAGTCACAACCTCCAGCCTAACGATGGAAGTTGAAGCTGTGACACATGCCCTCCAGTGGCTATCGTCCATCCATACGCCCGGAAACCAACATGCCATGATTCTAACAGACTCAATGAACCTCATACAGAAAATTGAAAACAGAATGGGAAGCCCAGAGTGGCATAAGGCAATGCGCAACTTTCAGATAAAAAAACTCACATGGTCATACTGCCCGGGACATGCAGGTGTTAAGGGAAATGAGCGAGCTGACAGACTTGCTGGTAACGCAACACCAACGAGCGGCCTACATCTAGGAAAATCGGAAAACCTCAGAAAAGTCAAAGAATATCAAAAAGAATAGGTACAAGGCCATCACACCATCGATCGCCTCAAAGAAATAAAAGCAGAGAGAGGGAGCGGCCGTTAAGTCTAACATGAAAGGTAGAGCACGATGCTTTGCAAATCAAACAAATATCGGGATCATTTCCAAATCAACATTGCGCAAATTTCTTCAAAACGGAACAGAGTCTCTGTGGGCTTTTCCAAATACAACAGACTGAGCAACACACTAGATGCCATGTTCTTGGCATCAGAGATCTTTTCCCATCCCTCTTGCAGCCAATCAGTGGCAGCCTCTGTGCATGTGTGTATGTGTGTGTCTGTGTGCATGTGTGGGTCTGTATTTTTGAGTGCGTTTGTGCATGCGCGAGAGTGTAAGTGTACACAAGTGTCAGTAGAGTTCTGTGCACATGCATGTGTGTGTGTGTGTGACGGGGAGATGGTGGTGCGGGGGGAGGTGGGGTAGAGGATGAGGTATGTGAGTGTATGCATGCCTACACTGTGGGAGCAACAGGATATTGGAACGTGTATATATATATATATATCTTTGTATATATGTGTGTGGGGCTGGGGGTGGGAGATATGGGCATATGTGTGTGTGCTTGTACAAGTAAGTGTTCATCTGTGTGTGTGTGTGTGTGTGTGTGTGTGTGTGTGTGTGTGTGTGTGCCGTAGAAGCTGCGATACGTAGACTAGAAATGCATGTGTGGAGGAGGGGGGTAGAGGAGGTGCAGGGTAATGTGTGTGGTGTGTGTGTGTGTGTGTTGGAGCTCATGTACGTTTATATGTATTTAACTGTGCTTTCATATCTGTGAAACTGCATGTTTGGTGCATATCTGTTATGCATGTGTGGGTGTATATTTGAATGTGTGTCTTCATGTTTTACATCTATTTGCTTATTTATCATCATTGTTATTTTATTTATTATTATTATTTTATTATTATTATTATTATTATTATTATTACTACTACCTTTTTTTTTTCTTTTTTTTTAAAAATATAATTATTATTTATTTATTTATTCATTTATTTGTGTAAGCTGATCTATTATTTATTCACCCTTTTTTTTTTTTTACATTATAATTATTATCTATTTATTTACTTATTTATTTGTGTAAGCTTATCTGTTATTTATTCACTTTTTTTTCGTTTTGTTTTTCCTCAAGGCCTGACTAAGCGCGTTGGGTTACGCTGCTTGGCAGATGTGGTGTAGCGTATACAGATTTGTCTGAATGCAGTGACGCCTCCTTGAGCTACTGAAACTGAAACTCTCTCCGGCCAATGGGGAAAGTCCCGCGTGCTGCGATATGGAAAGAGGGAAAGAAGGGACAGAGAAAGGGAGAAGACACAATGTGCTCCATGGGTATGCAAAAGTGAACCGTTTGTATTCTAAAAATTAAAAAAGATCTAATTGCATGCAAAGTTTCATTGAAATCATCTTTTCAATTCCTGATAATAAAAAACAGAATAATAGTAATAATGATTATAATAACACACACACACACACCCCACATACACATAAACACACATGCACTTGCATGCACAAACAAAAAAGTATTCTGATGGGATAGAAAAAGAAAAAAACAAGGACAGAACTCAAACTAGGGCTTATAAGAACTGATTATTCATAAAACAAACCGGTTTTGAATAAAATCAGATGAGAAGACAATCTCGACAAACAAACATAAAAGAAACAGAAAATTAATCAAACAGACCTTACCGAAAGCTACGATCTACCCATGCCCAGGAAATTAAATATGTACGAACAAATAATTACATAAATGGTAATTATGCACGCGTGTGAGTTCGTGTGTGTGTATGCGTGTGCGCGTGCGTGTGTGTGTGTGGGTGTGTGTGTAGTTTTCTCAACACAATATCTGCTATCATCCCTCTCTGTGTCTCTGTATCAGGCTGTCAGTCTGCCAGTCTGTCTTTCTCTGTCTATCGAGTTCAAGTTCTGCACATCTCTCTCTGTCTCTCTACTTCGAGTTCTGTATATATGTCTCTTTCTCTCTGTACCCCTCCATCCATCTCCCTTCTCTCTCTGCATGCCACTATATCCACTTGCCTTTTCACCACTATCATTACCACACCTACTTCCATCACTGACAGCCAGAACAAACACCACCATCGCAATCATCATCAACACTCCCATCAATCATCCATCACTACTGTCACAAATGCAACCCTCAACACCAAAACAAATAGCATCAGTATCAAACACCTATCACATCCATAAGCCGCTATGATGCAGTACTCCGCATCATGGACTTGAAAGTTGAAAGGTCGTGGGTTTAAGTCCCACCAGAGTTGTTTATTTGTGGGATTTTCTGCCCCCAGCCACCTCCTATCCAGAAAGCCTTCATGGTTTTTCACAAAATGACAGCTATTGTACCATCCAAATAATAAAAACAGGTTGTGGGGACAAATCAGTCTGTTCTGAGTGACAAACAGGATAAATCGGGACTCTGGACAAAATGAGGTTGAACACTGCCAAATATACATAAATATATATTTTAAAATTTTGATGCTGTATTTGAGGTTGATGCACTGCAATGATCACTCACATGTGATATGTATTAAATACATCATTGTCAGAACCAACGTCTTCACTAACTCGTCATCCCTATTATGATCATCGCTTTCTATATCCTCTCTCCCTCTGTCTCCTTTTCTCTGTGTTGGGGGAAAGATGAGAAACCAACTCTGATGACAAAGCAACATCTTAAAATAAAAATAAGGGGAGCTTTTCGTGGGGGCTTCCCCCCACGATTTCTCACGATTGAGAGAAAGCGCAGCAGGGGAATTACCACAATTTTTCGCAATCCCACGATTTCTCTCAAAGTGTGAGAAATCGAGGGATTGTGAGAAATCGTGGGCTTACAAGGTCAAATGTTGTATTATGTTTGAGTGAGTCCAGACTTTTATCCTTCTGTTGTCCAAATCACGACAGTCAGTCGTGTTTGACAAAGACCGTCAGAACAGCATAAGAGGCAACTGCTGTCCTGACTATCCGGGCTAGAACTTGATTATGATGTATAGTGTCTAGCCCAAACTAAATCCCCACTCTCTTGACCAAGAGGGCTTTAGGACATCTGGCATTGAAAATGATCCCTTAAGGCCAACTAGCCACCAAAGGATCTTCATAAACATTGTATTGTATATATGGAGACACCAACCCCTGTTAAGTGTTTGTAGGAACAATCAGGAAATTTAGGAGGAACATTCTGAATTTGGTAGGAACACTTGGACTCTGAGCCATATCAACTAATGTACATTTTACCTACAAGGCATACAAGCACGCTGCAACACAGTGTAACTGCTACGATTAAGCTGTTTGGTCCACTCAATGTTATTTCAATGTAAACATACATGCAATTAGCTGAACATCATCGAATGAGACCAAGGTTAGCAGAGACTGCCATGGCCTCATGACTGATAGGTCTAGAGCGTCTGGGTAATGTTACAATAGGAAAGTATGTGACTATGCTATGTAGTCAAAAATGAACTCATCGGAACAATTTTGACATTGGCATCATGCCAGAACAAAAACGTAACAGTTGGCATCTCTGTATATATATATATATATATATATATATATATATATATATAATGTATTCCTGGCACATTACTCTGTACTGACTTTGAAGCATCTCTGTGTAATATAATGTATTCCTGGCATGTTACTCTGTACTGACTTTGAAAAAGCTTTTGACTCCTTATGATGGAATTTTGTGTTCAGTTTTGAAGATATACAGCTTCAGGGAAAACTTATCAACAGACTGAATTTTTTTACAAAAAAATACATAAAATCAATATTTATCAGTAATGGCAATGGCTTGCAATGGTTTCAGATAGAAAAAGGCTACAGACCTATTTCACCTCATATTTATTTTTTATGCTTAAATTTTCGACATAATGATAAACAAAGATAAAGCAATAAAAGGAATTTGTTTGGGTAAAACAGAACATGAAATCTTCCAATCTTCTGATACAAACTAATTAATACTGGACATCTGACAGTTTCAGCAAAGTATAAGTATTGTTTATAAATACCGACAAAACACATGCAATCTGGCAAGGGAGTAGAAAAAGATCTCATCAAATATATTTATTGTCCTAATTTAAATATGGTATGGAATCCCTCTAAATTCAAAATACTTGGTGTATTCTAAATTCAAAATACTTGGTGTATGGTTCAAACGAGATTGAGATTATTGTGAAATCATTAATACAACAACATATTCTTAAGTTAAAATTTCATTTGAAATATGGTTTAAGTCACTCCCATTGGTTGAGTGGCCATTTCAAAACCACTTGTACTGTCAAAACTTGTACATCTTTGGAGCTTACAACCAGACTCACCATATCTCTCCATATAAGATATGCAAAAGATCTACTTTCAGTTTGTATGGAATGGAAAATGTGTGCATGCATGTGTGCGTATGTGTGCACACACTTGTGTCTGTCTTGTGTATGTGTATGTATGAATATATCTTCTGTAAAGCCCTGCAAGAGGACATCTGAAATGGACAGTATAAAAAATTTCATGAGTATCATTATTATTATTAATTATTATCATTACTAAATATGATTTTCACAGATAAACATTGACCTCATAAAACAGATGCCAAGATACGGGTTGATAGGTTTGTTTACTTTACCACATGCGGTTGTGAAAAAATGCTAGTGTTTAAGTTTACTACAAATGCACACACACACACACACACACACACACACACACACGCATGAATGCACATGCACGCACATATACAAAAGCACACACATACACTCAACTGAAATAGAATAATTACCTTCAGCTGAATAATGAAGGCTAATGACAGGCTCCAGTCGTGTTACTGTGGGCATGGAGCTTCCCTGACTTGACACAGAAGAATCTTGGGTGGTTGTATCTGTGCTGAAAACAGCTTCTTTGTCACAATCATTCTGGCTGGAAGGGGTCAATTCTTCGCTATCCTTGTCTCTGTCATCCAGAGCTTGAGGACTTCCAATTCCACTTGAACCACTCTCTACCAGGTTTTCATGATGTGTACTGGAGTCCTGGCATTCATGACTGGCATATTTCATGCTGACAACAATGTTTGCAGGTAAGTCATTCTGAGGCATTGTCACTGGGGGATGTAAGAGATTCTGTGGGGAACAAAAATGTTCACTGCCAAGGTCAGTGAGCTCCGGTGTTTTCAATGATTCAATGTTCTCTGAGGAAGAAAGTGCATGGCCAGGCATGATTGCACTGTCTTCTTGCTTTGTGAAGTTAGATTTTTCTCTTTTGGTGAAGTCAGTGAACTGAGATGAATCAATCACCACTTTCTTCTCTACCTGTCTTGATTTTCCTCTGCTTTCTTCTGCTGAAACAGACAGTAATGGTTGTAAGAGTTGACAATGAACAACTGGCTTAACCTGGGGGTTAGCATCTTTCATCCCGGGTGAGTTGTCACATCCACCAGTTGCAACAAACTGATACTGACCAGAAACATCTGAAGTTACAATGTTCATGGTTACGCCCTGCTGCTCGTTCTTGTTACTGGAAGTATCTGTAAGAGCAGGATTACTCTGTTCAATCTGCATGTCACTGGAACCTCTGTTTTCAGACTGCTTGTCACTGGAGCTTCTGTGTTCAACCTGTTTCTCACTGGAGCTTCTATCATCAACTTGTCTGTCAGTGGAGTTTTTGTGTTCAACCTGTTTGTCACTGGAGCTTCTATCTTCAACTTGTTTGTCACTGGAGCTTCTGTGTTCAACCTGTTTGTCACTGGAGCCTCTACTTTCTTCTACTCTGTCACAGAAGCTTCTGTCTTCAACCTGTTTGTCACTGGAGCTTCTATCTTCAACCTGTTTGTCACTAGAGCCTCTGTTTTCAACCTGCTTATAACTGGTGCTTACGAGTTTAACCTGCGTATTACTGGTGCTCCTATATTCAATCTGCGTGTCACTGGAATTTGTGTGTTCAACCCACTTGTCAATGGGGTCTCTGGCCCCTGAGGAACTCTCTGTCTGTAGCATCTCTTTTCCACAGACTGAAACAGAGTTGTCCAGGTCTGTGCTCTCTTCAAGTTCCACTACACAAGCCGCCTCAACTGTAGTGCCTTTTCCATCCTCATCTACCTCCAACAACTCCCCATGATGGTCAGAACCAGGCCACAAGTCTGCTCTTGATGACGACTGTTCATTATTCAAAGCACTCCCTCCTGTCTCTCTGCTTGTTTCTCCTTCCCTTGCTTCTTGTGATTCAGGGATGATACCTGAATCCACTTCACATGCCGCCTCAACTGTAGCGCCTATTCCATCATCATCTACCTCCGACAACTCTCCACGATGGTCAGAACCAGACCACAAGTCTGCTCTTGATGAAGACTGTTCATTATTCAAAGTGCCCCCTCCTGTCTCTCTGCTTGTTTCTTCTTCCCTTGCTTCTTGTGCTTCAGGGATGATACCTGAATCAGTTCCTGTTTCTCCCTCCTGGGAACTACCTGCAGGTGATGTACTTCTTCCTGCCTGGTCTTCTCGGCGACGCATGGTGCCATCCAGCCAGCGAGTCAACATGTCTGACATCCGCTGCATCAGGTTCACTTGTGGCAATCCTTCTGGAAGAACATGTCAACAATGACTAAACTAGAAAAAAATCACCTCTTAACCATAACCTGCACAATGTAAACATTAATCAAAAACTCCCAAACACTTTCTTTTAACACTTTTTATCCCATGTAATGAGTTCTTCTTGACATGAGTGTGTACTTACATAGACCACAGAATGAGAACTATTGTGTCTTGAACCCTACCTTCACTTCAAGTGCACCGAAAACAGTTTCTCCTGTTAAGAAGAGTTTTAATCTGCCAGTGTTGCCAGGGACCCTTGACACATCAGTATCCCTCAACATGTGAGTATATACTGACAGAGACAATGGGATGAGGGACTTGCATTTCAAACCTACTTCCAGTTTTGTTTTTCTTTGTTCTGTTTTGTTTTGTTTTACAAAATAATCAGTGTACAGTGTGGAATGGAACATGTTTTATGGTGATGATCTTCCAAAGAAAATAATAAACTTCGTAATGAAAGGTAGAAAAAACACTACCATCAACTAACCAGTTTTGTTCAGTTTAACTTTACACATGCACACCACGTTTCCCACTGGCTCCCCAAGAGTGGGAGTACTTTCACAAACTTAAAGAAGTCCCATCCTGAAGGTAACTCTACACACATGCACACACACACAGCATTGTAAATAACACCCACTAAAAATACAGTATATGCAGAACATGTCTCTGGTTTATCACTGTTGTATATATGTAAATTTTATCAACTCTCTCCATATGAATAATTGCTACAGTGTTCAACCGGCAATACTTGCTTTCATATGAACGACTGCTGTAGCATTCCAGCGAGAATTAAGTCAATGCCTAATGAATACCTGCAGGACTGCTCACCACTGCAAGCTAAATGTAGCATTGTCAGCTTTTCTGCAATGGATGGGAAACACCAGCCGAGTGATACCATGTGCTGACACAACAGTGTGTGTTTGGTCACATACTGGCTTTGCGTTCAGTGTTAACAACTGTGAGGACTTCACTTGCTGACAAAGTAGTAACATTAGGAGTGTTTACTGCTGCTGCTGGGTTGTTTAATGTTCCAAACAGAATTTTCTAAAATTTAAGAGGTGGATGGAGACGAAAAATGCAGCACTTCTTATGACAAAAGTGACAGAATGGGTGAATCAAACACTGATTCAATTTCAGAGGTGATCTGGGGTTTGCTGCTTTTTGCTGCCTTGTTTCAGTTGCATTACTCCCAGGCTGCTCATTCTGAGATCCCCATACACAGCCATACCCAGGTTCATCTGTGGCAGTCCCAGTGTCAACAGTCCAAAGGGAACTATTGATTTGGGGCTGCCAGGAGGCCAAACAACAGGGGAGACCTTGCACTGCTGCTGTCATTTCGGTGGTGTTCAGTAGCGTCTGTTCTGATTTAATATAAACAGGACACCACCTACTAAGCCCCCTACTGATGATCGCTAGCACTTAGTGTAGAGCCAGACTGAGTCAGCATCCCTCCCAGAGTGAAGACTGCCATCACATCCCTCTTATCACAGTGCCCCTAAATCTGCCAACATGGAAGATCTTAACGCCTCAGGCATGGAATGGACAGGGATTGAAACTGAGATCATGACGAGAGCAGTGCATTAAAGGCCACGGAATTTGGGACTTTGTGTTATCTATTTATTTTTTAACGATGATGGAGGAGGAGGAAGGTCAGAGGCGAGTATTGGAGGGCATGTATGTTAAGAAATGGATTTGGAAAAAAATGTCAGTGTGACAATATATCATTAGATAACTGCTGACTTTCAGGATAGTTGAAGAGACAAACAGTTATGTAAATGAAAAATAGATTTGTTTCTGCCTTCTGTGTTTCCATGGACACAAAAGTATGTTAGTGGACAAAAATGCATTTTCCCATCCTGGTTCAATAAACTGTGATCTTCAGCGAAGATGAAGTGTGTGTGTGTGTGTGTGTGTGTGTGTGTGTGTGTGTGTGTGTGTGTGTACACTAACCCAGCACAGCAAAGATCAGTTCTGAAAGTTTCATATTCTGGCTTTGTGTTTTGTGTGTTTTGTGATTTGTTTCCCTTACATTTCCAAATGGACTGTAGCTGGTGTCAGGAAAGGGAGAAAACTGGCCACCCTTAAGTTAAAAACATGGTAAAATTCACTTTCATAATTTGCTAACTTAGTTCCTTCCTCAGTACAACTTTTCACTTTAAACCCCTAGAATGCTGAACCTTGGTGAAATGAGATCAATGTAACAAGAGTTTGGATGGCAGTTATTACTTTCTGCATACTTACCAATAGTGTAATTGATTTTACAGAACAAAAGCAATGTTATCTCAAGAGGAAAATGTCTAAATACAGAATGATGACTGACATCCTGACAGGAAAGCTCAGTCTCATCTCAGTTCTTCTTCTTCTTCTGCGTTCGTGGGCTGCAACTCCCACGTTCACTTGTGTATACACAAGTGGGCTTTTACGTGTATGACCGTTTTTATCCTGTCATGTAGGCAGCCATACTCCGCTATCTGGGGTGTGCATGCTGGGCATGTACTTGTTTCCATAACCCACCGAACGCTGACATGGATTACAGGATCTTTAATGTGCGTATTTCATCTTTTGCTTGCGTGTACACATGAAGGGGGTTCAGGCACTAGCAGGTCTGCACACATGTTGACCTGGGAGATTGGAAAAATCTCCACCCTTTACCTACCAGGCGCCGTCACCGAGATTCGAACCCTGGACCCTCAGATTGAAAGTCCAACGCTTTAACCATCTGGCTATTGTGCCCATTAGTCTCATCTCAGTGATTTCAGCATATTTGTCAGCAACAGTCAAGGGGTCAATGTTAAGCTTCCTGAAACTGGCAAGTCTAGTGGAATCCACAAATTTCACTTTCTGCATGTTATGGAAAGCACACATTGCATAGAGTGGAATCCACACACACATACACACACACAACATCAGTATTATGTACATATGTGTATACACATATGTAGATTTCAATATCTCAATTATTGTCATACGCACTCTTTCATTCTTACACATAAACAGAAGCATGCAAACTGACCGGAGTCTTCTGCACGCTCTCGTTCTGGCCTTGCATTGGGACCAGTGTCTGACCAGTCACCTCGCAATCTCAGGCGTTTAGTTGGTGGCTGATTAGCTGGGTCTGTGATTATTGAGCCAGAAGCTTCATCACCATTTAATGAACTCTTTGCCTGCACAGAACCAAACACACACGAAGCTCTAATAAACACATAATTAAAAGAAATTGGTGCACGAGCACTGACAAGACACCTGCCTCTAAAAATCAATCCCAGCGGTCCCCCACCCGTCTCTGCCTGCTGAGCAAAAAGGAAAAGGCACGATGCAGATCCAACCTCCTATCAAAGCAAAGAAAACAACAACAACAAAAAAAACAACAAAAAAAACCCACAAAAAAACAACAACACACAAACATTTCATCGTCCATGACAATACCCCCCACCCAAGATTAAACCATTGGTTTAATTTCTTTTCTTTTACCAACAACAGTCACAGACATTTTTTTTTTTTAATGCAGTAGTACTCTATATACACGTTTGAATAGCATTCAGCACTTTTCTGACTTAAACTCAAGGCGACTGAGATTATCAGCATCCACATTGTCTCTTCCAGGAATGGCCTGGACAACAAACCTGAAGTGTCTGCAGCAGAAGTGCCCATCAGGTAATATGCCCACTTGCTGATTTTGTTCTTTCCAGGTACTGTAAAGGGGAATAGTCTGTCTGAACAACAAAATCTGTCCCGAACAGATAGGACTCAAACTTTGAGACTCCCCACACCAGTGCCTGACACTCCTTCTCTTTCATGGGGTAGTTGTTCTCCACTACTGTCAATTTCCAACTGGCGCACACCACAGGATGCAGCTACTCATTGTGTTGTTGAAAGAGGATTGCTCCCAAGCTTGTACCTGATGCTCTTGTATGGAACACAAAAGGTCCCCCTGGAACAGGTAAGCTGCAAATGGGTGGCGTACAAAAGCTGTCCTTCAGACCCCTGAATGCTTGCTCACATGCCTCATTCCACTCGAATTTCCTTGGACCATTGCCCTTCAAAGGTCAAAGGCAATGTAATGTCAGAGAAATTAGGGATAAAATGGCAGAAGTAACTCACTAGTCCCAAGAAACTTTGCACCTCTTTCTTAGTGGTGTGGTGTGGCATTTTGCGAATCTTCGCCATCTTATCCTCCTCTGGCCATATCCTGCTCCCCATTTGCCATGGCCCAAGTAGGAGATCTCAAGAGCTCTCCAACTCACACTTAGTAGGGTGGGCAGTCAGTGAACACTCCCGGAGACATTTCAGCACTGCACAAATCACAGTGATGTGTTCCTCATCTGTGACAGTAGCAATGAGGATATTGTCAATGAAATTGTTGACAACACCTGAATCCAGCAGCTGCAGCAGCTTCCTCACCATTCGTGAGAAAACTGCGCCTGACGTGCACAGACCAAGAGGCATGACTCGCCAATGAAAATGGACCTCTGGAGTGGAGAATGCAGTCTTCTTCCTCCATGGGTATTTGCCAATACCCTTTAGATAAGTCAATCTTACTGAAAGTTCTTTTCTGCCCCAGCTTGGAGAACAAGTATTTGATTTCTGGCATGGGTTCTGCATCAAATTCCATGATCTTATTAAGATGTTTACAACTGACCCAGAAGTGGATCTTGCCATCTTTTTACTTCACCACAGATGGCTCAATAGCTCCCATATTCAGCATCATCCTTATCTCACCCCGGACTGTATGATGCTGGGCATAAGGCAGGGGATATGGCTTTCATCTGATGGGCACATCTAAAGAAACTATCTTGCAGGTTTCCAGCTGTGTGCACACTGGCAGATCAGTTAGCATATCACCAAACTCTTTGACCAAGAGGTGTAACTTCTGTGCCAGCTGGTCTGATGCGCATCCCATGACAATGTCCTCAGGACCTTCCGTAAGATCAAAAAGAATGACGGGGAGATCTTTATGCCAAACAGGGTCTGTCCCTTTCCCCTCTGACTCATCATCAACCACCACTGCCTGGATAGTGGATTCATCAGCGTGTCTTTCAATGAATCACTTGAGCAGGTTTGCGTGGGATAGTTTCACTCTGACACCCAGACGCAACTTGTAGTCAGCCTCAACCACTCGTCCTGTTACCACATATGGTCCCTGCCATGCTAGCTCCAGCTTATAAGCCTTGGTCGGTCTGAGGATGAGAACTTGGTCACCTTGCTTGAACAATCGTGGTTTAGCCTTTGCATCAAATTGACGCTTGTAACGAGTGGCTGCTTTGGCTAGGTTCTCCTGAGCCACTGCACAGGACTCCACAATCCTGTTTCTCAGATCCAACATGTACTCAGTCGTTGTCTTGACTTCCTGCTGTTCTGGATGCACCCAGAGATCTTGCAACACTTGCAAAGGACCTCACACAGCAGTTCAAAAGGAGAGAATCCTGTGCTGTCTTGGGGTGTCTCTCAATAGGCAAACAGGTGTGCTCATATCCAGGGTCCCACTCCCGTAGTTTTTCCTGCACAAGACGCTGCTGCATCTTTTTCAGAGTCCTGTTAATCCTTTCCACATGACCATTGCACTGCCTGTGATAGGTGTGGTCTGAAATCCTCTAACTGCCAGGAGACGATACACCTGCATGATCTGCCCAGGGAACTGAGTTCCCCAGTCAGTGAGGACTGATGACGAAATGCCAGTCCGCATCCACTGATTGAACACAGCCAACGCCACGACCCCTGCAGTGATGGTACGTAAGGGTAGTGCCTCTGGGTAGCAGGTGGCAACCATTATGAGGACGCAACAACATCCTGACTCTGAAGTGGGCTTGATGGGGCCGATGATGTCCAAATCCACACGAGCAAATGGTTCCTGCATCAGCTGGGGTCAATCCTTCCTTCCTTGCCTGTGCTCTGGTCTTCACTGCACCTACAAGCATAGGGTCAGCATATACTGGTACTTGCTCCAGCTCCTCACTGCCCTCTCACTGAGCAAAGTTGCCAGTGAGGACCTCTACCACAGGTCACTTCATGACAAGGACATGAATTTTTCCACAGATAAAAAATGACATAACGTCCACAACAGCCATGGGCAGTAAATTACCGCATCTTGACTCAGCCAATACTACTGGCATAGTATCACCTGTGTAGGCACCAGCAGGCACTAGGCGCTCTGCTACCACTGTGTAGTCTGCTCCTGTGTCAAGTTAGCCATTGGCAGGTGTACCCTCGATAGTGACAATGCAGCGTGAAGTGTATGGCTTCCATGCACAGGGGATATACAAAGTTGGTGTAGATCGCTGAGGAAACTGCACAGGACAAGACACTGCCGCTGTAATGTATGATTGGACAGATACGAGCTATGTGGCCGTCTTTCGTACAACTGAAGCACACGACCGCTGATCTAAGTTGCCCCTGTCCACCATGAGTTGAAGCTTACTTGCTTTGCTCTAGTAGGGTGTGTGTCTGTGGGCGGCGGCAAAGCCATATTGTGCTGATCCTGCACTGGTCAACCTTGACCACCCTGCTCATGTTTTGCCTCCCGACCCATCCTTTCGGCTTCAGCCAACATAGTGGCCTCCTTAGCCAAGTCATTAGCATTTTTCAGACATGCCTTTCTAACCTCCATAATCATGTCTGAAAACAAGATGTTTTACAGCTGCTCCTGCAGCGCCCATAGTAAGCACGTGTTTAGCTGGTGGTACCAGGCACGTTGAGTGTTGCACTGCAAGCCACTACCAGATGTAGATGTTGAAGGAGGGTTAAAATAATAAAATAAAATAAAATCTAAAAAAGTGAACTGGAAGAGCAGAATTGTCTTTCGGGGTTCATTTTTTTTGTTTTTTTTTTTTTTGTTTTGTTTTTGTTTTGTTTGTTTCTTTACAAATGAGTGTTGAACACATGAAGGTGGAACCCTTGCCAATGCTGGCGGACTGAAGATGGAGCAGCCCTCAGAACAGATGATTCCAGAGACCTCAGTGGACCCATCAATGGTACCAGAGATGGGTGGTCTAGAGCGAACTGGAGACCGGTGGAAGCTCCAACACCATGAAGACAAACACAGGACAGAACTTCTAGTCAGAAGAGTGTCCAGGAAAACTCTGATGGAACGACAGAAAAATGCACCCACTGGCTTATGCACAGCGTGTTCTGTAAACCAACAAATGGTGCCTGCATGGAAAATGAGGAAACACCAAATACTAATAGTCCAATCTGGTGGACACTCATTCGTTTACAGAGGGAAACCAATCCAAAGAACATCAGCAGCCAAAAGCCGCTTCCAATCACGCCCTTCTCCAGACTCTCTCTCCCTGAGATCACTTAGACCTTCGTCATTATCTAAACATGTCACACACCAAAAAAATTAAGAGAAACGTCACACATAAATCGTGTCACACAAGACATTCTTACACAACCATGGCTGTAAGGAAAACTTCTTCAAAGATTTAAGGAAGAAGAATGACAGCAGAATGAGAATCAATGTCATGAACTGAGACAATACCCCACTCATAATTTCAAAAATCTAATTTCGAAATACCTAATAGTTCATTATTGGAAGTTGAACCAAATTGTCAACCCATACATTGACAAAAAGACAAAAACAAAAACTACAGACCCAGACAGATACATGACAACCAAACCAAGGAATGCCTCTGGCCCTATGACCAGCTACCAAGGGGAACATTAACAATAAAAAATAAAAAAAAACCTTGTGCACAAGCACTAGCAACACACCCGTCTCTAAAAATTAATCCCAGTGGCTCCCCACCTGCCTCTGCCGCCGAGCGAAAAAGAAAAGGGTTGATGCAGATCTGAATCCCCATCAAACCCATACGTTGACAAAACAAAAACTAGAGACTCAGACATACATGACAACCAAACCAAGGAATGCCTCTGGCCCTACGACCAGCTACCAAGGGGAACATTGACAATAAAAAACCTTGTGCACAAGCACTAGCAACACACCCGTCTCTAAAAATTAATCCCAGCGGCTCCCCACCTGCCTCTGCTGCCAAGCGAAAAAGAAAAGGGACGATGCAGATCTCAATCCCCATCAAACCAAAGAATACAATAAAAGCAAATAAAGAAAGGCGCAACCATTTCGTCATCCGCGACAGCCTACCTGTGTTAGATGAGCTAGACAGAGAACCTTTGAAGAACTCAATGAGACTCCAGACTCCCTTGCCCCTGGCATAGCACCATGAAGAGATGGCATCCCTGCCAAAGTCCTGATATGCTTTTTTTTTTTCTTTTTCTAAACAGTATTTTATTTGGAACATGTCACCACACAAAGTTATAGATGAACAGGAGAACAAGAAAATCTTCTACAAGTCCTACCATGATACATGTACATACAAAGTATGTTATGGATATCATCAAAGCTAGAAGTTTGAAAGTGACATATGTACGTCTGGGTTCTGACTGGCAATATGGAAAATAGTACCTTGTATCACATCTGGTTTCTAGTTTCTTCCTGCAAACTCTGCATGGGTTCTGTGGGTTGTCTTTGTTTGGTGTTGGTGGAACAGCGAAACTGAAGTGGTTCCCATCCAGTCTCACTTCATCATCCTGTTTGTCATCATCCACTGGTGGCACACAGTTTGGCCAAAGCCATGAGCAAACCACCGATTCCAGCAAGTCCAGAAATGTTTTGCTGGAACTGCCACCTGCCTTGGAAAGAATGAATCCATTGCATGCAGCTATCTGAAGAAAGTGGAAGAAAAGTTTTTTTGTCCACTTCATTGATTTGCATAGTCATATGGGTGGTGCATCTGATCTTGTTTGTCATCCCCACCAATATTCCTGTTGTATCTGTTGACACATGTAGCCTCTTGTTGATTCCTCATTGGTGCTGGTTTGGAATGGCAGCTTCAGTGTGGCCATGAACTGTGGACAGCAGGTGCTCCACCTTGGTGCTGTGGTACTTTGTGGTGACAATCTTGCCAACCCCACAAAGTGCAGTGGATGAGCCAGGGTTGAGCTTCAACCCATGAAGTTCCTGTGGAATGCCCTGGTTTTCCCACACAAAGCCACATGCCAGGGTGTTCCTCTCCAGAAGGAACAAGTACAACCTGAGGCTGCTGTATCAATTGTTTATGTACACACGGAGTCCCTTGTTGAGCAGTGACGCTATCAAGAACATCATCTCCTCGCTGGCTGATAGGCTGGGACTGTTGGCACAAACAGCTTGAAGAACAGACTACACTTTGTTGATGGGGTCCTCTTTACTGGCATATACATTGAAGCAGTAGCAGTAGCAACCACTTCCTTTTATCCCACCATCAAATTCACAACACAGGTATATGAACCTGGCCCGTTTCAAAGGAATGTACTGACGGAACATCAGCCTACCTTTTCATTGTAGGTGGCTTTTGTCAACATAAACTGCTTGCTGGTGGCTTGTACACCTCCGGAAACTATTCATACAGGTGGTCAAGTATTGGGCTGATTTAGTACAGGTGATCATAAACAGGATTATTGTGTCCTGGCATGGAAGAATTGTCATGGAAGTGTAGAAACTTGAGGTTAGCCTGAAACAAATTGAAAATAAAATTTTAAAGTGCACAGGCAGAAGATGTATTAAATAATTTCTTGTCTGTAAATATTTCCTTGCAGTAACATTGTTAGTAATAAATCTTATATACTGCGAGACTGATTAGGAATCTTAACTTTTATTATTATGGCTTGCTTGTGGCACACAGGGAGGATGAGAGACAGGCAGAGAGAAAGAGAGAGAGAGAGAGAAAGAGAGGCAAACACACACACACACTCACACACACAATCAATGAGGGCAGGATCAAAAGCTGTGTAAGCTTACTCTTTTACACTCAATAAAGATAATTTTGAATTGAAATGACTTTCTCTCACACACACACACACACACACACAAGCAAAAAAAAAAAAAACCAAAAAAACTACAACACACACACACTCACATACACACATCACACACACACAAACCATCACACACACACACACACAAACCATCACACACAAAGTGAAAATACATAATATGATATACAACTGATGAACAAAAACAATCATAAACCAGCCGCCGTGGCGAAGTGGCTAGCATCGCGGACTGACGGCTGGGAGGACACAGGTTCAAATCCCAGCGGAGGTGGGTTTTTTGGCCCGTGGCCAGCTCCTACCCAGAGCTGAGTGTGTTGTGGGCTTAAACGGGGAGACTGGAACCACACAGTCTAGTGTCATCCACTTCATGGATGCGTCTCTGGGTGTGTTGCTCTAATTACCTGACCAATACTGCAAGTGTCTGTATCTCTTGGGCCTGGTTAACGCCAGGATATCATTATGACAGGAAGCGTAGAGTACAGCCTTGTCATGCAGTCCTAAACCAAAATAGACCTCCATAGCAACATCGTCCTCCTCCTCCTCCTACATCATCATCAGTATAAATAAAACAGTCTCAAAGTCTGTGGACTTTCATGCCCTGCTCTCATAGTGACCTCAGTTACGATACCCCTCCACTTCTATGCTTGGGTTGAGTCTTGTCAATGTCTTCAGTGTCGGCAGATTCATGGGGGGCTGTTGTTTGAGAGACGATGTGGTGGTCTCCACTCTGGGAGGGATGCTCACTCAGTCTGGCTCCGCGACTAAGCCATTATTGTCGTTAGTAGGGGGCTTAGTAGGTGGTGTCCTTAGTACGCTGAATCAGAACAGGCACCACTGAACACCACCAAAGTGACTAAGCAGCAGTGCAGGGTCTCCTCTGGTGTGTGGCGTCCTGGCGACCTAACATCGATGGTTCCCTGCGGACTGCTGACGCTGAAACTGTGACGGACGAACCCGGGTGTAGCCGTGTATGGGGGTATCTAAATGAGCAGTGTGGGAATAATGCCACTGAAACGGTGCAGATGATGGAGCAGCAAAAAAACAAAACAAAAAAACAAAAAAAACAAAAAAACAATCATAAACACGTACACACACACACTCTCAGTCACTCACAGACTCGCACACAAATGTGCACATGTGCAAGATCACTGGTCAAGGGATAGCTGAGTAAAAACAAAAATAAAAAAGGAGAGACACTGAGAAATTGGGAGAGTAAACAAACTTGCCTGAAACTGGTTTCTTGGCATCATTGAACTGAAGACTGGGATTCTGTAAGCACTTTCTTTGACCAGTAATGCTGAACTGTGGCAGCTTTACAATGCCTATCAGCAGTACCAGTGCCAGGAACTTCTTCAGATCTGCAGCGTCCACATGCTCCCATGAACTCCCTCTTGAATGTGTGGGCAGGTCTAGGTTGGCCTCCAGATACTGTTCAGCATATCTGTTAGTCTGGATGACAAGGTGCGTCATCAGATTGTCATAAAAAAATAATTGTAAATAGTCAACTGGCTGGAAATTGTTGATATTACATTGTATTCCCGGAGTGGCAGTGAACTTAACATGTGGATAAGGTGGTTGTGCATCCACAGCTGTCCACTTGCCAATCAATTCTGACTGACAAAAAGCAAGACCCATTCTGCAATGCCCTCTCCTACTCACCACTCTCCTGCTTGATCTCCTCCTCCTACGAAGACCTCTGACAACAGGGGTAAAAGTTGCAGCACTTGTGCTTGGAACTGGTTCAATTTCTGTTCCTTCTTTAGTCTCTGTTTCTTCTTCAGAAGTGCTGGAAGTGTCATCCACACCAACTTCATAGTCTGGGTTATTGCCTTCTATTGCCGACAAAAGCGAATGATGTCAATCATCATCATGCTCATCTTCATCAGAATTGCTTTCGTCTTTGTAATGAAAGTCTTCTTCATAGCTGTCTTTGTAATTCATGATCTCTTCAGCACCTTCAAACACCTTATAGTGCTTGAGAAAAGGTATACGTGTCGATCTGCCACTCATATCCACCATCTTCAAGACTGTGAAGTGACGCCGGTCATTCTCACTAATTAACAAGCTCATCCAGTGACTGCATCAAATTTTAAAGGGGTAGAACAATGCTTCAACTCCTCTGCTCAGGTCTGATTCAGATATCAGTGTTAGTTCCCATTTGGTTTCTCGAAAACTGGGTGACAAATTTGGTATGTACAAGGTACGTACATTAGGTACACTACATTATGAAAACAGCTACGTACAGCATACATAGTTCGCACTTCACTGTTTAAGCTAGGAGCAGAGGCTGCAGAAGTTTTGTGAGTTACAGACATTTTCCTCAGTTCACAATGTGCAACCAACAATTAAACCAATCTTAAAAGAAATTTCTAAAGTCACTAATTCCAAGTCCACCCTTCACTCACAACCATCCAATGGAAACAACCTAATAACCTAATCCTTATACACTTCTTCAAAGGCTCACCAAACCAGAAAGACTTGAACACAAAACACAGATGGACATGATGATCACATCTTACTCCCAACCTGAGTAACATTCCCTGGAACTCATACCCCGCATCACCATTGTCATGACCCCCCCCTAAAATAAGGTTGAGAGATGTTTAAAATCTATCACCCATCCCTATTTACCAGACAACAAAAACACAGAATACAGATATTTCTCTTCCACACAAAATCTATTCCATTTAGCTCCCTCTATCCCAAGCACTCATATTCACAAGCATGTATGTATGAAATAGTGCTCTGGTTCAGATTCTTTCACACAAACTCATCACACAAGACACTACAGAACTACCAAAAGAAAGACAAAAAAGAAAAGAAAAAAAAGACAGAAAACACTCACAAAACCACATCTGCTTCTCTCTAATAAGGATTCTGGGCAGCGCTTGTCCACACACAAAATAAACAACCCAAAAAACAGACAGGCACACACGTTTTCGTGCTTGTCATAAGGAGTCTTCATCGGGTTCAAGAAGCTTCTGTCAGCGAAAAAAGAAAACACACTGACCGGCAAGGCAAAACAAAGACACAGCGACCCAGGACACGGTGAGAGCTGCCACAGGTAGTGTACATCTACGACTACCACTAAGAAACGACAACGAAGACACACAGAAGTGGCTCCAATGGCCATCACTTCAAATGGTGCCATGATGTCAGGGTAGTTACCTCACCAATACCAGAGACCACCCGTGAACTATAGCAGTCGGGCTGCAAAAGCTTCAAATACCGTTGCTGTCCAACAATATTTCACACACAATCAGGTGAGCTGGGCAATGTGCATATGATTCATACACAATTCAAAACTTTTACCCAAACTGAAGGATGGGAGGAGGAGGAAAAAGTGGAAGTGGAACTGTCATCGGAAGTTGTAACAGTCACCAAATCATGTGATATCATGTGAAAAACAATTGTGAAATAATCACAGAATACTCTAAATATGTTTGAAACCAGTTTGCTTTTTTCCTTTGAGTGATAGGGGGGAGATGGTGGGTGCTTGGTGCATAAAATTTATTTGACAAATATCACCTATTCATACAACATACACAATGGTTTTTTGGGTTTTTTTTTTTTTTTAAAGAACATTCTTCAAATCAGTATTTATTGTATTCTAAAGCAGGGGAATACAATATATGTAAATATTAGCCACAAAAATTGCACGATTTTGCAACTCAAATGCGACTCCTGGCAAAACTGCATTTTGGGGGTATGGGAAGTAACTCGACAGGTGCAATCCCCAAAGGGTGAAACGTTCATTTTAATGTACTGAAAAATTTTCTTAGAGACCCCTGCAGGTCACTCTCCAAAAGTAATTTTGAAAAGAGTGATACTGAAGTGATGAAATAAAATAACCGGACAATCTGATGTTATTTTGTTGATGATTTAATAGAAGGCAGATACAAGCCTTAACTGTGAAAGAATGAATGCAGAAATTTCAATAATAAATATTTAAATAGAAAAGACCCTATTGAAAAGGAAAACATAATATGTGATTGTTTCCTATGAGGGTTTGATGCTGAGCTTGTCTTAATTTCGCTGATCGTGGCGCGAGAGGGTACCCTTGTGCCAAGGGCTTAACTCTAGTGTGTCCAAATTTTGTTCTTGGGAATATATAAAAATGAGTTCAGCAGACACGAAAAATATTTCAAGACCAGTCTACATCATTCCTGGAAGGGATGGGGGAGGGCCTGCAATGTTTGCAGAGAAAACAAATCAGCATGCACAGCAGGCAATTTTTGGTTGACCAGGTGCTGCGTGGACTGAATGTTTTGAAAGAGCTTTTTAGTCTGTAGAGGGAAATTCTCTGGTACCACTAAGCTTGACTAAACATTATCTTGTTGATTGTCTTGCATTTGTCATTGTTAGGACAGTCATTCACTTACACATTTACAAGTGTTGTGATTGTTATCATAAACTTATAACCTGTTTTATTTTCATCTGTGGGTATAAATTGACAACAAGCGTGTATTTTCCAGCTGTATTTTGTTTGTTATTGTTTGTTTTTGTTTTGGATGCTATTCTGTGGCAGTGCAAAGAGACTTTTTTTGCACAAAAATTATCTTCACTTTGAAATGTTTTAATAGCTATCTCAAAATAATTGGGAACAAAAACAGATTCAGAATCCTCATTCCTTTTCCTTCACAAAAACATTCTCTTATAGTTTTTGTGACAGATTTTTTTTTTATTACCCCAGAATCCTCACAAAAAGGAAGAGCACTTCTTTTTTTCATAGACAATTCTCTGGCACTGAATGGATTAACAGCAACTGATGGGGAAGTTGTAAGGAAAATTACACAAATGTCAGACACACTGCTCTGTCTAATAATAGTTTTCTAAAAGAAGAGGCTGAAATCAAATAATTGTGTTTCTGCGAGAGAATACCTTGCAACTGGAAACAATCTGAAACTCCATTTTGACCACTCACCTCAACTTCAATATCTGCCTTGCAAAACTCTTTACTGTCTTGAATCTATTAAAAAAGAAAGAAAAGACATATTTATATGTGGTATACATATATACACAAGCATGCACACAAGAACCAAATTCTGACACATTACCAAAATCTAAAAATCCTTTTGTACATACATGATTACATTATGAATCATAGCTGTGCAACAAAAACGTGCTCTACAACCATATGCTTCAAATGGCTGCTCTAAACTCATCGAATTTGAGATATTTGAGATAAGAAAAAAAGCATATCCCAGCCTTTAATCTGCACAACAGACAGTAACAATCTCTTTTTTTTTTAACTGAAAAAACATGTGCCAAGATGGGCAGCACTAAGGACTGCCAACTGGAAGTTGAATTATGGACTTCATGTACATGTGTGCATATCTTTGAATGTGATCTACACTGGTCTGTGACGAGTTCAAATTCAGGTCTCCAGTGCTGCATGAAAGCTATTGCTGGAATGATGCAGTATCTATCTCTATCCCATCCCATATGGAAAACTTGCTCACTCTGCAACTGCAACAGTTATAAACATGGGGCTTAGAAGGTGGTGTTCTGCAAATCAACACAAACACTACTGAATGCAAACAATGAGTCAGCAACAGAAAAAAAACAACTGATGGCAGTCAGATAACGGTAATTCCTGATGGACAACTGAAACTTAGTCTGCTACAGATTTCTTTGTTGCTTGTTCATTCATTCCTGGGAATGGTCTTCTCTGTGTGACAGTGACTGCCATAACGAGTAATAACTTATAAAATACCAGTTATTGATAGATAATATATTCTTTTAAACTGGTGGTCACATGTACCTATTTTATTTTGATGAAACAAATATACATCTGGGGTTGTTTTTTTGGGTTTTTTTTAATGTGTGAATGTTTGCCAGCCTTTATCCCCACCCCATAATCTCCCAACCTTTCCACAGAAACAGCGTAGTCAATGGTGACAAAAATGAATCAACATCTACAATTGCAAAGTTAACTCTGCCGCTGATCAAACTTTATGTTCCTGGATCCAATCAGAATCATTCAACTGTGCACAAGTTTCAGTTATGGAATGATGCTGGAGATGGATATCTTGTCTTGTTAGATCATGAAGGTGATGACAGTAATGAAACAGACAACATTTGACACTTGTTGAGTCATGTTATCGAAGTTGATAGCAGTGTTGAACAAGTGACAGTAAAAGTTGCACAGTGTGTGTGCGTAATGTAGGAAGAGGAGGTGGAGAGGGACAGGACTGGTATAGATGTCATATGCTAGTCAGGAGGCATGAAGTGTATGTGACCATGGATGTCACAGAACTGTTGCTTTCACTGAAATCTGCCATGAAACTGATGACAGCCTACAGGCTATGGTCCCTGATTTTGCATGAAACCCAGCGATGAACATGCAAAGAACATGAGGCACGCTTTATGATTTTTTCACACTTTTTTCATTGATCTGATGAGTTGTTTGTAGAGGAGGTAAACCAGGCATTTCATCCAGCCCAATGGTAACCTGGCATGAGTTAATGAAATCAAAGGTTTCCCCACTGTAGGGAAAACTCTCTGGTGTCACAAAGCTGGACTCCTCAGTTTCAAATTATTTGACTGACTTTTTGTGTTGACTCAATCCACGTTTGCTGGGACAGTTATTCACTTGTCTGTCTGATTAACTGTGCAAGTCATAAATTTATAACTTGTTTTATTTTCACTTACAGACAAAAACTGACAACAAACATGTCATTTTCTGCTCTATTTTGTTTGTTTTCATTTCGGATGTTAACCTATGGAGGTGTAAACACAACTTTTGTATGCATAAAAAATATCTCCCTTGATTTTTGATCACGGGTGATCAAAGGATAATTTTCAGAGATCACCAGACATAAAAACAGAAACAAAAACAGACGCATTTATCATGAAAAAGTATAATCTTTAAAAATCATTGTCTTGAATCTACACAAAAGGAGAAGATCACCACATGCTTTCGCTTCAGACGCCATTTTGAATTTTGACATTTGATCCACTTTCCTTTTTTTTTCTGCAAAACAACTCTTTCTCCGAAAACTAAACATTCGATAGCTCCGATGAAGAGACCTGGGAGATATAGGATGCCATATCTGGCAGTGATACAGACGAAGACCATCTTCCTTCATTGATTCCAAACCATAGCAGATGACACCATGAATGGTGTTTCATTTTCATCATTCGACCTCAGCTAACTAAAACTATCACTGTTGTGATACACAAAGTCAAATGGTGAAAACTGGTCACTGGAAATTATTTGTTGGCTTATTTTTGATGTGTCTTACAGATCATTTGACAGTCAACAACATTAACATATTATTCTGCTTCGCCACATCACATGCTGATGCGCATCTGACCCAGTGCTTTGCTATGAGAATTCTAGACAAACTGAGCAATAGTATGAACAGTACTGATGCTGAGCTAGTTATATTTGTGTGTGTCCATGATTTATGCACAGAACTGTCTGAGCATGCGTGTATGTGCGCGTGCATGTGTGTGTGTGTGCTTTTTTCTCTTTGCATACAAGGTTGTGTGTGAAAGTGTGTCAAGTTTGTGTGTGTGTGTGTGTGTGTGTGTGTGTGTGTGTGTGTGTGTTTGTGAGTGTGGGTGTGTGCATTATATTTTGGTGCACATTTCTATCAGCTGAAAAAAAAAGTGATTTTTTGCTTTTGTTTCAGTAATGCAGGTTACAGCAATGGGGATCCAGGATCACAGAACCCTCTCCCCTATTTGAACCTGGAGTCTACTTAGAGGATTTCAAGAACAAGTGCTGACATCAACATTTGCAACCTGTGGACATACTTTCTATGCAATGGGGAGACAAAAAAAAAAAAAATGTTTCATTTCTGTCAGCAACTCATGCAGCAAACAGATCAGGTTTTGTTCATCATAGATCTAAAGTTCTGGGGAAGTTAACAAAAATCATGTCAGCCACAACTATCCAAAGACGATTAAAATGTGGATGGGGTGGACAAAAGTAATCAGTTAATCAACAAATACAGTGCATTACACATAACAAACAATTTGTGGAAAACTTGTCTTCATTTCATTGACATTGCACAAGTAAATGCTTTTGTTTGATTTCATTTGAAGACTTTAGAAAAAAAAAAAATCCACCAGACATTCCAGAATTACAAAGACATCATAGATATAGTCCATTAAACTTTAATGAAGAAGTGATTAGACAGTTTGCAAGTGTGGGTGAATATGAAAAAATTCCAGAAACCTCTAATAAATTTGTATTCACAAAACATTCCATTTTCCTGTGAAAGAGAGAGATAGAGAGATAGATAGAGAGAGAGAGAGAGAGAGAGAGAGAGAGAGAGAGAGAGAGAGAGAGAGAGAGGTGGGGGGAGGGAGGGAGGGAGGGAGAGAATTGTAAAATAAAACGCTATGCTAAGTTACAGAAAGAATTAAAAAAAAACTAAAAAAAACAAAAACAAAACAAAACAATATGATGTGTGCACATGTGCTTTGTGGATGGCAGGAGCTGCCTTCTGAGTTTTCATGAAGATAAGGTCATGCATGCATATGTGTAGGACTCAAATGCAAGGGTGATAGGGTTGGAGAAAGGTCTGTTTTTTTGTTTTGTTTTTCTACCAGTAAGTGATGACTTCTGAAACAAGTGTATTTAGTTTGTTATCACCAACAATGTTATGACAAGGAAAAATCAGAATGGAAGGTTGGTGACTTAAAAATGAGATGTATGGTTTTGTTTGTCCCATATGTTTCTTTCATAGTTTTTTCCTCAGGATGTTTTGTGTACATTCTTTAAAAATACCAATATATTCGTTTTTAGATAGATGTCTGAAAACAAACTGGTTTCTTTTAGACATTCTCTTCATAACCCATGTGTATCCAAAGAACAAGCATCTGTTTTCACTGTTAAAACAGGTAAATTGTTCAGGTGGGAGTGGTTGGTCTATTTTTAGCAACAATATTAAGAAATATATTGTAAGAAAAAAAAGACAAGAGAGGCAGGGCCTTCAAGACTCACTTGTGATACACTTAAAAAAAACAGGGAAGAGAATGCTGCCTACAAAGTCACAACCACCAGCCTAACGATGGAAGTTGAAGCTGTGACACATGCCCTCCAGTGGCTATCGTCCATCCATACGCCCGGAAACCAACATGCCATGATTCTAACCGACTCAATGAACCTCATACAGAAAATTGAAAACGGAATGGGAAGCCCAGAGTGGCATAAGGCAATGCGCAACTTTCAGATTAAAAAAACCTCATATGGTCATACTGCCCGGGACATGCAGGAGTTAGGGGAAATGAGTGAGCTGACAGACTTGCTGGTAACGCAACACCAATGAGCGGCCTACATCTAGGAAAATCAGAAATCCTCAGAAGTCAAAGAATATCAAAAAGAACAGGTACAAGGCCATCACACCATCGATCACCTCAAAGAAATAAAAGCAGAGAGAGGGAGCGGCCGTAAGTCTAACATGAAAGGTAGAGCACGATGCTTTGCAAATCAAACAAATATTGGCATCATTTCCAAACCAACATTGTGCAAATTTCTTCAAAACGGAACAGAGTGTCTGTGGGCTTTTCCAAATACAATAGACTGAGCAACACACTAGACGCCATGTTCTTGGCATCAGAGATCTTTTCCCATCCCTCTTGCGGCCAATCAGTGGCAGCCTCTGTGCGTGTGTGTATGTGTGTGTTTGTGTGTATATGTGGGTCTGTGTTTTTGAGTGCGTTTGTGCATGCATGACAGTGTAAATGTACACAAGCGTCAGGAGAGTTCTGTGCATGTGTGTGTGTCTGTGTGTGTGTGTGTGGGTGGGTGTGAGGGGGAGGTGGGGGTGCGGGGAGGAGGTGGGGTAGAGGATGAGGTATGTGAGTGTATGCATGCCTACCCTGCGGGAGCAACAGGATATTGGAACGTATATATTATATATATATCTTTGTATATATGTGTGTGGGGTTGGGGGTGGGAGATATGGGCGTGTGTGTGTGTGCTTGTACAAGTAAGCGTTCATGTGTGTTTGTGTGTGCCGTGGAAGCTGCGATACATAGACCAGAAATGAGTATGTGGAGGAGGGGGGTAGAGGAGGTGCAGGGTAATGTGTGTGTGTGTGTGTGTGTGTGTGTGTGTTTGTTGCAGCTCATGTACGTTTATATGTATTTGACTGTGCTTTCATAACTGTGAAACTGCATGTTTGGTGCATATCTGTTATGCATGTGTGGGTGTATGTGTGAATGTGTGTCTTCATGTTTTACATTTATTTGCTTATTTATCATCATTGTTGTCTTATTTATTTATTTATTTTTTATCATTATTATTTTATTATTATTACCATTACTACTACCTTTGTTTTATATCATAATTATTATTTATTTATGTAAGCGTATCTATTATTTATTCACCTTTTTTTCTTTTTTTTTTCTCAAGGCCTGACCAAGCGCATTGGGTTACGCTGCTGGTCAGGCATCTGCTTGGCAGATGTGGTGTAGCGTATATGGATTTGCCTCCTTGAGCTACTGAAACTGAAACTTAAAAAAAAACATCTAATCGTTAAAATGTGTTCTGTATTTATTATTATAAAGCTTCGTGTTAAAAAAAAAAAAAAAGAAAAAAAAAAAAAAAGAAAAAGAAAAAAAAAGAAAAAAACAGCCCTGAAGGCAGATTCGAACCCTGCGTCTTCGGGTGAGAAGAATTATCTTTTTCAATACACTATCGTGGCTCCTTCACTGACGTTAAAAAATTTAACATTTAAACATGCTTTTTTAAAGGGCGATAAATCAATTGCGGTATTCGCAGTGAGAATGCTGTTTAAATCATATTATTCTGGTGTATCTTGGGCATTCACAAAATCTTTAAGGGCAATTAAAAATTCTTTTTAAGTCTGCGGTAAAGGAGACGTGGCTATCACAGCAATCACACTGCAACATTTAGCCGTTTTCTCTGGATCTAGATAGATGTACAAGTTTCGTTACACCCGCCAGAAATGTACGACACGGTCGATTCAATTTCTCTTTTATGTTCATTCTAGTTTTATAGTTTTAAAGTTGATATGAAAATTGAGTATTTTGTTAAATTAATAACATGTAGAGCCAAGTACAAGTACTTCTAAACATTGTATGAAGTGAAAAGGACTTCATTTTGGGGAAAGTCAAGACTGGAAATTTTTACGTTTCATCAAGGGTATTAACTCTCATGGTTTATCATTTTTAACTGTGAATTCCGACTGATTTTGTTGATATTTTTATGGCAGTTTGGGGCATAATCCAGTAAGTGATGAGGCATTCACAAATCTTTCTCTGAATAAATATTAAACAGTCTTCTCCAACTTTCCATCACATGTTATCGTGTACTGTCGATTGAATATTGGATTGAACAGGCAGGTCAACAACTTGAAACAAAATGGCATCCTTCATGTTCGCGAGGAATATGAGCACGCGCTTTGAATATGTATAAATATGTGTATGCAACTGATTTTTGCCCATGACCTTCAGGGCTCAGCCAATAGATCTATAAGGTCCACTCGTAGTATTAGCAAAGACATGCACCAGAAATATAACTTCCATGCTTAGCAAATGAAATGAAATGAAATTATGGTGCTTAGAGCCTCGCCGACCACTAAGGCCATCTCAAGGCTATCGCCGCGTCAATAACTACTACAAGGATAAAAAAACAACCAATTAAAACGAGTCACCACTTCAAACTTTCCACTCCAAAGTTAAAAAGAAAATTTCCATAGTTTAAAACCTTCGAATCTGGTTAAAAAGGTTCACTTCTTTTAAGAAGTCCATCAGCGCCCACGGAGGGACATCACGAAACAAAGTCTTCAAAGAAACCGCCGTGTAATGTCTGCGTCTAACGTCATGCAGATCCCAACAATCAAGGAGCACGTGTTTCACGGTGAGAGGCTCGTCACAGGGAATGCATCGAGGGGCCTCTTCCCCCTTCAACAAGTAAGAATGAGTAAAAAAAGTGTGCCCCGCGCGCAGTCTGCACAGCACAGACTCCTCCTTTCTGTTCTTCACCCCCAAAGGGAGGGTCTCTTTTAGGTCCGGACGGATCTGGAAGAGCTTGTTGTCCGTCTGGGTGTTCCACTTCTCTTGCCAAAGATCCTTAACGTAGGTGTTCACCTTCCGCTTCATGTCTGTATATGGCACAAAGGATCTGGGCAATTCTTTCTTTACAGCGTTCCTGGCCAGCAGGTCCGCCCTTTCGTTACCACGAATGCCAGCATGTCCAGGAACCCAGGCCAACACAACCTCGTATCCTTTCTTCGTTGCAAGAGTAAAAGTTTCATAAAATTCCAGCAGTTTGGGATGAGTGATATTCCTGCAGGCTATCGCCTCCAGGGCTGACAAGGAGTCGGAAAAGATCATGAATCTCTTTTGTTTTGAAGAGAGAACCATTTTTAACCCCAGAACCAGTGCGGTCAGTTCCGCAGTGTACACCGAGCTGTCAGACAGGATGTGTTCCGTTGAGGGCCGGTCAGGAAAGGCGGGACAGAACGCAGATGCGGTGACTCCATCCTCTGACTTGGAACCGTCAGTGAAGATGCTTTCAAAAGTGGGGAGTTCCAAAAAGTAAGTTCTGTAGGCCAGAGAACTGGTGGTGTCCTTACGGTACGAGGCCAGATCGAATCGGACCTCAGGTGTTGTAAAGGTCCACGGAGGGCTGTCAGGGAACTTAGAGAAATCCGAGATGCCACCGACATCCAGATCGGCCTTTTCTAAGTGCGGCTGAATGCGGAGTCCGAGAGGAGGTATGCAGTTTGGGTTGTCTGTAAATTTCTTATCGAAAGGGTTGTTGAATACAGCGTCATAAGCAGGATTTGTAGGTTCAGAGAACAATTTCAAATAATAGTTCAGGGTCAGCTTCAGTCTGCGGTTGGAAAGAGGCGGTTCCCCCGCTTCTGCGTACAGGCTGTGCACAGGGGTGGTGCGGAAAGCACCTAAGCTGAGACGGAGCCCTTGATGGTGTACAGGGTCCAACAGTTTCAGGTAGGACGGTCTGGCCGAGCCGTATACAACACTTCCATAATCCAGTTTGGACCAGACCAGGGCTCTGTAGAGGTTCAAGAGAGTTCTCTTATCAGCACCCCAGTTCATGTGTGTCACAACTCGGATGATGTTCAGGGCTTTTAGGCAAGATATTTTCAGCTGTTTAATATGGCTGAGGAAGTTCAGCTTCTGATCAAAGACGACCCCTAAAAATCTGGCTTCCTTTACCGCCGGGATGGTGGATGTTCCCAGACGGATTTCAGGGTCCGGACAGAACTGGCGAAAATTATGAAAATGGATGCATTCAGTTTTGGAGGATGA
This sequence comes from Babylonia areolata, assembly GCF_041734735.1. Taxonomy (NCBI): domain Eukaryota; kingdom Metazoa; phylum Mollusca; class Gastropoda; order Neogastropoda; family Buccinidae; genus Babylonia; species Babylonia areolata. The sequence continues at coordinate 7,177,450 of NC_134898.1, read as the reverse complement.
AAATGTGAAGCCATTCTCCTCTGCCCAACACTGGATTTTGTTGACGCAGAGCTGAAGCCGTCGCTGGATGCTGGCGTACGTGCTGCCGGTTGCATATAAGGCAAAATCATCCACGAACAGCGAGCTGTCCGATCCTTTCTGAACGGATTGAACGATGTCATTAATTTTGATGCTGAAAAGAGCCGGCGACAGGATGCTCCCTTGCGGGACACCCAGCTCCTGCTCGTGAATGTCGGACAGGGTGGTGCCGACTCTCACCTGGAATTGTCTGTCTTGTAAAAAATTGTGGATGAACTGAGGCAGGTGTCCTCGGAAGCCGAGCTTGTGCAAGTCCGAGAGAATACCAAACTTCCACGTGGTATCATAAGCTTTCTCCAAGTCAAAAAATATGGCCACCACATGTTGTTTGTTCACGAAAGCATTTCTTACAGTGGTTTCCAGACGAACCAGATGGTCAACGGTAGAGCGATGCTTGCGGAAACCGCACTGTTCTTTCACCAGAAGGCCGTCGGTCTCTAGTTTCCACATCAGTCTACCGTTGACCATCTTCTCCATCAGTTTGCAGATGCAGCTGGTCAGTTCAATTGGGCAGTAGTTGGAGGGGTTCGAGGGGTCTTTTCCCGGTTTCGGCAGCGGGATTATGAGGGCTTTCCGCCAGGAGGGTGGAAAGAAGCCTGTGACCCAGATGTGGTTATAAACTTTAAGCAGGGTGTCCAGACAGGTTTGGGGAAGGTGCTTTAGGAGTTTATAATGGACCTCGTCCATTCCTGGACAGGAATCCGTACAGGTCTGAAGGGCAGATTTAAGTTCATTCATTGTGAAAGGAAGGTTGTAATTCTCTGTGTTGTCGGAAAAGAAGTTACATGGTGTTTTTTCTGACAGGTTTTTGGTTTTAAGAAACCGAGCAGATTTGTTAGCAGATCTCGAGTTTTGTTCTATTGTGGAGGCAAGCAAATTGGCAACTGCTTTCTTCTCTGTGACCAGAGCGTCTGAAAGTTTAAGATGGTGAAAGGTCGGGCATACGTTTTTGCCCTTAATTCTTTTTAAAACCCTCCACACTTTCTTCTTGGGTGTGTTGGAGGTTAAGGAAGAGCAAAAATCTCTCCATGACTTCCTCTGGCTCTTTTTAAAGACATACCTGGCTTTCGCCCTCAGCTGTTGATGGGTTCGAACACTATCGGTCTCCGGTCTCCGAAAGACGCGTCGCTGCGCTCTCTTCCGAGACTTGCGGGCCTCCCGACATTCCGCGTTGAACCAGGGCGTTCTAGGGACCAGAGGCTTGGAGGTAGACGATGGGACTGCTGCTTTGGCACAATCTAAAACGATCCGAGTCAGAGCGTCAGCAGGGTCCTTGCTTTTCAATACTGTTTCTTCCTGCAGCTCCGCTCTTATCTTGGTGGTAAAAAAACTCCAGTCTGCTTTGTCGTAATACAGGCGGTCAGGCAGAGAGTCACCTTCTCCATCTGTGGGGCGGAGGACGACAGGAAAGTGGTCACTCCCGTGCAGATCGTCGTGCACTTTCCACTCGTAGTCCAGGACCAACGATGGATCGCAGACCGACAGATCTAAACACGAGAGCTTTCCAGAGGACAGATGCAGGTAAGTGGGAGACTTGTCGTTAAGACAGCACAAGTCCATGTCGGAAAGAAGGTTTTCCAAGAGAAGACCTCGGGCTGATGTCATCTCACTTCCCCAGAGCGGGGAGTGTCCATTGAAGTCGCCCAACATTAAAAACGGACGTGGGAGCTGGTCGACCAGGTTCATGAGGTCCTGCCTCAGAACACGGACGGAGGGAGGAAGGTAGAGAGAGCAGACAGTGATGGTTTTCTCAAGCGTTACTCTGACTGCCACCACCTGTAAAGGGGTGCTTAAAAGAACTGTACTGTATAAAAGGGACTTGCGAATAAAAAGAGCGACACCTCCCGTCAATCCCTCTTGCTTCGGTTGAGCGGGTTTAAAAACGGAGTTAAAACCAGAGAGAGATAAAACTTTGCCATCTCTTTGCAGAGTCTCCTGCAGCGCCAGCACTGAAGGTTTCAAAGCACAACAAAGCAGCTGGAGTTCCTGAAAATTGGCGTGGAACCCCCGGATGGTCCAGTGGATCACTGCTATTAAAAAAGGTTAAAAAAAAAATAAAGCAGCAGCCTATTCCATCGCTACCCCCTGCTCCTCTGCTTGCGGTGGCTCAAGGTCCGCCAGGATGGAGTATTTATTTTTCGAAATAAATTTTTCGGATTCCGACCGAGTCGGAATATCCACCACCTCGGCCCTTCCCGATCCCGCCAAGGCCGCAACCCTCCCCTCCTTGAGTTTTGGAGGTACGGGGGGTTTCCGGCCACTTCCGCCAGCCTGAGGGCCAGGCAGACGAGAGGCGGGGCGAGGGGTGCCGGGGGTTGGGGTGGGGCGGGAGGCGGACAACGTGCCTCCGCCCGAGGCTTTTCTCTCCCGCCCAGCAGCCCCTGAGGACTGCCGCACAGGATGGGAAGGGGTGGACACGGCGTCTCCACCCAAGGCCAACGGTTCTAACAAGGCGGTTAAGTCGTCCGTCTGCGTTCCTGTGGACGTCGTCTGGACTGCGACGTCCACCATCCTGGGTCTGACGACAGAGGCATACGACGCCTTAGGCGACGCGGCCTCCACCTGTTTCCTTGCCTCAAAGAAGGAAACTTTCTTTTCTGTCTTGACTTTCTGGATTTGTTTTTCTTTTTTCCAGGCGGGGCAGTCTTTCGATGAGGACGGGTGGCCACCTCCGCAGTTCACACACCGGGCTGCACTGACGCAATCGCCCTGGTGCGCCGCCTTCGAACAGGTGCCACAGGCCTCTTCCTCCTTACATCGGTCTCTCACGTGTCCGAATTTCTGGCACTTAAAGCATCTCAGAGGGGACGGCACGTACAGGCTTACATTAACTAGCAGGTATCCGACCCGAATGTCCTTGGGGACATCCGGGCAGCAGAAGGTGAGGAAGAAAGTGTTGGTCGGGACTCTGTCCGACCCCTTCCTCACCGTCACCCTGTACACGTCGGTCACTCCCTGAGAGGACAGCTCGCTCTTGATCTCGGCCTCAGACACACCTTTCAACTCCGGGCATCTGATGACTCCCTTTGAGCAGTTGAGACCTTTGTGAGGGGAAACCTTCACCGCCCTATCCACGAAAGTGGTCGCCTTGAGGAGGAGCTGTGTCTGCCTTCTGGACTCTGTCTGCACTAAAAACGCTCCGCTCCTCAGTCTCTTGATGGACTTTAGCAGTCCTGCCAGACACTGAAAGCCCTTCTGGACAGCGAAGGGGCTGAGAGCCGACAAGGGCTTGTCGTCATCAGCGCCCTCCATCACAAGCCACGATGGCCAAAAACCAGAGGTCTCAACGACCTCCGAGTCGGAGTCGGAGTCGTCCGTTCCTTCTCGTCGTCTTTTGCCAGAGTTAGGGGGGTGTAGTTTTTTGGAAGTCATTATTGAAAAAAATGTGAATTCATCCCTCCCTTACCCACCCACCATGGGGTCCAACTTAGGGGCCAGGGTCAAGGGAACACCAGCTTGACCCCTTCCAGGTTTCGGGAGGGATATACGACCAACAGTCCAGCTCCAACGTGTTCCCCCCCGATCATGCCCAGCTCCCGGGGACAGAGAACCGAGCACTACGGGGGTTACCTTCGTCAGCCACTAAACTCCCAGTCTTGACCCAGCCCCACGAAGGGGTAGCCGATTGACACACACGGGCCAATGTGTGCCGCCTGTCTTAGGAGAGGTCCGAGCCAAAGGGATGTGTTGAGAGCAGCGTGCTCTCTCAATCCCCAGGATCTCATTCCCCTCCATCACAGGTCGCGCCGCACGGCAAACACAGCGGGCCTAAAGAAGGCCGCAGAGAAAAAAAGAATGTGGAAAGGAAGGCTTGATGGGGAGCTGAGGACAGAAAAGAGGCAGTAAAAAGAAGAATAGAGAACAGCGAAAGGGACAGTGGGTCACGTTTAGTTTGGGCCTCACTCACGACCTGTTCGGCATGGGAAGCCCTATCAGGGGCATCAGTACAAAACCACCACTTATTCAGCCCTGACAGCTATGATGGCTATGTAGGCTGTCAATTAAGACCTGGGATCAGAGCACCAAACCCCAAGAAGCACTGATGCCCCAGCTGACATAGCTTGCTCGATCACTGACCACTAAGCCTCCTGACCACGACAAGGTAGTGACCCTCCCGGGAGTGGGTCAGGAGAACACCAGCCTGACCCCCTCCAGGTTTCGGGAGGTCCATGCTTAGCAAAAGAGGTTCCTGTTTGAACAAAAAATGATAAAAATGACTGCTCTTGTTGTGTCAGAATATCAGATCAAAGTGCCAAGTTTAGAGAATAAAAATATATAAATATAACAGTAAAAGGAAATTTTCTACCTAAAATTACGTTTAAGTAACATACTTACCATGACCAACTAGTGCAGACTCCGGCAGGGGTCTGACATTCCTGTCCTGTGCAAACTACTGTCTGCCTATGCGGAGAAAACGAAAGTAGCTACGGCTGATAACCTCCTGGAAGTAGGTAACCTCCCCTTTGCCCCCCTCACTAGCGCCCTCTTTTTACGGCAAATCGCCGCAACCAGTGCTGTGTGCAGGGAGAACAGAAAGCGGGGAGGAACGGGTGGGTCTTAATGTGGGTCACGGTAAGTATGTTACTTAAACATAATTTTTTTTTAATTACACATTCTCAACTGTGACCCACAAGTGCAGAATGGCATGACAAGGTGGAGGGCTCGTCTGTTCTATCGTCAGTGTGCTGTGATGGCCTGTTGTGTGACCACCGCAGAGACAACGCCTCTTGAGCCATCATCCCTAAAGCGATAGACATCCCTCAAGTAGAATTCTATGAAGGTAGAGTGTCACCTAAGGATATTGGTGCGGGCAAAGAAGACAGGTCCACAGCTGTATTGTGGGGGAGGTCTGTGGACCACAGCTGTGCTGATAATGTAGCACAAAGAAAATCGGGTCAGTGTGTTGAATCCACACTTTACTGAGAGCCCTTCGAATAAAAGGATGGGAAGGAAACACGTACCCTATAGGGTTGTCTCACTTGAGCACGGTTGAGTGTCAGTGCAAGGAGGTGCACATGTGGTTTGATCTGATGATTCTACATCGGTTGTGGGCCGATAGTGGAAAGATATATGTGTTTGAAGGAAACTGTGGCACAAGACAGAGGTAGCCCACCATGTTGGGCTTGCCTTAGGCGTGACAGCTAGAACTGTAGAGCTCCTCCATGCGAGCTGACAGGCGATGGGCGCTTTCCCCACCACTTTTATGTCACTGCCAAAAAAACACAGCACTGGCATGTTGCCTATGCATAGAATGGTAGACATTTGGCAACAAGAGACTTGAGGTCCCTGGTGTTTCTGGGACAAGGCTGTATAATTGCTCAGGAAGGCACCATCACGAAGGGGCATACAGAAGGCTTGGTGGCTTTGCTACCTGAGTGTGGCATGTTGGAGCAACCTGAAGAAAGCTGTCAGCAGTCAATGGCTGGGTTGGATCAGGCTGTGGGAGTGCACTTCATGTGCCTCCAGGTCACTGAGTCTCATTCTGTGGTGGAATTCCTAAAGGAGGAGGGTTTCCATGGGGAAAATTTTCGCAGAAGGTTCTTTAGTGAGAAAGGGGACCGGATCCATGACAGGCCTCTGGCTGTGTGTGGTGCGCACTAAGTCTAGGATGGAGCGGGGCGGGGGCAGGGAGAAAAGTGGCTCTACTGTTGTACTGGCCATTTACGTAAATTCACTAATCTGACATATGTTTTCAGTATGGCCAACAGCAAAGTGAGAGCTGTATTATCAGTGGTTTCTTAATTGCAAAGGGAAATTGTTTGCAGCTTTGTCTGTCATAAAGGACTATGTCTCTCAGACTAGAAGTCAAACTGCGCTGGGACTTAGTGCTGTAGCCTTGGGGGCTAACTAGCCCAATCGTGAGTCCTAAGGCCCTCTTGATCAAGGAAGTGGGGATGCAACTTGGGCAAAACACTCTCTACTATAAACTGTATAATCAAATTCCAACCTGAATAGTTGGGACAGCAGTTGCCTCCTCTGCTGTTCTAATGGTCATTGTCGTACACGACTGATTATCATATACTGGTCCTAGGAGGACACCAATCAGCATGGGTAAATCAGGAATAAGCTGCTGTGTGCTTGAGGGATGAAGGTGTCCACCATGCAGGTTCTGTTGAAATGTAAGGAAGGCGGAAGGAGTTGACGGGGTCTTGTGGTGCAACAAGTGTGTCTGAAAGACATGGTGCTTGTTTCCAAAGTGACAACAAAGTCATCCTCTGACATGCCCTTGACTGAAGGCTGGGGCTCCATGATGGGATAGCCTGTGTAGGCTAGAAACCCCTGGAAGTGTCTCATTGGAAAGACAGTGCTTGAGAAGGAATGCCCATCAGCAGTGGTTGTGTGTTGAGGCTGAAAGGATCAGGCAGGGAAGACCAAGTGCAGAAAGTGCTTTCAAACGTCAATGCTGGATCTCTGTTCAAGCAAGGTGATGGGGCGAACTAATGTGCTTGAATGCGGCATCTGTCGTGCTGGTATGAGTGGACAGAAAGGTACGCCCCTGTGGCTAATGAACGGTTCGTTGTGCTTTGTGAGACGCATCCGTCCTCATCAATATGCCTTTCTCCCGAGTATAGAGTAAAACAATTATTACCCAGGCCTTCTGCTACTAGTGAGGAGTGGAAGAGATGGACTTAGGGTGACTGTTCACTGCTCAGTGGGCAGTTTTTGGGCCTGCTAAAACTTGGAAGGCAAAGATAGACACCCCTTCATGGGAGGGCTGGCTAGGATGTAGGGCCCGCATGGAGCTGTTGTCACAACCACAGTGGTGCAAACCAAGGGTTGTTGTAGCCAAGGGGGAAAGAAGGGATGCCTTACAAACTTGGAAGGAATGAAGGGCATGTGTGTCCGCAGTGGCAGCACCTCTAAGTTGGACTACTTTATCCCTCCTTGCACCAAGAGAGGGCATCCTTAGCCCTGTGGGTGGGAAGGGAGTGTGTGTGGGTCCCTAAGGACCAGCCACTATTGGTATGTGACGGAGCATACATTCAGGTGTGAATGAGGCAGTTTTGTCTGTGAGAGCAGTCGTCCTCTGAAAGCAAGGTAGGGATGAATTTATGAAAATGAATACATATATGTGCAAAGGGATAATAAACTTCCATCAACTCAAGTGATGATGTCAGGAATATGCCAATGACAAGAGATTGAGTCACAAGAAATAAGCAGCTGTATAAGCATACGTGTAGCGTGCACAGCTATACCCAAGTAAATGGGTAAGTGTCCATAATCAGTAATGGAAAGGAATCTGTGTATGCACCTATATTTAAGAGATGTACATACACATATGAATAACGTGCCAGTATGCAGACGCAGAGAGTTCTGGGCATTGTGTACAGAATGACGCAAATGCAAGTGTGCCTATATTGCTATGCCGGGAATCTCAATGAACAGATGTCAATGAATAGAGATAGAAATATAATTTTACATGTTAATATTGTATGAACCTATCCCGTAAGCGCAGATACCGAAGGATAAGTATACATCTATAAGTGTAAACAGAAATGTGTATAAATGTAGCAAGATATCATATATATATATTTTTTTGGGGGGTGGGGTGGGGGGGTCGTTGTTGTTGGTGATTTGATAATAAATCAAAAGAAATAGAAAGGGAAATATTGTGATTTATTTCCTGTTATTGTGTATAACAAGAAAAGAATGGTAATAGGATTGGTAGCCTGCAGAGGACTGTGTGCAAGTGTGGGGGGATGAAGAACCCAAAAGCTCAGTGGCCAACAGCCTGAGAAACAGCAAGAAAGGTGCAGTTGCTGTGCAAAGTTGTGTAAAGTCCATGAATAGGCAGCAGGACCCAATGAGAAACCATTGGGGGCAGGAGTGATGTGCTGTGTAGGCGGAAGGGAAGTAACTATAGCATCAACTGCCTAGGTTACAAATGCGGAGTTGCCTCCCTTGGCGCCGATAATCGGCGAAAAGGATGGTGTCTTTAGAGCACATATCCCCTGGTGCGACGTTTCTTCACTGTAGAGGGAGTGTCATGCTGCATGTGAGATTCCGTGGTTCGATGCCACCGTAACTGACACGGGCGAATACGGCCGCAAGGGGAATAAATATAATATCCCTTAGTGCCCTGGGCGTCCCTACCCGAATCGGTTGCCATCGGGCGTGAGACAGTTGGGGCATGTGGCATGACGGCGCCGTAATCCAGTGTTATGGGCGTCGTGGACGAGGGGGTGGCAAGTCTGTTGGCTTGCCGTGGGTTGTGCATCCCCCTGTAACTGAACGGCGGTCCAACCTCGTGAATAGCTCCTGCGAGAGGACCGACGTTCAGCTGTTGTGTGTTGACGGATATTGGGATAGACAAGATCGGCCTGAGCACTGCCGAGTGGCAGGATTGAGTTATCAAGAGACACTCTGACGTGGAAGTGCCAATATTAGTCTGGGTAACAGCAGAGTTAGGAGATGGGGCAGAAGAAACCAGCATTGCTGAAGTTCAATGGGCCGTGCACGTACCTGCTCTGTGGGCAAGGTGTGGCACCGGGAAGCAGAGTGGTGCATAACTGCTGCAGCAAGTTAGCAATGAGTTGCTGGTTGTTTGGTTGAGCAGCTTGCTGAGACCCCATTAGTGGATGTGGATGGGAAACAGCAGCAACCGGCGGCGTGGCAGATGGGGTCATCACCGCATAGCTTGGTGGGACTGTGCACGCACCTGCACTGTAGGCGAGGTGCAAGGGAAATAACTGCGGCGGTCACCTGCAAGGGTGCTGAAGCAGGGGTTGACTCCCTTGGATCGGGCGCCCCAGACAAGGGGGAGGGTGCACAAGTATGGGCGAGCGTGTCCCCTAGTGGTCCACCTTCCTCCCTGCGTGTGGGGAGGGCATCCCTACGTGCCTCGGTCACCACTGGATCCGAGATGATCGAGGCATGCCGCGTGGGGGGTCGCGTGATCTGATGTCACGGTCGCCACCACGGACGCATCGCACATAGGGCCCAGTCTAGCGTGCGGATCCAAAGCAAGCATATGGTGTTGTTTCCCCAAAGGGACTGTGGCACATTCCACTGGTGCAACTGTGGGTATGGGTAAAGAGACAGAGGAGGTCGACTCATGCATTGCCGACTGGCAGGGCCGAGAAAACGCGGATCGCGTCGAGTGTGTTCACGGATCGATAAAAATGGCATTAAAGGCAGCACTGACCTGAGTGTGGGGCAACAAACTTCTAGAAGTCACCAGAGGAGGTGTAGGAGGTGGTGGAGGTCTGGAGTCGACCGGAGGGAGTGGAGGAAGTGGAGGAGGTGGCGGGTTGGCGTTGTTGAGAGGGCCAGGAGTAGAGGGCCCAGAGTGTCAGCGAATCCACTGCGATCGCGCCTTAATTTTAGCCCATCGACCATTCGAGCTATATAATTATGTGACCTGGTTGGACAATTTGACAAAAAACAAGAATGCCAGAGAATCGAGAGACAGAAAATAAGAAAAAACAGCCGTACGAAGAGCACAGGAACAAGTGTCATGATGGCTGCTGGAAAAAGAGGGCGCTAGTCAGGGGGGCAAAGGGAAGGTTACATACTTCTGGGAGGTTATCAGCCGTAGCTACTTTCGTTTTCTCCGCATAGGTGGATAGTAGTTTGCACAGGACAGGAATGTCAGACCCCTCCTGGAGTCTGCACTAGTGGGTCACGGTTAAGTATGTGTAATTAAATTCAGTTTGCATATAATTTGGCTTCTTTTTTTAATTTTTTTGTGCCCTTCCCAAAGGTGCAATATTGTTTTAAACAAGATGACCGGAAAGAACTGAATTTTTCCTATTTTTATGCCAAATTTGGTGTCAACTGACAAAGTATTTGCAGAGAAAATGGCAATGTTAAAGTTTACCACGGACACACACACACACAGACAACCGAACACCGGGTTAAAACATAGACTCACGTTGTTTACACAAGTGAGTCAATAATCCCAGATTCTGTCCTTATTTATTTTCCTTCATATAACATAATCGATGTGACTCTTGACAACCAGAGAAACAGTTGATAACACCACCAACAGGGAGCAGAAATGGCAGCCCTGATGTGAAAGGCAAGTCAAAGAACTGACAAAATGCTATTTTGTGACAAATGGTATTTGCAAAGAGACTGAAATATATGTGAAGAATTACAATCCAATCCAGTTCTGTGATTTCAAGTAAATTTCTAATACAAACAATGAGTCAGGTGCTGACATCCTTATAGTGAACAAGCAACAAATACAGAACACTGGAAAGCAAAAGTAAGGAAGGTTACCTTTAATTTTACCAATAACAGAAAAGGGAAATATTTACCTGAGTGTTAAACAAATAAACATTTTCAGCTGAGTAGCTGACCAGAACATTGTGATTGAAGGGGCTGTAATTCAGTGATGTTATTCGGTGTGCTTGGTTTTCCAATGGAGCCACAAATCGTGCCACTAACCCTGTCATCAGGCGACTGCTGTATGTACCTGCACAAATGAAAAGCCAGAACTATGACATAAATATTTAGGCAGGCAATAAGACAAAATTCTAAGAGGCCACCCCTCCCATGCCCACCCATCTTTTGCCTTTCCAACTTCCCTCCCTTCCATAGATTCACTTAAAAAAAAAAAAAAAAGCTCTTTATTAGAAAAATTATGCGCACTTTCAAAATTGACGGGTTCTGCACTTTTTACCTGTGTTCTTAATGTGTGCAATGGGAATGTATGAGGACAATTCATTCCTTAGTTTAAAAACCCTTATACACCTAACCCGCGCAACATCGGCTTGCAGTGTAAAACACGAACCTTGCCTGGTGCCGCTGTATAAACACGTGCTTACTATGGATGCAGCCATTGTTGTTTACATAAATGAGACTCTCGCAAGATTCACAGCCTCATTTTCGCCACTTCCTGCCATGCATTTTGCATTTTTCAGAGTCCGATTTGCTTGAATTTTGACAAAGTTGTGAATTTTTAAAGTTGCAAGACGAGTTTGATGATTGCCAAGAGCTTTAGCGTAATCTGAACGTTGATTCAGAAGATGACTCGTTTTAATGATTTTTGCATGAGAATCTTGTAAAAATCGACTGAACTGAGTAACCTAGATATCGACTGACCGAGTTTTGCCGACAATGAGAGTGAAGTTGGTCACTTGAATGTGAATTGATCGCCAGACCTCCAAAATCATGAATCATACACTGGACCTCCAAAATCGATACTGTTAGTGAGTTAGTCTTGATTTCACTGATATTTATTGGCATTCTGCACGATCTTCCTGATTGTGCTAGTTCAATGGAATATACTACTGATTTGGTAAAGTTTTGCCGAAGTTATGAAGTTTCAAAGTTGCAAGAGGAGTTCGATGACTGTCGATCATAGTAACGTAATCCGAACGACTATTCTGAAGATGATTTCTGCATGGGAATTTTGTAAAAGATGATCGTACAGAGTGATCTAGACATCCTCTGAATGAGTTTTATCGATATAGAGAGTGTAGTTGGTACTTGAGTGTGAATCGATCACCGGACTTCCGAAATTGTGAATTGATCGCCGGACCTCCGAGATCGTGAATCAAATCACCGGACTTCCAAAATCATAAATTGATTGCAAGACTGTTGGAATTGATACTGTCAGTCACTGATTGCACTGATACTTACTGGCATTCTGCATATCTTCCTGATTTTGCTAGTTAAATGGATAATATTTTTCTTTTCATTATGGAGAAATAACATGTGAGGTTAGGTTTGTTGTTTGTTTTTGTTTGTTTGCTGTTGTTTTTCTCCTGACCATCATAGGAAAACACACCATCCCTTGTTGATGATAGAGGTCAAGGCTGGGAGGAGCACATCGACACATTCAACCAAAAGGGATGTGGGGATTGGGTCAAGTGCACGTTTTGGGGCTAGACTTTATAACGACTTGTGTTAACATCTTCCTCTGTGACAGGACGAAAACTGTTGAAAGACAAGGAAGAGTGGGGTTTGTCAGCAAAGGGAGGATCGGGTACAGACTGGCTAAATGTTTTGAACTCATCTCTAATTGTCTTTATCTTGGTGGTGAACAAATCAGCGAAAGCATCAGAGAGGTCATTAGGAGGAATGTCAGTTGGCAAGATGAAGTCTCTGCCCCTGCCAAGAAGATGGTCACTGGTTAAGAATAAGATTTTGACAGATGTACTGGCTTCGATCTTTGAGCTCCAGTACTCTTCTTTGGCATTCTGAACAATATCAGTGACTGTTTTGCTATTAAAAAGATCTGACCGTCCACTGTCAGACCACTCTTGCACCACTTCCTCTCAGCGCGACTGTGCTCTTTCTTGGCGTCATGCAGGATGTCGCTGACAGCTGTATACCACGGGGACGTGTGGCCTGAAGGCACACATTTCTCTGTAGCTGGAGCATGTCTGTCTAGCAGTCCACGCAGGCTATCATCCAGCTGTTGGGTGGAGAGGTTGGGCCCAAGCTCTGAGCGGTAGACAGGCTGCTTCTTGGGGCAGGACACTTGAAGCCTGCAGAGAACACCAGCATGGTCAGAGGAGACCATGTGGTTGACCCAGCAAGAATGGACAAGTTGATCAGCCTCTCGGTGCAGGACCCAGTTGAAGAAGTGGCCGCTTCTGTAGTAGGTAGCCTCCTGCACACCCCGTGTGAAGTCGAACCTCAACAGAATGTCCAGCACCTTGGAGGTAAGTGGATCGACGGGCACATCATAGTGCACACTGAAGTTGCCGACCACCACTGACTTCCCACGTAGGAGGTTGAAGTAGTCCAGCAGGTCTTGTAACTCTGTCAGAAAGACAGAGTTCAGAAGTTTGTTCTGCTTGCTTGGCAGTGGTCTGTACAGGCAGAAGAAGTGGATGTGTTGGGGTGCTGTCAGTGTGAACTGAATCAGCTCACAGGAAGTAAGAGTGAAGGGGAAGGTGGAGGTGACGGTGACAGGGAGATGGTTGCGGTAGAGGACAGCAAGTCCTCCTCCCCGTGTTGCACAAGGGAAGGACATCAGCTTGTAGCCCGGTGGAACTAAGTCCGCATATTTGCCTTCATCGCCACTAGTTTTCAGCCACGTCTCTGTTAAAAATAAAACATCGATATTCTCATCCTTGATGAAGGATGAAGTCCACAATCTGTGTCCGCTTAGACTTTGAGCTGATGGACTGTGTATTAAATTGGCCCACAGTCATTCTGGTGTCTTGAAATGAAATGAAATTATGGTGCTTAGAGCCTCGCCGACCATTAAGGCCATCTCAAGGCTATCGCCGCGTCAATTACTACTACAAGGCTAAAAAAACAACCAATTAAAACGAGTCACCACTTCAAACTTTCCACTCCAAAGTTAAAAAAAAACTTCCATAGTTTAAAACCTTCAAATCTGGTTAAAAAGGTTCACTTCTTTTAAGAAGTCCATCAGCGCCCACAGAGGGACATCACGAAACAAAGTCTTCAAAGAAACCGCCGTGTAATGTCTGCGTCTAACGTCATGCAGATCCCAACAGTCAAGGAGCACGTGTTTCACGGTGAGAGGCTCGTCACAGGGAACGCATCGAGGGGCCTCCTCCCCCTTCAACAAGTAAGAATGAGTAAAAAAAGTGTGCCCCGTACGCAGTCTGCACAGCACAGATTCCTCCTTTCTGTTCTTCACCCCCGAAGGGAGGGTCTCTTTTAGGTCTGGACGGATCTGGAAGAGCTTGTTGTCCATCTGGGTGTTCCACTTCTCTTGCCAAAGATCCTTAACGTAAGTATTGACCTTCCGCTTCATGTCTGTATAGGGTACCAAGGATCTGGACAATTCTTTCTTTACAGCGTTCCTGGCCAGCAGGTCCGCCCTTTCGTTACCACGAATGCCAACATGTACGGGAACCCAGGCCAACACAACCTCGTATCCTTTCTTCGTTGCGAGAGTAAAAGTTTCATAAAATTCCAGCAGTTTGGGATGAGTGATATTCCTGCAGGCGATCGCCTCCAGGGCTGATAAGGAATCGGAAAAGATCATGAATCTCTTCTGTTTGGAAGAGAGAACCATTTTTAACCCCAGGACCAGTGCGGTCAGTTCCGCGGTGTATACCGAGCTGTCAGACAGGATGTGTTCCGTTGAGGGCCGGTCAGGAAAGGCGGGACAGAACGCAGATGCGGCGACTCCGTCCTCTGACTTGGAACCGTCAGTGAAGATGCCTTGAAAGGTGGGGAATTTGTGGCACAGTTCCGAAAAGTAGGTTCTGTAGGCCAGAGAACTGGTGGTGTCCTTACGGTACGAGGCCAGATCGAATCGGACCTCAGGTGTTGTAAAGGTCCACGGGGGGCTGTCAGGGAACTTAGAGAAATCTGAGATGCCACCGACATCCAGATCGGCATTTTCCAAGTGCGGCTGAATGCGGAGTCCGAGAGGAGGTATGCAGTTTGGGTTGTCTGTAAATTTCTTATCGAAAGGGTTGTTGAATACAGCATTGTAAGCAGGGTTTGTAGGTTCCGAAAACAATTTCAAATAATAGTTCAGGGTCAGCTTCAGTCTGCGGTTGGAAAGAGGCGGTTCCCCCGCCTCTGCGTACAGGCTGTGCACAGGGGTGGTGCGGAAAGCACCTAAGCTGAGACGGAGCCCTTGGTGGTGTACAGGGTCCAACAGTTTCAGGTAGGACGGTCTGGCCGAGCCGTATACAACACTTCCATAATCCAGTTTGGACCGGACCAGGGCTCTGTAGAGGTGCAAGAGAGTCCTCTTATCAGCACCCCAGTTCGTGTGTGCCACAACTCGGATGATGTTCAGGGCTTTTAGGCAAGATATTTTCAGCTGTTTAATGTGGCTGAGAAAATTCAGCTTCTGATCGAAGACGACCCCTAGAAATCTGGCTTCCTTGACCGCCGGGATGGTGGATGTTCCCAGACGGATTTCAGGGTCCTGACAGAATTGGCGAAAATTATGAAAGTGGATGCATTCAGTTTTGGAGGACGAAAATGTGAAGCCATTCTCCTCTGCCCAACACTGGATTTTGTTGACGCAGAGCTGAAGCCGTCGCTGGATGCTGGCGTACGTGCTGCCGGTTGCATATAAAGCAAAATCATCCACGAACAGCGAGCTGTCCGATCCTTTCTGAACGGATTGAACGATGTCATTAATTTTGATGCTGAACAGAGCCGGCGACAGGATGCTCCCCTGCGGGACACCCAGCTCCTGCTCGTGAATGTCGGACAGGGTGGTGCCGACTCTCACCTGGAATTGTCTGTCTTGTAAAAAATTGTGGATAAACTGAGGCAGGTGTCCTCGGAAGCCGAGCTTGTGCAAGTTGGAAAGAATACCAAATTTCCACGTGGTATCGTAAGCTTTCTCCAGGTAAAAAAATATGGCCACCACATGTTGTTTGTTGACGAAAGCATTTCTTATCGTGGTTTCCAGACGAACCAGATGGTCAACGGTAGAGCGATGCTTGCGGAAACCGCACTGTTCCTTCGCCAGAAGGCCGTCGGTCTCTAGTTTCCACATCAGTCTACCGTTGACCATCTTCTCCATCAGTTTGCAGACGCAGCTGGTCAGTGCAATTGGGCGGTAGTTGGAGGGGTTCGAGGGGTCTTTTCCCGGTTTCGGCAGCGGGATTATGAGGGCTTTCCGCCAGGAGGGTGGAAAGAAGCCTGTGACCCAGATGTGGTTATAAACTTTAAGCAGGGTGTCCAGACAGGTTTGGGGAAGGTGCTTTAGGAGTTTATAATGGACTTCGTCCATTCCTGGACAGGAATCCGTACAGGTCTGAAGGGCAGATTTAAGTTCGTTCATTGTGAAAGGAAGGTTGTAATTCTCTGTGTTGTCGGAAAAGAAGTTACATGGTGTTTTTTCTGACAGGTTTTTGGTTTTAAGAAAGCGAGCAGATTTGTTAGATCTCGAGTTCTGTTCTATTGTGGAGGCAAGCAAATTGGCAACTGCTTTCTTCTCTGTGACCAGAGCGTCTGAAAGTTTAAGATGGTGGAAGGTCGGGCATGCGTTTTTGCCCTTAATTCTTTTTAAAACCCTCCACACTTTCTTCTTGGGTGTGTTGGAGGTTAAGGAAGAGCAGAAATCTCTCCAAGACTTCCTCTGGCTCTTTTTAAAAACATACCTGGCTTTCGCCCTCAGCTGTTGATGGGTTCGAACGCTATCGGACTCCGGTCTCCGAAAGACGCGTCGCTGCGCTCTCTTCCGAGACTTGCGGGCCTCCCGACATTCCGCGTTGAACCAGGGCGTTCTAGGGACCTGAGGCTTGGAGGTAGACGATGGGACTGCTGCTTTGGCGCAATCTAAAACGATCCGAGTCAGAGCGTCAGCAGGGTCCTTGCTTTTCAATACTGTTTCTTCCTGCAGCTCCGCTCTTATCTTGGTGGTAAAAAAACTCCAGTCTGCTTTGTCGTAGTACAGGCGGTCAGGCAGAGAGTCACCTTCTCCATCTGTGGGGCGGAGGACGACAGGAAAGTGGTCACTCCCGTGCAGATCGTCGTGCACTTTCCACTCGTAGTCCAGGACCAACGATGGATCGCAGACCGACAGATCTAAACACGAGAGCTTTCCAGAGGACAGATGCAGGTAAGTGGGAGACTTGTCGTTAAGACAGCACAAGTCCATGTCAGAGAGAAGGTTTTCTAAGAGAAGACCTCGGGCTGATGTCATCTCACTTCCCCAGAGCGGGGAGTGTCCGTTGAAGTCGCCCAACAGTAAAAACGGACGTGGGAGCTGGTCGACCAGGTTCATGAGGTCCTGCCTCAGAACACGGACGGAAGGGGGAAGGTAGAGAGAGCAGACAGTGATGGTTTTCTCGAGCGTGACTCTGACTGCCACCGCCTGTAAAGGGGTGCTTAAAAGAACTGTACTGTATAAAAGGGACTTTCGAATAAAAAGAGCGACACCTCCCGTCAATCCCTCTTGCTTCGGTTGAGCGGGTTTAAAAACGGAGTTAAAACCAGAGAGAGATAAAACCTTGCCATCTCTTTGCAGAGTCTCCTGCAGTGCCAGCACTGAAGGTTTCAAAGCACGACAAAGCAGCTGGAGTTCCTGGAAGTTGGCATAGAATCCCCGGATATTCCAGTGGATCACTGCCATTAAAAAGGTTTTTAAAAAAAATAAAGCAGCAGCCTATTCCATCGCTACCCCCTGCTCCTCCACTTACGGTGGCTCAAGGTCCGCCAGGATGGAGTATTTGTTTTTTGACATAAATTTTTCGGATTCCGACCGGGTCGGAATATCAACCACCTCGGCCCCTCCCGACCCCGCCGTGGCCGCAACCCTCCCCTCCTTGAGTTTTGGAGGTAAGGGGGGCTTCCGGCCACTTCCGCCAGCCCGAGGGCCAGGCAGACGAGAGGCGGGGCGAGGGGGGCCGGGGGGTGGGGTGGGGCGGGAGGCGGACAACGTGCCTCCGCCCGAGGCTTTTCTCTCCCGCCCAGCAGCCCCTGAGGACTGCCGCGCAGGATGGGGAGGGGTGGACACAGCGCCTCCACCCAAGGCCAACGGTTCCGACGAGGCGGTTAAGTCGTCCGTCTGCGTTCCTGTGGACGTCGTCTGGATCGCGACGTCCACCGTCCTGGATCTGACGACAGAGGCATACGACGCCTTAGGCGACGCGGCCTCCACCTGTTTCCTTGCCTCAAAGAAGGAAATTTTCTGTTCTGTCTTGACTTTCTGGATTTGTTTTTCTTTCTTCCAGGCGGGGCAGTCCTTCGATGAGGACGGGTGGCCACCTCCGCAGTTCGCACACAGGGCTGCACTGACGCAATCGCCCTGGTGCGCCGCCTTCGAACAGGTGCCACACGCCTCTTCCTCCTTACATCTGTCTCTCACGTGTCCGAATTTCTGACACTTAAAGCATCTCAGAGGGGACGGTACGTACAGGCTGACATTAACTAGCAGGATTCTGTCTGTACTAAAAACGCTCCGCTCCTCAGCCTCTTGATGGATCTGAGCGATCCTGCCAGACACTGAAAGCCCTTCTGGACAGCGAAGGGGCTGAGAGCCGACAAGGGCTTGTCGTCATCAGCGCCCTCCATCACTAGCCACGATGGCCAAAAACCAGAGGTCTCAACGACCTCCGACTCAGAGTCTGAGTCGTCCGTTCCCTGTCGTCGTCTTTTTCCGAGTTTGGGGGGGTGTATTTGTTTAGGATTCATGTTGAAAGAAAAATGTGAATTCATCCCTCCCTTACCCACCCACCATGGGGTCCAACTTAGGGGCCAGGGTCAAGGGAACACCAGCTTGACCCCTTCCAGGTTTCGGGAGGGATATACAACCAGCAGCCCAGCTCCAACGTGCTCCCCCCCGATCATGCCCAGCTCCCGGGGACAGAGAGCCGAGCACTACGGGGGTTACCTTTGTCAGCCACTAAACTGCCAGTCTTGACCCAGCCCCACGAAGGGGTAGCCGATTGACACACACGGGCCAATGTGTGCCGCCTGTCTTAGGAGAGGTCCGAGCCAAAGGGATGTGTTGAGAGCAGCGTGCTCTCTCAATCCCCAGGATCTCATTCCCCTCCATCACAGGTCGCGCCGCACGGCAAACACGGCGGGCCTAAAGAAGGCCGCAGAGAAAAAAGAATGTGGAAAAGAAGGCTTGATGGGGAGCTGAGGACAGAAAAGAGGCGGTAAAAAGAAGAACAAAGAATAGCGAAAGGGACAGTGGGTCACGTTTAGTTTGGGCCTCACTCACGACCTGTTCGGCATGGGAAGCCCTATCAGGGGCATCAGTACAAAACCACCACTTATTCAGCCGTAACAGCTACGATGGCTATGTAGGCTGTCAATTAAGACCTGGGACCAGAGCACCAAACCCCAAGAAGCACTGATGCCCCCGCCGACATAGCTCGCTCGATCACTGGCCACTAAGCCTCCCGACCACGACAAGGTAGTGACCCTCCCGGGAGTGGGTCAGGAGAACACCAGCCTGACCCCCTCCAGGTTTTGGGAGGTGGTGTCTTGATGCTGACCATTGATGGCGATGACGTTGCCCATTTGAGTGTGCCCCGAGTCCAGTAAGTGTGGTGAAGTAGCTTGACCGTTAATCTTAGTTGATGTTTCTGATGCCCTTAATGGCCTGTATTGTGTGAGGTCATCAGCTTGGTGGTGGGCTGAAGAACGACAGAAAACATCCACTACAGTCTCAGTTCCTCTGCTCTCCATACTGATCAGCACGATGGGGTGAGGGGGGAGACCGTTTTTCACAGGGCACAGGGGAAAATATATTAAAATGCTGAAAATACTGATAAAACTCATGAGTTTTGTTAGTTTAATAACTTTTTGTATATAAACAGAATTTAACGTCTGCAGGCGCCTGTGTTCAATGATGCTTGTTTCACTGACTGAGTGCATGTGCACTGCAAATAACAGATGTGTTTAAGCACGCTCACGTGAGAAGCTCAGCAACATTCGGTAAGGTCGTACTGCAAACGCGCCTACGAAAACTTGTGCAGCAGACACAGAACGAAATGAACATCTGTTGACTGTCTTGAGTGGTGTTGATATTTTGTTCCCTTCTTCAACAATAGTAATTAATAAAAACAGTAATTGTGGACAAACTACCAACCTTTTGACACAACGGAAAACACTTTTACATTCACACACCATCCATCAGCATCTGTGTCGAAGTTTTCCGAAATCTAGGCACTAGAATAGCTGTAATTTACACAACAAACAAGAGCACAATTCTCACACGTCCGCCCAGAAGTAAACAAATTTTGACAGCACACCCAGGGATCCTCCTGAATTTGGTGGTCTGCCCAGAGGGAAGAAGAGCTGGGATGATCCAATGGCTGGTCAGAAGAAGCGCCCTTATCACCCCTCAGACTGGATGTGGGCGTTTTGCCTTTCGCACAGGTCCAGCCATGCTTGAGACGGTGGGTGCCAACCCTCACTGAGCACTTCCTGGGAAGAAATAGGGACCCATGTGTGCTGTGAGGGCATGAACACCCATTTGTCTCACAA
The DNA here is from genome assembly GCF_041734735.1 of Babylonia areolata. Classification (NCBI taxonomy): domain Eukaryota; kingdom Metazoa; phylum Mollusca; class Gastropoda; order Neogastropoda; family Buccinidae; genus Babylonia; species Babylonia areolata. The sequence continues at coordinate 7,157,521 of NC_134898.1, read as the reverse complement.
ACAGCTGAGGGGGACGGGGGGTTCGGGTTGGGGGAGAACCTGGGTGGGGTGACCTGGAGGTGGTTGGTCCCAAAAGGGTGGCACTAGTGCATGAAGATCGCATAGTTGGGACATGCAAGGTCCCAACAGAGAGGCCCTAGTGACCAAGGAGGTTGGCCTGACCAACAAACAGTTGATCCCACTCATTGGGACAACATGCGCCACCCTGTAGGAGGTGCTGGGCTGGTTGCAGGGGGGGACCAGGGGGGGTGGGGGTGTTGCACTCCAGTCTTTCTGGCAGTCCAACATGCACCAAAAGTGCACCCCAATACAGGTATATTAAGGGAATCCACCCATGGGCGCCAGCCATCCTGTGACCCCATCCCCAAGGATCACTGGCACTTGGACCCCCTGGAAGGGACAAACGTGGCCAAGTTGGATGGAGGTCAGGTCCGACCCACCAGTTGTCGGACTCACCAGTAGACCGACAGGCAGACAGTCCGGAGCTGCCTGACATGCACAGCTGTGCCCCAGCAGGAAAGATCGGCTGGAGAGCCGGATCACCTGAAGTACAGGTTAGAGCCATATGCCCAGTATTCCCTCCCTGGAGATACTGGGGTAATTTGACCCGGGGTGGGCAGAGAGCTGCCACCCCTAGGCCAGGGCTTCACCCCCGTCTAAAGAAGGCGGGGGTGGGAGCTCGGCATGAGATGGAGGAAGGGAGGTAGCAACACCTTCACAGAGAGCATGTAGCCATTAATGGCTTTTGATTGGCTAGAGCAGGACAGACTTGGCTGGGCGTCTTTTCACTGAAATGCCATGAAATCTGGCCAGACAGAGCAAACTGACAGGCCCAGTTTGCATCAGTCTGAAATGGTACAATATATGACACCAAACATCTGATTATTGTTTTAAGTTGCAAGTTTGAAAGCTGCAAGTACAATATAAAAAAAAATCATGTATGTGTGTGCACACATGCATGTGTGTATATTTATTCTGTCATGTTCCTTTCCTTTACAATAAATTGTCTTGTGAAGCACATTAGGCTCTAAATCAAAACAGAAGAGTGTGCTATAGAAATGTTTTTCATCACTGTTATTATAACAACAAAAGGAGATAATGTATAAAAATATTTGAAACGTTAGACACTTATGAAATGAGTATTGTTTTACAATTTACTTTTTTTCTCTCCATTTTTTAGACTCAGCAGTCATCTTTTACTTCATCACCATACCAATTTTTATAATTTTTTTAGTCAACATACCAATTTTACCCCCCTCTTGGAGGATGTTTGTGGCTTCTGGTCACAGACCAGTATGTATGTCCAAATGTTACCAATGAAAAGACACTGATGCATGTTGTGTACTATTTGTTTTAATCTATACATAAGGTAAATGGGAGGATTTAATTTTAAGGTAGCTATTAACATCTGCCATTTTTCACCAATTTAATGCTAGGGCATAGGACAGATATTAAAATCTGCTTTTTTCTATTAATCTGTTTCATCTTATGTTCTAAGTTTGTAAGTTTATTTTTCTCTGTGTACAGAAAATGTTGAATTATTTTCAGGTTAATGATCAACTTCCAGTATATTTGGAAAGGCTCACAGCAAATATGAGGTTGCATAATTTTTATATGATCAGAATTAGGTGGGTTTTTTGCTGTTACTATGTAAACCAGAATTGTTAACTCTTTCACCGCCAAGTTTCTGTGTCAGTGTGAAAAACACTCCCCAATGCAAAATATTTTAGAAATGATGCTCGCAGTCACAGGCTTCGGTTCATGTCAAACAAAACAATGGACTTGTTCACTTCAAACTTGGCTGGAGGGCAAAGGTTATTCATTGTTCTATTGGCAGGAAACTGGCTGCAGCTGTCAAGCTTTGTTACAATGTGAAAATTGGTCTTGTCAACATGACCCCTCGATGTTGACTAAAGTCGCCTATGGCGGTGCACTGTTCAGTCACCTCAAGTCGCAAATGGCGGTGAAAGAGTTAAAGTGTTTGTGTGAACAAAGTTTCCATGGGGAGTGTTTTTCACACTGACACAGAAACGTGGCGGTGAAAGAGTTAACAATTCTGGTTTACATAGTAACAGCAAAAAAAACACACCTAAAAACGCCTAAAAGGATATTTTCTATCTAAAATTACGTTTAAATAACATACTTACCGTGACCCAACTAGTGCAGACTCCGGCAGGGGTCTGACATTCCTGTCCTGTGCAAACTACTATCCGCCTATGCGGAGAAAATGAGAGAACTACGGCCGATAATAACCTCCTGGAAGTAGGTAACGTCCCCTTTGTCCCCCTGGTTATCGCCCACTTTTGACGGCAATATGCCATCAGCAGCGCAGCGAGCAGGGAGAACAGGAAGCGGGGAGGCCGGGAGGGTCTTAAATTTGGGTCACGGTAAGTATGTTATTTAAACGTAATTTTAGATAGAAATTTCCTTTTAATCACACATACTTAACCGTGACCCAACTAGTGCAGAATAGCGCGACAAGGTGGCGGGCTAGCCTGTTCTACTGTCTATGTGCTGCGATAGCCTGCTGTGCAACTACCACAGAAGCGATGCCTCTTGAGCCATCATCCCGCAGGCGTGCGACGTCTCTCAGGTAGAAGTTGATGAAGAAGGCAGGATTTTTCCAGTAGGCGGCATCTAAGATGTCTTGTAGCCGTATTGAGTGCGCCAGGGCAAGAGAGGAGGACCACGCTCTGACTTCATGCGCTCTGGCTGAGGAGGCATCGAGTCTCAAACCTACGTCTGCATATGCACCTTTGATCGCATTGACTATCCATCGAGACAGCGACGTTTTGCTAATGTCACGTGGATGGTCTAGGTTCCAGCTAATGAAGAGGCGTCGCTTGGACGCTCGGAAAGGACGCGACCGTTTGAGGTATATGCGCAGGGCCCTGACCGGGCAGAGGAATCTATCCTCGTCATCATGGGCTAGAATGGAAGAGAGCGGTTTGATGAAAAGAATGGGAGAGGGTGTATTGGGAGTCTGATTTTTGGCAAGAAATTCAGGGAGGAACCTAAGTGAGATAGATCCGTCCGGCTCAAAGGCTATATCCTGTGTGACGCCACTGAGGGCATGGACCTCACTACAACGTCTGCCTGAGGCGAGTGAGATGAGAAAGAGTGTCTTCATTGAGAGTAGCTTGAAGGGAGCTATAGCAAGGGGTTCGAAGGGTGCCTTGCGGAGGTATTGTAGTACCAGAAACAGGTCCCAAGAAGGGGACCGAGGGGATGTACGTGTGTGGCTGAGGGAAGCCCCTCGGACTAATGCCCTAAGCAGGGGGTCATCTGAGAAAGAGGGTCCGCCTAGTTGCCGAAGAGTGGAGCTGATTGCAGCGCGATGGACGCGTACTGCAGAGGCGGAGAGGCCTTTGGAGGAGGAGAGGAAAGCGAGAAAGTTGGCGAGGTCCATGTTGGATGGGTGTGTGGGATTGACTGAGTGGGTAGAGCACCAGGAGAGCCAGCGATTCCAGTGTGCAGAGTAAACGCCTTGAGTACCTTTGCGATGTGACCTGCACACGAGGTCGGCTGTGTCATCAGAGGCGCCTAGTGCTGACAGAGATTCCCGCACAGTAGCCAGGCGTGTAGGTTGAGAACCTCTGGATTTCCATGGGGAATGCCTGAGCGGGGCTGAACTAGGGAGTGTCTGCCGATGTGAAGGCGGAGTGGGGGGACGTGAGTGAGGTGGAGAAGGTCGGGGAACCACGGCTGTGCTGGCCAGTGGGGTGCGATGAGAATCAGGACGGCACTCTCCAGCCTTGCCTTTCTGAGGACTTTTCCCATGATTGGCAGTGGGGGGAAGGCGTACCCCGAAAGGTTGGACCAGCTGATCGACAGGGCGTCCATGGCCCAGGCCTGCGGGTCTGGGACTGGGGAGACGTATGTGGGGATGCGGAAGTTGAACCTTGTGGCGAAGAGGTCCACATGTGGTTTGTGCCAATGGTCCCAGATCGGCTGAAGTGTTGAGTGTGACAGGGTCCACTCCGTCTGAAGCACTGTGTGGGATCTGCTGAGGTAATCTGCTAGAATGTTGAGCTTGCCTGGGACATGTCGTGCTGTCAGGTGGATGTTGTACTCCTGACACCAGAGGAGGACTGTCTCCGCATGCAGGGACAGCTGGTGAGAGTGAGCTCCCCCCTGTTTGTTCAGATAACATGCTACCGTCGTGTTGTCTGTGCATAGCAAGATCGACCTGCGCGAAACGTGGGGGAGGAAGTGCTGGAGGGCAAGGGAGACCGCCTCCAGTTCCAGTTTGTTGATGTGCAATGATTGCTGCTGTGGGGACCAAGTCCCCGACGCTGTGTGGTTCTCCATGTGGGCACCCCAGCCCATGTTGGAGGCATCTGTGTATAGTTCTGCATCTGGAGTTGGGTTCGAGATGGGAACCCCGGCGTTGAGCCATTGCATGTCCATCCAGCGCTGGGTCGACTGTGAGAACCATGTGCCTAGAGGAATCTGGGTGTCCCATGTCTGAGAAGACTGGGACCACCTGTTCTGGAAGTGGCGCTGAAATGGGCGTTTGTGTAGTCTGCCCAAGGGGACCAGTGCAGCAAGAGACTCCATGAAGCCCAGTAGAGAGGCGAGCTCCCTGGCTGACGCCGAGGCTGCCTGTGATAGATGAGAAAGGAGGCTGTGTAGCCTGTGGAGGCGAGGCATGGCCGGACGTATGGTCATTGATACCGAATCGATCGCCATACCCAGGAATTCGAACTGTTGAGAGGGCTCCAGTTCCGATTTGTCTGTGTTCATCAGAAAGCCCAGTGCTTGGCACTGGGTCCTGACGAGGTTGAGGTGATGCTGGCAGAGGGCCTTGCTCTCTGCAAGGATCAACCAGTCGTCTAGGTAGACCCTCAGGCGTATGCCCTTGCTCCTGAGGGCCAAACATAGTTCCCTGACCACCCTGGTGAAGACCCACGGGGCTGGAGCCAGGCCGAATGGAAGGGCTCTGAACTGGAAGGACTTGCCTTCCCATGAGAAGCGGAGCCACTTGCGGTCCCTGGGGTGAACGAGGATATGGAAGTAAGCGTCTGTGAGGTCTATGGAGACTGCCCAGTCGCCTTGTCTGATGGAGTCCCTGATTGACGCAGGTGATTCCATGCGGAATGATTTGTGCTGGAGATATCTGTTTAGGGGCGAAAGGTCTAGGACTGGCCGCCATCCGCCGGATGTTTTGGGAACGACGAAAATGCGGCCGAAGAAGCCCGGAGAGAGAGGAGGAGCTTCTTCTATGGCCTCTTTGTGGAGAAGAGAGAGTATTTCGTCCCGCAGGGCTGAGCAGGCTGTGTCGCCCTGTGGGGGGGGGAAGGGAGGAGAGAGAGTGAGAGGTGCCTTGGAGGAGAGCCAAGGCAGGCGGAACCCCGACCCTATCACCCGGAGGACCCACTCGCATGCTGGGAGAGACAGCCACGCTGGCATGTGCCTGGACAGGCTTCCTGCTGGCTGTTGGTGCGCGAGTGGCAGGTGAAGGGCGGGGGCAAGTCACTGGGGGTGGGCCGGTGTGGAGTTGGTTGCTGGCCTGCGTGGAGGGCGGAGTGAGTGTGGCTGGCGCCTGTACGGTCCGGGCTGACCCCTGGGTTGTGGCCTGGGTTGTGCTCTGGCGTTTGAGGTTGTGGATTGGCGCGGGCGCGGTCCGAAGGAGGTAATGTTGCTACGCCTGAAGGTGTAGGGCTGATGCCGTTGAGCATGCCGCGGGTGTGCCTGAGTGCGGAGAGGGCCTGCGCCGAGGGCAAGGTCCCTACCCAAGTCTGCGCGGCGTTTGATGGCCGCAGTGGGGAAGCCCTGACCAAAAAGGGAACTGTCGGCGGGAGGAAGCGCTCTGAGGGAAGCATGTTCTGGCAGAGAACGCACGTATGGAGAGTGGTCGAGCACAGCGTCCCTCCTGGCCAAAATCACATTCATGTAGGCCTGCGCTTGGATATTGGCAGAGCGCATAAGGAGCTGGGCGATCTGCTGTACGAAGGGAGAGAAGACCGAGATGTCAAGGCCGGCTGGTGGATCAGCTGGCGTTTCCATCAGCGCTGTGGCAAGGCCCGCCAGGAAGTTGTCTATGGCTGCAGTTGATTCAAGGGACAACCTTGCAGCTTCTTCCAGGTCCATCAAGAATCTGTCTGTCACTGTGACTGAGCGATTGCCCTGCGAGTTGTTTGGGAGTAGTAGTAGGTCCTCCTGAGAAAGAGGCAGGGGCCTTTGCGGGATAGGACCCGGAGCTAACAGTGGGGGTTTTGAAGTGGGTCTGGGCTGGGTTTTTAAGAATTTGCCTCGACCCATTGCTGCAGGGAAATTGGGTACAGAATCAGAGGGGACCTCGCTGATGGGTTGGCCCCTGATGCGTGCCAGCGTACTATGCAGGGCATCAAGTACCATGGGCGACTGTGTGAGGGCATAGTAAGGGCCATTGGAGGATCTGTGGATGCCCATGATTTCCATAGCACCGCAGGATTGAGGCGTGCCCGGTGCATGAATTGTCTCCACCCTGTCTGGAGTGTAGGAAGCTAGGTGTGCTAGTGCTTCCTGCAGGGAAACCAACTGGTTTTCTTCTGAAGGTGGTTCCTCTGTGTCTGTGTCACCATCAGAAAATGTCTCTTCAGTGGCATAGGGTGATGGATCAGGCTGTGTGCTGGGCACTTGGCCAGTGTGGCTGTCCTGGGTGCTCTGAGTGTGTCCTGCTGAAGTGGAGGGGAGCTGCTGGTGGTGGGTGGCAGGGGGTGGTGGTATTGCATTAGAAGAAGGAGCAGAAGCAGGAGAAGGTGTGGCACCAGGAAGGACAGTGGAGCATAATTGCTGCAGCAAGCTGATAATGAGCTGCTGATTGTTTGTTTCAGCAGCTTGCTGAGAGACCGTTTGTGGCTGGGAAACAGCAGCAGCTGGAGAAATGGCAGATGTGGACATCACTGCATGGCTTGGTGGAACCGTGCACGTGCCTGCACTGGAGGCAAGGGGCAGTGACGGTGCAAGGGAAGTAACTGCGGCGGTCACCGATAAGGGGACCGAAGCAGGAGTTGCCTCCCTTGGATTGGAAAATCGTGACAAGGGGAGGGGTGCACGCGTATGGGCAAGCGTGTCCCCTAGTGCTCCACCTTCCTCCCTGCACAATGGGAGGGCATCCCTACACGCCACGGTCACCAAAGGATCCGAGACGGTCGAGGCATGCCGCGTGGGGGGCTCGTGATCCGACGTCACGGCCGCCACCACGGACGCATCGCACGTAGGGCCCAGACTAGTGTGCGGATCCAGAGCAAGTGACTTGCGTTGTTTCCCCAAAGGGTTTGTGCTAAAATCCCTTGTTGAGACTGAGGGCATGGGGAAAGGGATAGAGGAGGTCGACTCGGGTACTGCCGACTGGCAGAGCCGAGAAATCGCGGATCGCGACGAGTCCGATCGCGAATCGAAAAAAGAATTGTGAATGGCACCACTGACCTGTGTATTGGTAAGCAAACCTGTAGAAGTCGGCGGAGGAGGCGTAGTGGGTAGTGGTGGTCTGGAGTCGACCGGAGGTAGCGGAGGAAGTGGGGGTGGCGTAGGGTTGGCGTTGCTGAGAGCGGCAGAGGTAGAGGGCCCAGACTGATCGCGAATCGACTGCGATTGTGCCTTAATTTTAGCCCGATCTCCCAATCGGGCTACATAATTGTGCGACCTGTTTGAAGACATAATTGGACACAAAACAGAAACGCCAAAGAATCGATAGACAGGTAGAAAATGCGAAAAACTTAGCCGTATGAAGTGCACAGGTACAGGTGTCGAGATGGCTGCCGGAAAAAGAGGGCGATAACCAGGGGGACAAAGGGGACGTTACCTACTTCCGGGAGGTTATTATCGGCCGTAGTTCTCTCATTTTCTCCGCATAGGCGGATAGTAGTTTGCACAGGACAGGAATGTCAGACCCCTGCCGGAGTCTGCACTAGTTGGGTCACGGTTAAGTATGTGTGATTAAATGGATGTTTAGATATTCTTCACTGACCAGAGAGCCTTGTGCCTAGCATCCGTCGATCAAACACACGTACAGAACCATCAGCGCAAGCTGTGGCCAGGTGATAGGGTAAGACAGGGTCCACTGATATTGATGTCACTGCACTGCGGCAGTTGATCAGCACATCCTGAAAAAAAATTCAGAAAGGATACCTATCACATTTGATCATCATCTTTAACTACCCAAAAGACAGTGATTCAACAAAATTACAGAAGAATGAGGGCTCATTCGCATGTTTTCATAAATAATTTGCGAACTTCCAGTTGATAAAACACTGTCATTTGTCCTTAATTCATGAATAAAAAAAAAAATCATGGAAAATGCCAGAAGCCACCATGAATTTTGGCAAAACCACAGCATATTTATAATACAATCCTAGACATATCTTGTGTCCCCAAGGTTGTATTTCATTTTCTACTGTCTTCAGAATTAATGTGATCAAATCTGTTTACACAAGTGCAAAGTTTTGACATTGCTCTCTATTAAAAAGAAAAAAAGAAAAAAGTCTGCAGGCAATTAGAACCAGGAAATTAGCATAATATTTTCTAAAAGTACATTGAATACCATTCTTGTTTATTGCAAGTCCCGGTGCTGGCAGTCCATTGGGAACTATCAATGTCCAATCACCATGAAGCCATATACCAGGAGACCCTACACTGATTTTGTGCTATTGCTTCACAGCAAAAGTTGCAGTTTGATTTTTTGTTTCATACATCATGTCTGTGGAACTGCAGCTTTATATTAAGACTGAAAAGTCAAGCAGTTCCTTTAATTTTTTTTTTAATTTTTATTTATTTATTTTTTTTAACATGAAAGGAACAGCAAACTTATAATTAGTATAAATAGTAGAGCAATGTTGTGCTCTCATAAAGAGGTGAAGTTCTCTGATTGCAATGAAACGGGGTTTTTTAATCACCAAAACCTATAGGAATTGCATTTTCAACACTGGTTGGAAACCTTTAAAGGAAATTAATCAGCAGAGGCAAGCAGTTAAAAGGAATATGAAAGTCTGTAATGCATACTAACCTCTTTACATCTTTCTTTGTTGCAACTGGTCTTGATACGAAGGTCATACCACCGCACTGTGCCATCTTCCCCACATGTCAAAAAAGTCCGTGCTTCATTTGGTATAACAACCAGCTGAAAATCATGTCCAATTTTCAAGAGCCAGTGAAGGTTTGCACTGTACTGATCTCATGTACTGTGAGATGTAATCTGTCAAGTTTGAGTACAGCAGTGACTTTAAACCTAAAAAATCTTTGAAATTTGTATCCCTGGTTCTCAGAACAATGTATATCAAAAGTATAAATGAAATAAAAAATTTAAAAAAGAATAACAACAACGGAAAAGATGGAATCAAGTGTTTTTATAGTCATCAGAACTTTGCCACTTTTAACTGATTTTATTTGAAAATCTACAACAGATGTTCACATCCAAGACAAATCAACCATTGCGCTTTATATTTCAATGAAAACCAAACAGCATAAACAAAAATACGTGAAAGTTCCCACACACATGAAGAATGCTTCATATTGTGTCTACTACTTCTGAAGATGAGTACAACACACACACACAGACACACACACTTATTTCACACCACAACAATTACAGATGTAGCCAAATCAACCTTGCAAATTTGACCTACTGATCTAAACTCTGCAACAAGCCAGTCAAAATTTCAAATGAAAAACCCAGTCTAAATAAACACTCGAAATCATTTATAATACCAAACATATGTATCATTCACTGCCAGATTATGCTTACTGTGCCCACATACACTTACATCAGTTACAATCCTATTTGATTCTAATATTATCCTTTGCTGGCTATGTTTCAATCAGTGATAAAGATAACGTCAAAATATTTCTTGGTCATATATTCCTAAATTCTAACTGTAGATATGTGATCGCTTGTTGGCACATTAACCTCTTGACTGTGCTGTTGACGTATGTTTACAAAACTGAAATCAGAGAATGACATACAGAATTGTATGCCTAAATTACTTTGTAAATTCAACACTTGCAGAAGTGTGTGTGTGTGTGTGTGTGTGTGTGTGTGTGTGTGTGTGTCATTTTGTTTTGTATGCGAAAGAGAATGCAGGGAGCGTGGCATACCATGAACCAGTTTCAGTGTGTGTGTGTTGGGGGTTTGGGGGGTGGGGGGGTAGGTGTGTGTGTTTGTATTTCAGCTTCTGAAAACAATCAGAAATAAAATGGTATCATTTCATAACCTATTTATACGAAAAAAAACCCAAAACAAAACAAAAAAACAAAAACAAAACAAAACAAACAAAAAAAGAACAAAACAAACAAACAAAAAAAACCCTTAGTTTTTTATGCAATGTGTTTCAGGTATGCAGCATGGTTATGATCATGATGTTCGTCCTGGACCATCTGGAGTTGACAACTTGCCACAAACCTGCAGCTGAAGACCAGCAGCAGCAAGACCAAAGGGCAGTAAATAAGCCTCCAGCAATTCTGGATTACAACAAAAACATGGGTGCCATGGACCATCATGACCAACAACTGCAGCCCTACGATGCCACAAGGAAAACCCAGAAGTGGTACGAATATCTGTGTGTACATTTTCTACAAATTGCCATGCTGAATGCACACATCCTCAACAAAAAAGCAGGCAACAGCAGTACATTCCTGGACTTCCAGAAGGATGTAATTAGTGCCATGATTTTTGGTGACCAAGACCCAGACACTGCTAAAGATGACCACGCTGTTCGTCTGTGTGGACGACACTTCATTGATGTCATCCCACATACCCCACAGAAGACCCGGCTACAAAGGAGGTGCAGAGTCTGCTGGAAGAAAGGGCAAAGAAAGGATGTGAGGTTCTACTGCCCAGACTGCCCCAGCAAACCACACTGTCTTGATGACTGTTTCTGCAAGTACTACACACAGCGTTTTTACTGGTGATAGATGCTGGGTGAGCACACCCTTTTCATTCTTTGTGTGGACTGTGTTGGAGACTTATGGACCTGGACACTGTTGCACACCCTTTGACAGTGTGTGTGGTTGATCACAACAGTCACAAGAAAGACTGGTTGATAACCTGGTTGATGTTGTAGCACCAACATGATGGAATGACAGTCCCAATTTTTTTTTTAATTGCATTTTATGGAATTTTTCTGTCAGATTGACTCATTACTGGAACATGTGAGTATTAAAAACAAAATCTTGGTTCATTTTCCTTTCATTTAATACATACTTTTATGCATTTATCTTCAGTACTTTTTTTAAATATAAGCAAATTAAAATCATAGGCATGTTTTTCTTGTTTTTCTGAAAATGTTCTCAGCATAGGCTATAGCAAAATGTACTAGCAGTGAAGGGGTTAACCAGCTGAGTGCCTATAAGACATCAGCTCATGTCCTACAAAAAGTATTGCCATAGTGCCTATAAGAAGTCCACTGACGTCCTGCATATGTTCCGATTTTTCCTTCACTAGAGTTTGGTTCAATTCATATAAACAGAATCTGAACGGTTAGTTTAATGTGTCTGGATTATAAAAATACTATTTAAATGAACATACATCAGGTAGACACCTGTGGGAAGTGCTGCACATCCAGAATCGGCCTCTTCTCCCACTGACAGATAAGCCTGCCTGCCCACTCATCCGTTGGTCTGACGGGAGACTCCATCATCCCATCAGGTAGAAGACCCCTTTCCATTTGATAATGATTTGCTAACTGGACCACGTGGAATGCACGTGGAAAGGTGGTTGCATCATATCCATAAAAAGGTGTTGAAAACTGTGTCCAGTAAAGGAGGTGGTCACAGCAGATTTACACAATTCTGAAAACTGTGCTTGTGATTATGGACAGCTATAATGATGGAGAAGGATCTCTCTTGTCTGATGATTGGTTTGAACATGAAGGTGATTGACAACCACAGTGATAAAACTGACAGCCCATTTGATGGTAATTCAGTTCATCTATCCAATCAGACAGCCTTTTTGAACAAGTGGCTATGACTGACAGAATATGTGCAGCGAGCATTGGATGAAGGGGAGGAGAGGGAGAGGAGTGAATCCAGCCAGACGGTTTGGAAGTGGCTGTGACAGGGCGTGACAGTTGGACGTCAGTGAATTATCATTTCAATGCATACCGCCAGTAACGGACAAAGGCCTATGCTCCCCGATTTTCACAAAATGAAGGGTTGAACATACACTGGACGTGAAACATGTTCTTTTTGTTTTTAACGCTTTTTGTCACTGGATCAGATGGATGACTTGTTTGAAGAGGAAGCAAGCCGGATGTACAGCAGACACTTTAACCGGCCCACGTGCAACTTGGGAGGGAGTGAATGCCATAAAAAAAACACTTCACCCTCTTACTTGCGAAAGCTCTCAGCTGTCAGAAAGCCTGCCTGCTCAGTTTCTGAGAATGTGACTGACTTATCATATTGACTACACCCATGTTTGTCATTGTCAGGACAGTGATTCACTTACATGTCTATACGAGTTGAGATTTGTTTATATAAACTTATAGCCTGATTTTATTTATTCTACAGGTGTAAGCTGACAATAGGCATGCTATTTCTAACTGTATTTTGTTTGTTTTCATTTTGGATGCTATTCTGTGGAGGTGGAAATATACTTTTTTGTTGCACAAAAATTATCATCTTGACTTTAAATGGCCGAACAATTATCTACAATCAAATTAATTGGGGGAAAAAAAACAACACCCAGATTCAGAATCTACATTCATTTTCCTTGACAAAAATTTTGCTTTCTTTCTGCATCTCCAGTTTTTTGTACAAGAATTTTTATTCATTTATTCATTACCCCTGATTCCTCAAAATTCCCTGGCAAGGGGAGAGCAGTTGTTTTTTTTTTTTAATGCAAAATTCTCTGGCACTGAACTGGTTAAAAACCTTATCAATACTGAAAAATAGATCAGGTACTTAAATGATTTAAGACAGCATATTTCATTGTTGACACAAAACAAAATAATGCCATGAACCGGTTATTGATGCAAATCAGACAATCTGAAATCTGTATTTCTGACAAACACTACTTGAACCTTTAGCATTTGTCTGTGTTACTGAGAAACTATTCCCAATATTCGAAATTTTTCAAATATTTTTTTTAAAGAAAATATGACTCCTCAAGTACACACAGCACCATAGACTTACTATTCATTGCAGAGTGTTCACATATGGCCGAAGTGTTCAGAAATTATTGTGTTTTGCTCTGCACACTGAAATGTGTGTCCTACGTACATGTATCCTGCTGCTGTACTTTGTCACAAAATGAAGGTAAAATCACAGTGAAATCATGCAATTGGTGCACCATGCACAGTATACATTTGTGAGTCAGAAACAGTAAGTACAGTCCTACCTGACCGAGTCCCCCACCAAACCACCCTCATGGTAATCCGATTGAATATGTACACTTGTCACAAAATTAGACACCAAGTCCATTAAATCTGAGAGGAAAGCACTCAAATACACTAAATAAACAATGACTGCACCACACAGTGTACATTATTTATAAATATTCACACACCCTACTGTTTACATAAACACTGGATGTCTCATTCCCTTCCCTAACAGTCAGCTAGATGACTGTCACATGCAAGTGTCACAGCCCAGAGTCACAACTGGCACCAGTCACCCTACACCATTTCACTGCTTGGCCTATTTGTTGGTTTCATTGGCCGCAATTCGCAATTTGAAATAAAAATTCAGGCACAAATAAAAATAATAATAATTGAATGACTTTGTGTTCTGCAGAAAAGTATAAATGGGACCAGTTGGCAGCGCAAATTCCTTGACCTGTGTTTGTGCTGCTGCGCTTTGGCATGAGCGACTGCCAGTGGAATGTTATCTTCTGGATCGCTTTCCTCTTCACTATCTTCTCCTATTACGTCTTCATCTTCACCTATACTTATTTTATATTCAGATGCATTTTTTTCTCTTCTCTATGAAACTCCTTCAGTTGAAACACAATAGCCTCAACTTCTTCCTTCGTGTAATCCTCCTACATTTCATTTTCGATACTGGCCGACATTTTCAGCTCTGAGAAAACGTGTGAATGAAGGGCAAGATGACAGCTAAATTCTTATAAAGGAGGGCTGTGTAATGCCAAAGTAGCACCATTCTTTTATTGGTTAATCCTGACTTTTACAGGAATCTTCGGTCATGGTGTGTATGTGTGCAAGGCTGTGGTCAGTGTGTGATGGAAATTCCCCACCATGCTGACTCCCAGGTGGCAGGCTGCAGTGGGAATAAAGAAATATGTACACGAGTGCGCTTTTATGAGTATGACTATTTTTACCCCGCCACGTAGGCAGCCACACTCCATTTTTGGGGGTGTGCATGCTGGGTATATTCTTGTTTCCATAACCCACTGAACACTGACATGGATTACAGGATCTTTAACATGTGTATTTGATCTTCTACCCCCGAAAGCGGAGTATGGCTGCCTACATGGCGGGGTAAAAACGGTCATACACGTAAACACCCACTCGCGTATATACGAGTGAACATGGGAGTTGAAGCCCACGAACGCAGAAGAAGAAGAAGAAGAAGAAGATCTTCTGCTTGCATATACACACAAAGGGGGTTCAGGCACTAGCCGGTCTGCAGATAAGTGGAGTGATGGCCTGGAGGTAACATGTCCGCCTAGGAAGCGAGAGAATCTGAGTGCGCTGGTTCGAATCACGGCTCAGCCGACAATATTTTCTCCCCCTCCACTAGATCTTGAGTGGTGGTCTGGACGCTAGTCATTCGGATGAGAAGATAAAACCGAGGTCTCGTGTGCTAGCATGCACTTAGCGCACGTAAAAGAACCCACGACAACAAAAGGGTTGTTCCTGGCAAAATTATGTAGAAAAATCCACTTCGATAGGAAAAACAAATAAAACTGCATGCAGGCAAAAATACAAAAAAATGTATGGCACTGTAGTGTAGCGACGCACTCTCCCTAGGGAGAGCAGCCCGAATTTCACACAGAGAAATCTGCTGTGATAAAAAGAAATACAAATACAAATATAAAATACAAATGTTGACCTGGGAGATCAGAAAAATCTCCATCCTTTATCCACCAGGCGCCATTACCGAGATTCGAACCCAGGACTCTCAGATTGAAAGTCCAACGCTTTAACCACTTGGCTATTGCACCCGTCTAAATGAAATAAAATGTTCCCAATCCAGAAATATGGTTACAACCATGTAAATTGATATGAATGGAAATATTTTTTGTCTATGTTCAATCATTCATACATACATACATACATACATGCATATTTCTGTAGTCCCTATGTATTGACTGGAGCCATCAGGTAAACTTTAACAAGGTTTTGCTGATCTAACAAAACTTTGCTGATGACATCCGCCTTCTCTCCTAATGTAACAAGGCTGCCCAGACCAAGAGAAAAGATCTTGCATGTACTGCAGGTAAACTTAGGTTCAAGATCAGCACAATGGAGACCAAACAGCTGAGGATAATCCAAGCCACTGATGAGGTGAGGAGGTCAAAATACAGGGAGAAGACACAGATGCACAGAAGTTTATTTAAATACACTGGCAAAAAAATGACAAGTGTTGATGCAGTTGCAGGAATTAAGACAAGAATCTCCAAGGCCAGGCAGACTTTTGTGTCTTTCAGGAACATTTGGAAGTCTGGTACCATCAGCAACAAAACGCAGATCCAACTGGTAAGGAGCAATGCTCTCAACATGGTCATATCAGACCTGAAAGTCTTCAAGAGCATCAAGCATAAACTGGAAAGATTCCAGACAAATGGCTGGTACAATATGCTGAAAGTCTTTTGCGAAACACCACCCCAAACTTTGAAGTCAAGGAAAGAATCTCCATGCTGGACACTACCACTAAGATCAAGCAAAGGTGGCACTGGACATGACATGTCACCTTAGAATGCAACCAGTTGCACTTCCAAGTGTAGCCCTTCACTGTACTTCCTGGGCCCAGTTTTCTTGCACAACAGGCTGCCCACCAAGGTAGAGCTGACTGAAAGCTGCCATCAGGCACTTGTCATTCGTTCCATGTATCACTCAATCAGATATCAGTCATGCACACACCTCCACCCCCACACAGACACTTTACGTGTATGACTGATTTGTATATTAATCCCACCATGTGGGTAGCAATACTGTTTTCAAGGGTGTGCATGCTGGGTATGCTCTTATCTCTATAACCCATCAAACTCTGACATGGATGACAGGATGTTTAACATGTGTATTTGATCTGTGAAAAGGCGGCAATACAAGGGCATCCAGGAGTCATGACCTGGGTGCGGCCCGGCCCCCTTAGAGTTTAAGGAGTTAAGGGCCAAAACACTTGACTTGAGGGGGGCTTCTTCTCTGAAGACCTTGTACTGTCCAGCATTCCCTAGAGTTTCTTATCACTCGCTTCTGAGTGCATATACTCAAGAAGAAGGTTCAGGCACATGCAGGTCTGTACACATATTGACCTGGGATATCAGGAAAATCTGAACATGGGAAGACATAGCAGAGAACAACTGAAAAAGAACTGGAGGAGGATGACTATATCCTGGGGAAAGCTAGATGAAATAACACAAAACAGGTAACATTGGAGATCTCTGGTGGCAGCTTTATGTCCCACAGGGCACAAAAAAAAATTAACTATCTAACTTTTTACACAATACATATTTATATTGTTACTATTTTTCTGACATGGCAGCACTTCACAATAATAACTACTTACCTCATATGTAGTGCCTGTGTGACAGTCAAAGAGACACTTGCCATACATGTCTTCACGTTCCACTTGTGTATAATAAATGCTGCCAGCTCCTGAGCAGGAAACAATCTGTAAATGAAAATGCACACACACAGACACACGCACACCAACACACACAACTGAAGAGATAGACTGAAAGAGCTGAGTATTGTATTGGAAGAAAACCACTACCGGCGTATAAATAACACACATCACAGATAATATAATGATGAGACCAAGCTCAAAGTGTTTTACAAACACAGAATATTTTGCACAGCAGGCTGCCCAACAAGGTAGAGCCGACTGAAAGCTGCCATTGGGCGCTTATCATTCGTTTCATGTATCATTCAATCAGGTTTCAGTCACGCACACACACCCACCCCTACACTGACATTTTACGTGTATGACTGGTTTGTATATTAATCCATGTGGGTATCAATACTCTGTTTTCAAGGGTGTGCATGCTGGGTATGTTCTTATCTCTATAACCCATCAAATCATGATGGACCTTTTCCAAAGGAAAGAAGGGGACAGGGACAGGTTGATTAACGTAAAGTTCAGTCTATAAGCCGCGACTTTTTACCCCAGCTTCAACCTCTGCGGCTTATACAATGATGCGGCTTATTTGCAGATTTTAACGATCCCGGGAGTGTCACGTTCTCGTCTATTCTTAGCTGCCCTTCAACTCACCAAAATCATGATTTCTGTCCATGAATTTTTGGATGAGCTTCAGGATAGTATGCTAACTGTTCACGTTTTATAAATCAAATCCGCACACATTAAAGCCTTCAGATCAGCATTCAGTTCTACTCTGCTCAAGCGTACACCCTCATCATGCCTATGATGCAGCCTTCAAATTGAAGGTGATCGACCTAGCAGACGACAGTGCAAGCGACGAACCAGCAGCGACCTCTACCTTCATGTTCCTGAAGTGAAAGCGAGGCTGAAGTCAGTGACAAGATGGCGGAGGAAGCTGTGCTGGTTCTCTTCAACTCAGACACTAAAGACGAAGATTTTAGTGGATTCAGCGAGCAGGATGATGTTGAATAAATGTGACTATCCTTAAATTATGGATCTTATTTTCGTTGTGTTTATTTATTATTTTTTTGTGGCACTAGCAGTATTTTCACTTGCTTTTCTTTGTGTTGTTCCCGCTTGTGTTTATTTCATAACCAACAGGATCAACAGCTTTTCTGTAGTATCAGTATGTGTTCCGGTACCGGAAATAAGTGTGGCTTATAAACCGGTTCGGCTTATGTATGTATAAAGTTCAATTTTTTTCCAAAATTTAGTGGGTGCGGCTTACATACCAGTGCGCTCAATAGACCGAACTTTACGGTATATGACATTGTACACCTCATTTTGTTTTTTTTTAAGATGGCACAAGTAGTGTGGATATTTTACATAGCATTTAACGCAATAGCAGTGACATTTCTCAGTTTTACAAGAAAACCCAAGTAGAGTAAATACACAAACCTTTCATTTCCTGATCCTCAGAAATGTCAAAGAACAGCAGCTGCTCCCAGTTACTGTGTTCTATTCACACTTCATGAGATCAAATACATAAAAATAAGACACAACACTTAACTGTGTTTCACAAGTACAGATGTGCAGCTGCTCTCTTCCCTGCAAGCTATGACGCTCTTAGCATCAACACTTTATGTACTAAGCCCAGAAATGGCCCTTGGTGGGTGGCTAGGAAATAAGCAACATGATTTGATTTGATTCTTGACATGAACATCAGCACTGGGCTTATTTTGCGGATTCTGCACTTTCTACTACACTACTACACTCAAGCTGACTATCTCAGATCTTGCTTCATTGTACTTCCTGGGCCCAGCAGACTTTTTGTTTTAGTTAAAAAAAATCATTTAAAGTATGTTTGTTGGGGTTTTTTTGGTTGTTGTTTTTGTTGTTGTTGTTTTTTAATCAAGTTAACTCTGATTTATATGAGGCTGCCAAATGAAAAGCTGACACCATATGCTGACATCATGATGTCCGTGAAAGCCTTTGTGCATCCATCGAGCTGGCTACATCCAGCTCTCCAACTACCCCCTAACCCATCCTCTCTGCTAATCATCACTCTCACTCTTAATCTCATCGAGCCAACCATTTGACAAGATTTTGACACACTATACTAAATCTATTTTCATCAATGACTCGTAAAGCTTCTGCAACATACTGGGTGGCAAAATCTTGAAAGTTTTTTTTAAAAAAACACTGCTGTTTCAAGCCACTATGGCCAGGTAATGGTTCATCGTCCGCCATTTTGAAAGAGTCACCTGAAATTCTGAGAGGGGTACTTCAAATAACATCCTAGAATGACCATACAAAGTTTGATTGGGCGTTTGTCCTCATGAATAAGTAAAGACATAAGCTTTCTTACACACACACACACCTATATATGTATGACCTTGCCACTCACGAGGCTGATGAAATAGAGAAGGGCATTTTTTGAATAACTGCCATGAACAGCCTGGAGGAAAAGCGGAGTTAGCTGAAATGGAAAAATACCCCTGGACCCATCTTTCCTGGTCATTTGAAAGTTGTGAGTAGTTGTTAATTTGAGTAGGTTTTCCGAATGCCAGAAGGCTGTCTCCATAGTTCGGTGAACTGTTGTCATGCCACCTGGTCCCACTCAGCAAGGTTCTTGACGGAGACCAAGGCAAGTGTGGGAAGGTGCTGACTGGGTAGGAAGCAACAGTCTTTAACAGCTGTCTGTTTGGCTGAGCCTGAACGAAGGCTGGGGGCATTTTTGCAAGCATAAGCCACAAATTTTGCCAGCAGAGTAATATTAATGTACTGACTATTGCTTGCACCAGTCGCACACATTACATACAGTAAATGATACCTAGTTATATTTCCAAGCAACCAGCTTCTAACTTTTCTCTCCATCAAATCAAAGCTTTGTATCTTATGTCTTACCTCCTGATCATGAGAACTTGGCAGGAACTTGGCGCAAAAAATATTGGAGTGATGTCCCGAGCGAATGGAAGCACACATCTGAAAAAATAATGCTCACAATTTTACTTTTATTTTGTAATCATCCAAGTAATTTCCCAATCAAAATTAAGATTCCTGTCAATATTTTTTTTAAAACTCAATACATATAATGTATCACACTGTACAAGGACAAAGCCAGCAGATTTTTACTGCCTGGCCTAAACTGACATAGTTTACTATTAATTTGCCTCAAAGGCCACAGTCCTAATGCCAATGGACACTGAGTTCATGTGCATCAATCAGCTGTAAGAAAACCACACTCTGAGCCCACCATCACAGAGATTCTGTGTGGTGAATAAATCCATATATCTTGACAGCATGCTGTCCCAGAACATTACCACTGATGACGAAGTGAGTGCCAGAGCTGCAGGAGCAAGTGTAACCTTTGGCAAACAACATGCCAATATCTGGAACAGAAGCAGCATCAATCTAAAGACAAAGCTGAAGGTGCACAGAACTGTCATATTTCCCACACTTTGTACACTCTTGTACCAATGTAAAGAAGCTGAAACACTTCCATACAACCTGACTCAGAAAACTTCTAAATACTACATACATATTTTATGATATCTTTGACACAATTGAAATCTTGTGAACAAAAACTAATTTGTACAGTGATAAGAAAATCCATCACAAACAGAAGCTCGTCTGCCAATACTGAGTCCATGAGGGTCTGGGTTCAAATCCCGCTCTTGCCCTTTCTCCCAAGTTTGTAAAATCCAACTGAATGTCAAGTCATTCGGATAAGATAGTAAACTGAGGTCCTGTGTGCAGCATGCACTTGGCGCACTGAAAAAGAACCCATGGCAATGAGAGTGTTGTCCCCTGGCAAAATATTGTAGGAATCCACTCTGATAAGTACGCAAATATATATGCATGCACTCAAGGCCTGACTAAGTGTGTTGAGCAATGCTGCTGGTCAGGCATCTGCCTATCAGATGTGGTGTAGCCTATAGGGATTTGTCAGAACGCAGTGACACCTCCTTGAGAAACTGAAACTGAAACTTTTGAATTAACATTTTTTTCTCTCACCTTTCCGTTGTAAGGGTCAGAAATAACAAGATGCTGATCATCTGAACCAGACAAAATACTTGTTCCACTTTCATTCCAGCAAATTGTATTAACCTGCAATTACACACAATAAGTGACATAGTAAGCAATATGAAAATAAACACTTCATTAATAGCAAAACAAGTAATAGCTAAACTGATACACCATCACATCACATTGCTGACGTCACTTATAACATAACACTACCATATGCTACTTATCCCCTATGTTCCACTTGTTTTTAATCCCTGGAAAATGTTTCCAAACTGTCATTAACTCAAAACTAAACAAAGAAATATATTACTGATGTAGCCAAACGCTCAGCTGAATACAGATGACCATGGCTCAACTCACAGCACAAGCTGAAAGCTGAGCTACAGCAGACACCTTTTTCGCAACTGCCGGTCTCCAACGGCTCGCGCAGAATGTGTGACACCATCCCTGGTTTGAATGCAAAGCCCATTCTAAACCTATTCTCTAAACCTCTATTAAATCAAGTCTCTGTATCGTTCACTGCAATATTATATTTGCTGTGCTTACACACACACTTTGATCAGTTAGAAGCATACTTGATTTTAGTTTAATCGTTCGCCAGTCTAAAGATTTCAACTGATGTTAAGCTTACATCATTTTGTCTTCTCGTCACACATAATGCTACTGTTACAGTCCTGTATGTGACTGCTGTTGGAAACTAAAACCACACCATTATAGTGTTTGGATGAGAATAGATCAGGTATTTAGAAGAAAAAAAGCTGATTTTCATTGTTGGCACTTAACCACAACAACTCCACAACTAGTGTCACTGTACGCCATTGGGTGAGCTGAAACTTGTGTTTCTGATGCACCGTATTTAACCCCTAGGCTGCCTATATGACAAGATAACTCGTCATCACAAGCATGTATCCTTTGCTGCCACAATGACGAGATAACTTGTCATCGAAATATTCAGACTTTTCCCTGGTTTGCATTCTTCTTCTTCTGTGTTCGTGGGCTGCAGCTCCCACGTTCACTTGTATATACGCGAGTGGGCTTTTACGTGTATGACCATTTTTACCCCGCCATGTAGGCAGCCATACTCCGCTTTCGGGGGTGTACATGCTGGGTATGCTCTTGTTTCCATAACCCACCGAACACTGACATGGATTACAGGATCTTTAATGTGCATATTTGATCTTCTGCTTGCGTAAACACAAGAAGGGGGTTCAGGCACTAGCAGGTCTGCACATGTGTTGACCTGGGAGATTATAAAAATATCCACCCTTTACCCACCAGGCGCCATCACCGTGATTCGAACCCGGGACCCTCAAACTGAAAGTCCAACGATTTAACCATTCGGCTATTGCGCCCGTCAGTTTGCATTCAGTTCGTTGACAAAAATGCTGGTCACTTTAGCTTGGGGAATCTTTCTAGATTCTATTCATAGCTAGAAACCCTATCTACGTCATGAGGCAGTCCTTTATTTGAACGTTTTGGTTGGGTCACTGTCAGTGTTTTGCCTGGCTCCTTTCCTCGCTCGCTCAACAAAATGTCGGACTGACGCTGTGCTCAAGACATGCGATCATGGTGAACTAAATCAACCAAGATTGCTTTCTTTCACTGATGCTCAGAAAGAACTGAAGCGTAAATTCTAAGGAGAAGACAGTGATGAATATTTATAGGACGATTTCATAGAAAATAAAGGAAGCAATCAAGAGAGTGGCCAAGACAAGACTATCAGTGAGTGATGCTCGCTGCACAACTGTAGCAGACAACACAAACCGAATTATTAGCAGGACACAGTGTGAGCGATTTTCTTGGCACTCAGCCAGCTCGGTCTGATGTGAACTGGATCAAGTGATCATGTAAGAGGGGTGAAGAGGAGACTGGGGGAGACTGAGGGGGTGTGGCCTCACATCCATATTATCACTTGGAGAAGTCACAATGCATTGTGTATCTATGTCTTTTTTAAAAAAAAATATTGTGGTTGTTCAAGTATGATTTTATGTGTGCAGATATCCATCTGTCCAGAAAATATGACATTTTAGTGCAAATTACCTGACTAATGTTTGTAATGATCAAGTTGAAAATGTGACAAAAAACAAAACACTGATTTCAAAACAACAGCATGTCACTAAAAATATATAAAATGGGAAAACGTTATGTGTTTTATATTCTTTATTCATTTACCTTTCTGAAAAAATATATATTTATGGGTCTTTCTCAAATAATGAACACAGAATTTTTTGAAAATTTATACCTGTTTTTTTGTGAAAAACCCCTGACAAATAGATTTCACTAAAATCTTATTTTCCTGGCAGCAAAAGGGTTAATCAAATATCTCTTTTGTCAAAAGAAATGAAATGAAATTATGGTGCTTAGAGCCTCGCCGACCACTAAGGCCATCTCAAGGCTATCGCCGCGTTAATAACTACTACAAGGATAAAAAAACAAAACAATTAAAACGAGTCACTACTTCAAACTTTCCACTCCAAAGTTAATAAAAACTTCCATAGTTTAAAACCTTCAAATCTGCTTAAAAATGTTCACTTCTTTTAAGAAGTCCATCAGCGCCCACGGAGGGACATCACAAAACAAAGTCTTCAAAGAAACCGCCATGTAATGTCTGTGTCTAACATCATGCAGATCCCAACAGTCAAGGAGCACGTGTTTCACGGTGAGAGGCTCATCACAGGGAATACATCGAGGGACCTCTTCCACCTTCAACAAGTAAGAATGAGTAAAAAAAAGTGTGCCCCGCACACAGTCTGCACAGCACAGACTCCTCCTTTCTGTTCTTCACCCCCGAAGGGAGGGTCTCTTTTAGGTCTGGACGGATCTGGAAGAGCTTGTTGTCCATCTGGGTGTTCCACTCCTCTTGCCAAAGATCCTTAACGTAAGTGTTCACCTTCCGCTTCATGTCTGTGTATGGTACAAAGGATCTGGATAATTCTTTCTTTGCAGCGTTCCTGGCCAGCAGGTCCGCCCTTTCGTTACCACGAATGCCAACATGTCCGGGAACCCAGGCCAACACAACCTCGTATCCTTTCTTCGTTGCGAGAGTAAAAGCTTCATAAAATTCCAGCAGTTTGGGATGAGTGATATTCCTGCAGGCGATCGCCTCCAGGGCTGACAAGGAGTCGGAAAAGATCACGAATCTCTTTTATTTCGAAGAGAGAACCATTTTTACCGCCAGAACCAGTGCGGTCAGTTCCGCAGTGTACACCAAGCTGTCAGACAGGATGTGTTCCGTTGAGGGCCGGTCAGGAAAGGCAGGACAGAACGCAGATGCAGCGACTCCGTCCTCTGAATTGGAACCGTCAGTGAAGATACTTTGAAAAGTGGGGAATTTGTGGCAGAGTTCCGAAAAGTAAGTTCTGTAGGCCAGAGAACTGGTAGAGTCTTTACGGTAAGAGGCCAGATCAAATCGGACCTCAGGTGTTCTAAAGGTCCATGGAGGGCTGTCGGGGAACTTGGAGAAATCTGAGATGCCACCAACATCCAGATCGGCATTTTCTAAGTGCGGCTGAATGCGGAGTCCGAGAGGAGGGATGCAGTTTGGGTTGTCTTTAAATTTCTTGTCGAAAGGGTTGTTGAATACAGTGTCGTAAGCAGGGTTTGTAGGTTCAGAAAACAATTTCAAATAATAATTTAGGGTCAGCTTCAGTCTGCGGTTGGAGAGAGGCGGTTCCCCCGCCTCTGCGTACAGGCTGTGCACAGGGGTGGTGCGGAACGTACCTAAGCTGAGACGGAGCCCTTGGTGGTGTATAGGGTCCAACAGTTTCAGGTAAGACGGTCTGGCCGAGCCGTATACTACACTTCCGTAATCCAGTTTGGACCGAACCAGGGCTCTGTAGAGGTGCAAGAGAGTTCTCTTATCAGCACCCCAGTCCGTGTGTGCCACAACTCGAATGATGTTCAGGGCTTTTTGGCAAGATATTTTCAGCTGTTTAATATGGCTGAGGAAGTTCAGCTTCTGATCAAAGGTGACCCCTAAAAATTTGGCTTCCTTGACCGCCGGGATGGTGGATTTTCCAAGACAGATTTCAGGGTCCGGATAGAACTGGCGAAAGTTATGAAAAAGAATACATTCAGTTTTGGAGGACGAAAATGTGAAGCCATTCTCCTCTGCCCAACACTGGATTTTGTTGATGCAGAGTTGAAGCCGTCGCTGGATCCTGGCATATGTGCTGCCAGTTGCATACAAGGTGAAATCGTCCACGAACAGCGAGCTGTCCGATCCCTTCTGAACAGATTGAATGATGTCATTAATTCTGATGCTGAAGAGAGCCAGCGACAGAATGCTCCCTTGCGGGACACCCAACTCCTGCTCATGAATGTCAGACAGGGTGGTGCCGACCCTCACCTGGAATTGTCTGTCTTGCAAAAAATTGTGGATGAACTGGGGCAGGTGTCCTCGGAAGCCGAGCTTGTGCAGGTCGGAGAGGATTCCAAATTTCCAGGTGGTATCGTAAGCTTTCTCCAAGTCAAAAAATATGGCCACCACATGCTGTTTGTTTGCAAAGGCATTTCTTACAGTGGTTTCCAGACGAACCAGATGGTCAACGGTAGAACGATGCTTGCAGAAACCACACTGTTCTTTCGCCAGAAGGCCATCGGTCTCTAGTTTCCACATCAGTCTACCGTTGACCATCTTCTCCATCAGTTTGCAGATGCAGCTGGTCAGTGCTATTGGGTGGTAGTTGGAGAGGTTCAAGGGGTCTTTTCCCGGTTTCGGCACCGGGATTATGAGGGCTTTCCGCCAGGAGGGTGGAAAAAAGCCTGTGATCCAGATGTGGTTGTAAACTTTGAGCAGGGTGTCCAGACAGGTTTCAGGAAAATGTTTTAAGAGTTTATAATGGACCTCGTCCATTCCTGGACAGGAATCCGTGCAGGTCTGAAGGGCAGATTTAAGTTCATTCATAGTGAAAGGAAGGTTGTAACTCTGTGTTGTCGGAAGAGAAGTTACAGGGTGTTTTTTCTGTCAGGCTTTTGGTTTTGATAAACCGAGCAGATTTGTTGGCAGATCTCGAGTTTTGTTCAATTGTGGAGGCAAGCAAATTGGCAACTGCTTTCTTCTCTGTGACCATAGCGTCTGAAAGTCTGAGGTGATGGAAAGCTGGGCAGACGTTTTTGCCCTTAATTTTTTTTAAAACCCTCCACACTTTCTTCTTGGGTGTGTTGGAGGTTAAGGAAGAGCAAAAATCTCTCCATGACTTCCTCTGGCTCTTTTTAAAGACATACCTGGCTTTCGCCCTCAGCTGTTGATGGGTTCGAACACTATCGGTCTCTGGTCTCCGAAAGACGCGTCACTGCGCTCTCTTCCGAGACTAACGGGCCTCCCAACATTCCGCATTGAACCAGGGCGTTCTTGGCATCTGAGGCTTGGAGGCAGACGATGGGGCTGCTGCTTTGGCGCAATCTAAAACGATCTGAGTCAGAGTGTCAGCAGGGTCCTTGCTTTTCAATACTGTTTCTTCCTGCAGCTCTGCTCTTATCTTCGTGGTAAAAATTCCCCAGTCGGCTTTGTCATAGTTCAGGCGGTCAGGCAGAGAGTCACCTACTCCATCTGTGGGGCGGAGGACGACAGGAAAGTGGTCACTCCCGTGCAGATCGTCGTGCACTTTCCACTCGTAGTCCAGGACCAACGATGGATCGCAGACCGACAGATCTAAACACGAGAGCTTTCCAGAGGACAGATGAAGGTAAGTGGGAGACTTGTCGTTAAGACAGCACAAGTCCATATCGGAAAGAAGGTTTTCCAAGAGAAGACCTCGGGCTGATGTCATCTCACTTCCCCAGAGCGGGCCGCGGGGAGTGTCCATTGAAGTCGCCCAACAGTAGAAATGGTCGTGGGAGCTGGTCGACCAGGTTCATGAGGTCCTGCCTCAGAACACAGACGGAAGGAGGAAGGTACAGAGAGCAGACAGTGATGGTTTTCCCAAGTGTGACTCTGACTGCCGCCGCCTGTAAAGGCGGGAGGTGGACAATGTGCCTCCGCCCGAGGCTTTCCGCTCCCACCCAGCAGCCCCTGAGGACTGCCGCACAGGATGGGAAGGGGTGGACACGGCGCCTCCACCCAAGGCCAACGGTTCTATTAAGGTAGTTACGTCGTCCTTCTGCGTCCCTGTGGACGTCATCTGGACCACGACGTCCACCATCCTGGGTCTGACGACAGAGGCGTAAGACGCCTTAGGCAACGCGGCCTCCACTTGTTTCCTTGCCTCAAAGAATGATACTTTCTTTTCCGTCTTCACCTTCTGGATTTCCTTTTCTTTTCTCCAGGCGGGGCAGTCTTTTGATGAGGATGGGTGGCCGCCTCCGCAGTTCGCACAACGGGCTGGACTGACGCATTCGCCCTGGTGCGCTGCCTTTGAACAGGTGCCACACGCCTCTTCCTCCTTGCATCGGTTCCGCACGTGTCCAAATTTCTGGCATTTGAAACATCTTAGAGGGGATGGCACGTACAGGCTTACATTCACCATCAGGTATCCGACTCGAATGTCCTTAGGGACATTCGGGCAGCAGAAGGTGAGGAAAAATGTGTTGGTCAGGACTCCGTCCGACCCCTTCTTTACTGTCACCCTGTAGACGTCGGTCACTCCCTGAGAGGACAGCTCGCTCTTGATCTCTGCTTCAGACACTCCTCTCAACTCCGGGCATCTGATAACCCCCTTTGAACAGTTGAGACCTTTGTGAGGGGAAACCCTCACCGCCCTATCCACAAAAGTGGTCGCCTTTAGCAGAAGCTGTGTCTGCCTTTTAGACTCTGTCTCCACCAAAAATGCTCCGCTCCTCAGCCTCTTGATAGATTTCAGTGATCCCGCCAGACACTGGAAGCCCTTCTGGATAGCGAAGGGGCTGAGAGCCGACAAGGGCTTGTCGTCATCAGTGCCCTCCATCACAAGCCACGACGGCCAAAATCCAGAGGTCTCAACGACCTCCGAATCCGAGTCTGAGTCGTCTGTTCCTGGTCTCCTTCTTTTGCCAAGTTTAGTGGGGAGTGATTGTTTGGAATTCATGTTTTTTAATAATTGTATATTCATCCCTCCCTTACCCACCCACCATGGGGTCCAACTTTGGGGCCAGGGTCAAGGGAACACCAGCTTGACCCCTTCCAGGTTTCGGGAGGGACATACGACTAACAGCTTAGCTCCAACGTGTTCCCCCCCGATCATGCCCAGCTCCCGGGGACAGAGAACCGAGCACTACGGGGGTTATCCTCGCTAGCCTCCAAACTGCCAGTCTTGACCCAGCCCCACGAAGGGGCAGCCAATTGACACACACGGGCCAATGTGTGCCGCCTGTCTTAGGAGAGGTCCGAGCCAAAGGGATGTGTTGAGAACAGCGTGCTCTCTCAATCCCCAGGATCTCATTCCCCTCCATCACAGGTTGCGCCACACGGCAAACACGGCGGGCCTGAAGAAGGCCGCAGAGAAAAAAGAATGTGGAAAAGAAGGCTTGATGGGGAGCTGAGGACAGAAAAGAGGTGGTAAAAAGAAGAATAGAGAATAGCGAAAGGGACAGTGGGTCACGTTTAGTTTGGGCCTCACTCACGACCTGTTCGGCATGGCAAGCCCTATCAGGGGCATCAGTACAAAAACCACCACTTATTCAGCCCGAACAGCTACAATGGCTATGTAGGCTGTCAATTAAGACCTGGGACCAGAGCAGCAAACCCCAAGAAGCACTGATGCCCCCGCCGACATAGCTCGCTCGATCACTGGCCACTAAGCCTCCCGACCATGACAAGGTAGTGATCCCCCCGGGTGGGGGTCAAGAGAACACCAGCTTGACCCCCTCCAGGTTTCGGGAGGATCTCTTCTGTCAGATTCGTAAACTACAAGTATTATATACTGGCAGAATCGTCACAATTCCATCTTTAAATCTATTCCATTTGTGTTTGCCTATGTTAAACTGTTTTAATGCAGTTTGTGATTTTCAGCGACAAGCTCGCTAAAACTGACCCTTTGCAGGTGACTTAAATTAAGATTATAAATTCATCTTAAATAATCAACACTTCATTTTATACTCATTAGAAAGTAGGCGCTGAGCTCTTTCTTTTGTGACCTATCCGACATGAATTGGTTCAGGAATCATTTAAAAATCTATCACTGAACAACTTGTAACAAACACAATTCTAATCAGATTTAGCCTGATTGGGGACCTTTTGTTTCGCAGGCCACAGTAGCGTCATTGCAGTTCGCTTAACTTGCATAAATAGCCACAGCAGGTGATGACTAGTCACTTTCCACCTGGCCAGTCACTGGCTAGAGCCTACTCTCTCTCTCTCTCTTGCAGTGCCTCACACACAGAGTGTGCACTGTGTGTGTTCCCACAACAGCTAGCGTCATCGCCATATCACTAAAACCCTTTAGTGACTGGCCTGCTACATGACCCTGGCTGCACTTGGATATTTTCTATCCTTTGATACAGTAAATCAGTAATTCTTTTGTACCATCCCCTTTCATATAATAAAACCGCTCGGGACCACGGTTTCCAAAGTGGCATCGCCGACAGGATTTTGATCCTTGAAAATATTCTTATGACAGGATATTGATCCACAACAAAATAGATCCAAAATTATTCCCTTTAATGTTTCAATTCTTTTATCCAAATTAATTCCAAACAATAAATCCAGCCCTTTACCACCAAGTGTACTTTGTTACATTAAAAACACACTAAAATGTGACCAGCAAACCACACAGACAAACAATGCAGACAGACATCTAAAAAAGCATGATTCAAACATATGTTATGAACCAGCCCCCCTTCACACACATACATGTATGCATGTATACATATTTACACACACAAACACACACACAGACGCACACACACAAAACCACACACACACACACACACATGCATGCACACACACACACACACACACATGCACACACATGCGAACACACAAACACAAATTCATACATATATAAATATTTATGTGTACGCTTATTTACGTGTGTAAGTCAAGCACACCACAAGTACAGGAGTAAGTTATAACCTTTTGGTTGGATCTATGATGCTCCACATCTTTGGTGAATGGAAAGAAAATTATCTGTGTCCGTTGGTCTTACTTCTGATGTGGGGTATCCTGAGAAGTGTAGTATCAGAAGAGAAAGAATGGAGCTGGCGAGATGGTGTACAGATATCTGGGCCAGACTCACTGACTACAGAAAAAGTCAGAGTGGATGGCTTATAGTCTATTCAATTAGAAACAGGCAATCAGTGGAGAGACTGAAGGAGAGTAGAAACAAGGTCAGACTTAAAAGCTTTGCAAATTTGTTTGGCAGCATTATTCTGAATTTGTTGAAGTCAAACATACATTTGGGAAGTACAGCTAAATGATAACTGCAGTAATCCAATCGAGAGAAAAAAACACACATACAAGTGTTTTTGATTATCAGTCGAGAGATAGTAGCAGACAGAACTGATTCTACGCAGTTCCAGATTGGCAATTTTACATATATTTGAAATGTGCTGTTGGAAAGAAAGAGACTGGTCGAGGTTTATGCCAAGACTGTGAACAGAAGAATATAAAACAGGTATGCTTTTGATCAGAACAGAGTCAGGAAAGGAAGAATTTCATCATGATGCAACTTTTTGGACAGGCTTAACGTCATTTTATGAGGAATGTTCATAAAAGATTTCAGCTGACTTTCTGGTTATTGTAGGAGACTGACATTGCATATGTATAATAATACATACCTCTATAGTTCCTGTGGTAATTTGCATCTCTGAACTCATAACAGTTTCTCTTTTACATATGCTAGAGTGGGGTACGGTGCAATAATGGAACCAACTGAATGCAGGGTGGTCATTAAGTTTTTGTACTTGAGAGGACACACACCAAAGGAGATGTTGATGAGATGAAATTGAAGTATGTGGAGGATGCTCCATTGTATGGCGTAGCACAGCACTGCCATTGTCAGTTCAAGTGTGGTCAGACATCATTAGAAATGGCTCCCATTCCCAGGCAACCACAGTCTGCCACTGATAAAAACACCATCTGGCCAGTGGAGGCCGCCATTTTGGAGGATAACTGCATAACCATTTGCCAACTAGCCCAAGATGTCAAGATCAGTGTAGGGTTTGTGGAAAAAATCATCCAAGACCATTTGCACACGTGGAAGTTGTCTGCACGATGGATTCCCTGGTTGCTCACATCTTTCCAAAAGCAGGAACGAGTCATGTGCTCTCAGGCTCTTTTGGCCATGTACCAAGAAATCCAGGAGGACTTCTTCAAGAAACTAATCATGTAGGATGACACATGGGTCCATGACTATGATCCAGAGACCAAAGCCCACTCAAAGCAATTGAAGTATTTTGACTCACCACCTCCCAAGAAGGCATGTCCAACCCTACGAGGGTGAGATCATGCTCAAGGTCTTTTGGGACCAGCACAGAACAGTGATGGCAATGAGTACCCCAATAACTGAGAGTGAGACATACTACTCTTCATTGGTGCAGAAATTGTGGGAGGCCATAAAAACCAAGAGGCATGGCATGCTGACCAAAGGTGTGTGCCTCCTGCAAGGCAACATCCCGGTTTACAATTCACATGTTGCCCTTACGGAAGCACTGTCCTGCGGCTATGAAATCCTTCATCACCCCCTCACCCCAATTACCAGGATGCACTACTCCTCATTGGTGCACAAATTGTGGGAGGCCATGAAAACCGACAGGCATGGCATGCTGAACAAAGGTGTCCGCCTCTTGCAAGACAACGCCCCAATTTACTACTCACATGCTGCCCATACAGAAGCATTGTCCTGTGGCTATGAAATCCTTCCTCACCCCCCTTGCACCATCTGACTTCCACCTGTTTCCAACCATGAATTCATTTTTGAAGGGCAATCACTTCCAAGATGATGAAATACTTATTTCTGAGGTCAAGTTGTATTTGTATTTGTATTTGTATTTCTTTTTATCACAACAGATTTCTCTGTGTGAAATTCGGGCTGCTCTCCCCAGGGAGAGCGTGTCGCTATACTACAGCGCCACCCATTTTTTTGTATTTTTTCCTGCATGCAGTTTTATTTGTTTTTCCTATCAAAGTGGATTTTTCTACAGAATTTTGCCAGGAACAACCTTTCTGTTGCCGTGGGTTCTTTTATGTGCGCTAAGTGCATGCTGCACATGGGACCTCGGTTTATCGTCTCATCCGAATGACTAGCGTCCAGACCACCACTCAAGGTCTAGTGGAGGGGGAGAAAATATCGGCGGCTGAGCCGTGATTCGAACCAGCGCGCTCAGATTCTCTCTCGCTTCCTAGGCGGACGCATTACCTCTAGGCCGTCACTCCACTCTGAGTATGGTTTTGTCCATAAATTGCAGACTTCTAGAAGCAAGGTCTTCACAGCTGCACAGCAATGGGAGAAGCATATCACCCTTGGTGGTAAAGTTCTAAGTAAAGAAAGACGTAACTGTGCCAAGTTTCATTCCTCCCAGTCCATGGGAAGTTTGATGAATATCCCTCATAGCTGCTGCTGCTTATTGAAAGTTATCCGGTCCTTTTGGTCTGCAATGCACTCCCATGTCTAAGTCACCAGTGCGACAATTTCAGCACTGGTTACAGACAGTTTTTAAAAAGATGAGTTTTTAG
The DNA here is from genome assembly GCF_041734735.1 of Babylonia areolata. Taxonomy (NCBI): domain Eukaryota; kingdom Metazoa; phylum Mollusca; class Gastropoda; order Neogastropoda; family Buccinidae; genus Babylonia; species Babylonia areolata. Next base: position 7,125,204 of record NC_134898.1, on the reverse strand, counting down.
TGAAGAGCAAAAGGTAGAGATGGAGTCAAATGAACAGATATGATGTGGAAGGTCGTTCAGACAGGAGAAGCAGGTAAGAGGAGAGTTTTTAATTAAGTTTTTTTTAATTCCCTGAGGAAGATATGGGGTCAACCTGTGAAAATAGAATCTGTTGATTTGTGAAAGCATAAAAGCGGTCATAAGAGTTTTTGTAGTTTCAACCAAAAGGTACTGACGAACAGTTATTCTGTTGACTGGCCATGCATATTAGGTTGACCACCTCAGTGTGCATACTGAGGTTTGATTCAAGAAATCCATGGTTCCTTGTTATTCAGAAAAGTCAACTGTAGAAACAAGAGACTCAGGGAAAGAAGCAATGTGGACATTCTTGAAGAGGAAATAATCACAGCTTCACTCTCTCAATATATTACATACATGTGCAGGTAAATAACTAGTCCATCCAGACAACAGCAAAAGTTTGTACAAAGATGCTTTTTTTTTTTCTAACAGTTAGGAAGTGGAGGTGGGAAGTTTGGGGGATCAGGTGAACATATGATGACAGCAAGTGGTGGCTGTTTGAATTCTCTCTTTGGGACAGATGAAAACCATATACATGCCTGATATAACTGCAGTTTCATCCCCTGTGGATTTGTCAGATACCTCATTAACTGAAATGAAACATCCCCCATAGTCAGTGATCTAGTGACACCCCATATAATTTTGTGGTGTTCTCAATCTTAAGTAGAGAAAAACCATGATCCCATGACTTGGAAAAAATTTCCAGGAAAAAGGGTTTTAAGAACAGAAAAGAAATAAGATGATGAAATATACTGTTAATAAAAGAAGAAGAAATGGAATAGTAATAAATATTAGTTAATTCATAACTGTACATGTTGCTTGGGAATCCAAAACAATGCAATGGAAGTAAAAATATATATTTACACACACACACACACACACACACACTTGCTCATGCATGTAGAAAGACAGAGGAGACAGAGAAAGACCTGTATATCTCTATTATAACAAAAAAGAAGGAAGAACAAACTACTTTCACTAGTTTTAGAAGCATTTGTTGCATTTTGGGGCCAGATTCCTCATATCAACATTTACATATAAAGGTATACAAAAGACCTCATGAGGTTCTGTGAAACTGAAAGGACATACAAATTGGATTTGAATAGCTGCTCTGACTGTCAGGTGATAAAAATTTACTCTAATTATTAAAAAAAAAGAAACAGTTTACTTACACATCCACGGTGAACCTCAAGGCGTTTGTCCAATCTGAGTCTCTGTACAAAGTTTCTCTTTGCTGAAATGTAAAAAAAGCAAAGAAAATAAAAGGGAAATAAAACTGGGGGGACCAAGCAAGTGGGACCTTCTCTTTCATACACAAACACTGCATATTACTAGATTCCTCCCTCTCTCAATCTGATACATTTCTACTGTAAAAAACATCAACATATTATCTATAAAACGAAGCAGTATGATAACTGATGAAAAAACAGACATTTGGAAGACATTCCTTTCAGAAAGCTGATTACATCAGTAAATCTAAACACTGTGCAGAAATATGAATGGTAGTTTACAACATACTTAAACAGATTTTGCTCAAACTACAGAGATCAAATTGATGAAATTATTTTTCTACAGAAACTATCAAACTGATTTTCTCTCTCCCTTTTCCCCATCCTATTTTCTGTCTTTTTCATCATCCACTTGTTTCCTTTTCTTCTCATGATTAAAGTTTCCTATCTTCAGAATATAAACAATAATGATTACTCATTAAGAGGCGCCAAAATTATTAGATTGATTTACAAAGAGTTTTTTTAACAACATTTCTGAGCATCTTGTTCAAGTAAATGTTATTAAGACATTAAAAGTTTAAAAAGTCTGTATCAAAGTTTCCTGTATACACTTTCCCTTGGGTGAATGTAATTTTGGATTTTTATTTAACTAATTTTTTCAAGAAAATTCATGCTCTCATATTCATGTGCCAATTTGGTAAGTTCTTCACTGTAACTCCAATGTACTTTTCTATGGATCTGTAGAGGCAATCTTGTTTAATATATATATATATATATATATATATATATATATATATATATATAGAGAGAGAGAGAGAGAGAGAGAGAGAGAGAGAGAGAGAGAACCTAAAAATCTAGACATTTCAAATTTACCCTTTCTATCAAAATTACTCAAAAGAATAGTTTTACATCAACTCCTAGGTCATTTGTCATCCAATGACCTTGAGGTGTTCCAATCTGCTTATAGACAGAATCACAGTACTGAGACAGCCCTCTTACATATATCTAACACATTATTGTCCTGTGCAGACAAGAAAGAAGTCTCAATTCTGTGTCTGCTCCATCTCACAGCAGCTTTTGACGCAACAGATCATGATATTCTTCTCGACCGTCTTCATCTCACTTTTGGAATCTCAATCAGTTCAAATCTTACCTTTCCAATTGCACCCAAAGAGTGTTCATCTCAAGTTCTCATTCTGAATCCAGACCTCTTTCTGTTTGATATGGTGTTCCCCAAGGATCTGTTCTTGGTACAATGCTATTTAGTCTGTACATCATTAGTGAACATCGATGTGATTTTCACAAGTTTGCAGCAGACACCCAACTCACTAAAGCTTCTTCCCCAAGTTCTTTTGCTATCCTTTGCAAAAACATGGAGATGTGCATTGCTGCAGTGAAGGAATGGATGCCAACCAACAAGCTCAGACTCAATGATATCAAGAGAGAAGCCATGCTCGTAGGCTCTAGGTCTGTGCTTAGTCATGTCTCAGACCATTCCTTGGCTTTGCTGCCAGTCGTTCTCAAAAAGTCAAAAAAAAGATCATGTTACCCCTCTCTTGCGTCAACTTTATTGGTTACCCATCCAGTACAGAATTCAGTACAAAATTGGCATATTGGATTATCACCACTTCGATGGTTCCCTCCTATCTTACTTATCTTCTGTCTTTCATACCATTCTCTCAGGTCTCCTGGAGAAAAGCTCCTTCAAGTCCCCAAAGTCTCTTCAAAGACACTCGGTTAAAGGGCTTTTCAGCATGAAGCACCTTCTGTTTGGAATTCTCTTCCCCTGGATATCCGGCACTCACCAACTCTGTCCTCTTTCAAAAGTAAACTGAAAACCCACCTGTTCAAAATGGCCTTTGGATGTGACGAAACATAGTTCTTTGTCTCCTCCCACCCTCTGAACTCCCCTTGTATCCCCCCACCACTGTAGTATTCCTGTGGCGTGTGCGCATGTGGGTTGGTGCTTGAGCACGTGTGTGTGTGTGTGTGTGTGTGTGCGCGCGCGCGAGTTGTGCCTTTTTCCTGCGATTATTTATATATCTGCAATTTGTTATACTGGTGGATACTGATCTTGTTTTCCACTTCTATGTCTTCATGTGCTCTTGTGTTTTACAATGCACTAATAGGAGGAGTTTGTATTATACTCCATGTTTGGTGTTACATATACTTACTATGTCAAACTGATGCAAACCAGGCCTATCGGTTTGCTCTGCTTGGCCAAATTTCGCGCGGCTAACAGTGAAAAGACGAGCCGTCTTGCCCCGGTCCGCTTTTAGCCAATCAAACGCCTCTAAAAGCTATAAGCGCTGAATCATTCCGTGGCCATAGAAGAAAATGCCCCATGAGATCCACAGCGGAGACGCGGGGACGGACGGGCGGGCATTCGAGTTTGACATGGTAAGTATATGTAACACCAAACATGGAGTATAATACAAACTCCTCCTTTTGGTGTCATATACTGTACCATGTCAAACTGATACAGAATTTAAAGCAAATGGAGGAGGGCAACGCCTACTGGTTCGTATGGGGAGCCCTTGTAACCGAGACGGCAGTGTTAGCTGCGACAAAGGAAATCCCCTTGGAACTGTCAGCCCTGCTCATACGGAAATCCCCGAGGTAGAAGTTGATGAAGGGATTCTCAGACTGCCAGAAGGCTGCCTCCAAGACATGCTGCAGTGGCACCGAGTGCTGGAAAGCAGCCGAAGTAGCTATGGCCCGCACTTCATGTGCTCTGGGATGAAGACAGCTGATATCCCTGTGTGCATGAGAGTAGACTCTACGAATGACTTGGGAAACCCAGCGGGAAATGGTGCCTGCAGCGATGTCTTTCTTGTAATTCTCATTGAGGGAGACGAGCAGACGCCTCTGAGAAGAACGCCTATAGCGAGACCTATCCCAATAGTATCTGAGACACGGAAAAGGGCAGAGATGCCTATCCTCATCATCATGGGCAAGAATATCAGACAAAGGTCTGAACCTCAGAGAGGGGGAAGGGACCTCAGGGTCTTGGTTCTTCGCCAGAAACTCTGGAAGGAAACGAAGAGTGATGGAACCATCTCTGTGGAAGGCCAGATCTTGTGGCATTCCACTAAGACCATGAATCTCGCTTCTACGACGGCCTGTGGCCAGCAACAGAAGGAAAGTTGTCTTGAGGGTGAGCAAGTCGAAAGGAATAGTCCCCAATGGCTCAAAGGGCTGTTTTCGAATGAAATCCAGCACCAGGAACAAGTCCCAGAGGGGCACTCTTCTGGGGTTTCTAGCTTCCTTCAGAGAGGCACCCCTAGCCACCTCTCTGAGCAGGAAATCCGCTTCAAAGGCGGGACCACCTAGCTGTTTGATTGTGGTACAGATGGCAGACCTGTACCCTCGCACAGAACTAGCAGACAAGTTGAGAACCGAGGAGCAGTGAGCCAGAAAGTTGGCCAGCTGCATGCTTGTAAGGTTAGTAGGGGGAATGTCCTGAGCTGTACACCACCGCAACCATTTCTTCCAGTGAAAGTCATACAAAGTCTCCGTTCCCTCCCTACTTGCTTTGGTAACTATGGAGAGGAGGTCAGAGGAGGCACCCCCCTGGGTCAGCGCAGCCGACACAGAGGCCGACCGAGGGGTCGAAGACTTCAATGGTGATGCTGACAGTTCCGACCGCACAGCAGCCATGCGTGCAGGTGGAGCAGTTGAGGATTAGAATGAGGAATGCCCGAACAAGGCTGCCTCAGCAGATGAAATTTGGTTTCAAGTTCCAGGGGTGGAACATGTGTCAGGGACTGAAGGTCCGGAAACCAGGGCTGGGCTGGCCATTTTGGCGCAATGAGGATCAGCTGTGGGCATTCTAATCTGGCTTTCCGTATCACCTTGGACAGAATTGGAAAGCGAGGAAATGCGTAGGCAATCAGACTGCTCCAGTCTAGAGAGAGAGCATCCACTGCCCACGCTTCTGGGTCGGCGACCGGAGAGACATAAGTGGGAAGTCTCTTGTTGAACTTTGTGGCAAAAAGGTCCACCATCGGCCAAAACCACTGTTCCCACACCCCCTGAAGGGTGTCCTTGTCCAGGGTCCACTCTGTGTGGATGACACTCTTGGACCTGCTGAGAGCATCTGCCAAGATGTTGGCTTTTCCTGCTATGTGTCTCGCTGAAAGTGCAATGCCCTTGCTGCGGCACCAACAGAGGAGAGCCTCGGTCCGCAGGGAGAGGTCTGCCGAGTGCGCTCCCCCCCCCCCCCTTCGATTACATAACAAGCGACCGTCGTATTGTCCGTGAACAAGCGGATGGTCTTGCCAGTGGCCTCCCCCATGAAGTGCAGGAGAGCCCTGCGAACTGCCTCCAGTTCCAGAACATTGATGTGGCACAGGCGCTCCTCCGGGGACCAAGTCCCTGCTGCATGGAGTGAGTCCATGTGGGTTCCCCAGCCCAGGGAGGAGGCGTCTGTGAAGAGTGCCACCTGAAGAGTACGTGGGGCTATGGGCACCCCCTGTGTCCAAAGAGGGGTGATTAACCACTCTGATGTCTCCTTGAGGAACTACTCGCCCAGACATATCTGGGTATCCCATGGCTGAGTGCTCTGGGACCAGCGTAACATCAGTGCCCTCTGAAGAGGGCGCTTGAGAACCCTGCCCAGGGGAATGAGAGGTGCCGTGGACTCCATCATGCCCAGGAAGGAAGAAAGTGTCCGCGCTGTTGCTTGGGAGGAACGGCGCAAGTGGCTGAGGAGGCCTGCCAGACGGTCCCAGTGATCTGGCGTCGGAGAGACTATCATGGACCGCGTGTCGAATCTCATCCCTAAGAAGTCGAAGGACTGACTTGGGGACAGATCGCATTTCTCCTGGTCCATGAGGAAGCCCAGTTGGGAGCAAAGGTCTAGAAGTCTGGCCGTATGACTCTGGCACAGGGCCTGCGACTGGGCCAGGATAAGCCAGTCGTCCAGGTACACACAGAGACGAATGGATTCCGAGCGGACGATGGACACCAATTCCCGCACCACCTTGGTAAACAGGAAAGGGGCAAGGGACAGACCAAATGGGAGGGCCGAGAACTGGAACACCTTGTCCCTCCACACGAACCTCAGGTACCGACGGGATGCCGGATGGATGAGGATATGAAATTAAGCATCTTTCAGATCGATAGAGGTAGCCCAATCACCCCGTTGAATGGTCTCCCGAATCTGTGCCTGTGTGTCCATCTTGAATTTGATTTTGGGGAGGAATTTGTTGGGGGGGGACAAGTCCAAGACTGGTCTCCACCCTCCCGAGACCTTTGGAATCACGAACAACCGGCCATAAAAACCGGGGCCCGGGTCCGAGAGTTGAGATATCGCCCCTATGAGGAGTAGGTGCGATATCTCTTTCTCTAAGACGTTCTCCTGCTCCGTCGAGCTGGGCACATAAGGAGGAGAAGTGGATCTTAGAGGGGGGGCGGTCCTCCGCCCAAGGCAGCACATACCCCGACTCTAGCACCCATACAATCCAGTCGTTGAGTCCCAGAGCACGCCACTGATGTGCATGCCGGGACAAGTTTCCTACTTGGAGGGGCTTAACGACTGGCGGTGCTGAATCGGGGCCCAGTCATTGGGGGTGCTGCCTTCTGGCCTTGGGCATGGCCGGTCGGCTTGGACGGACATGAGGTGGTTTATTCCTCTGCCGCTGATTCTGCGCATGCCGCTTTGATTTAGGTGGCATGGTATATGGAGGGGCCCTGGTGGCCGGTCTCTTCAATGGCATAGAACCCTGGCACCCCTGGGAGGTGTGGGCTAAATATGAGGCTACCTCCCTGTTTGTCTCTGCCCTGTGGCTGACAAAATGGGGCGCATACTGGCCGAAGAGGGAGTGCTGCTGTGCTGGGATGGACCACAGGGCAGCCCTCTCCTCCACAGGAATGTTAGAGAGGCGGAGAATGGCATCACACTGCGCTAGCACAGTATTGAAGTGAAGGCTGGTAGCTGTGTCTGCAGCTGCCGTGAGACCAGATGCTACCCTATTGCCAAAAGTGTTTAACCTCTGGTTGGTGAAGAGGCCCAGCGGGACAGAGGAAGGAGACCCCGTGTCCTGATTAACCGGACGCTGTTCCCATAGCTCATTGGCCCTGTGGAGGAATGCGTCGAAGAAGGTATAAGCCATGGAAACCTCGAGGAGGCAGCAGCGGGCCAATCTGTCCCACTCTGCTAACGTTTTAAAGGATAAGGTAGCTGAAGTGGGGAAGGTGGTGACCAACATCCTGTCCTGCGCGGAGGGCTCTGCTTCCCTGTAGGCAGGGTGGTTCTGTGTGTACCAGGACCACACCCCTCCCTTGGAGGAATCTTTAAGGAACTTGCCCTGGAAAAAAGCGCCCGGGGCAGAGAGGGACTCCCTGCCTGGAGGAGGGATGGAAGCAGCACCCCTGACAGTGCGGGCTGGCTTATTAAGCCATTCCTGCGCCATTTCTGGCACTCTGAGTCGCCTTGTGGTTCTGGAGTTAGAGTCACATGGCGTAAGGAGGGTCAAGGATAACAAAGTAGCCTGAGGGACTGATTCGGCATGCGTGACCCTATAGGGGAGGGTCAGTTCAAGCTTGGCAAAGTCCGAGTTTGGTTTAGGCTGGTCCCTAGGGAGGCGCGGGCTCAATCTGTCCCCCTGGGATGGGGGCGAAGAGTGCTCATCCGCTTGTTCGTCCTCATCCGAAGACAGGGGCTCCCACTCTTGTTTGCAGTCCATCCCCTGCTGGGTGCCATCCCAAGTGGATGTACCCAATGGGGCGTCCTGTGAGCTGTGGTCAGCCCAGCGGGATAAGCTGGGACGATCCCGAGCCGGGACCATGGCCGCAACTGTTATGTCGTTGACGCCTGAAGCGGGTGGGGAGCGTGTGGACCATAGGTCCAACCATGCTTGGGATGGTGGGTGCCACACCTTCTCAGAGAGGGCGTCCCTGGATGCAAGAGGTACCCACGAGTGCTGTGAGGGGACAAACACCCACTCATCTCCCTGTAGGACAGAGGGCTGGGTAGGTGGGAACTGCAGGCTCCCCCGGGCCGAACGGGGCCCCTCAGCAGCCGTCGGTCCTGACAAGGAGGCTGTTGTGACCATGGAGGTAACCTGTGGGTTGACAGAGGACCGATTTGTGGACAGAGTGGCAATATTGGTCGAGGAGCTTGACCAGACCGACAGGAAGTCGATCCCACTTGTCAGGGCTGTGTGTATCACCCTGTGAGATGTGCTGGGTTGGGTCCGGTGGGGAGCGGACAAGGGGTTGGCCCATGGTACTCCCGGCAACCCAGCGTGCACCACAGGTGCGCCCCAGTACAGGTAGAATGGGGGTAACCACCCGTGGGCACCAGCCATCCTGTGAGTGTGACCCCAACCCCAAGGGTCACTGGCGCCTTGACCTCCATGCAGGGAAAAACCTGGCCAAGTCGGAGGGAGGTCAGGTCCGACTTGGGTGTCAGTCCCACCCGAAGACGAGCGGGCTGACTGCCCGGAACCACCTGACACGTGCGGGCCTCCCCTAGCAGGGGAGACCGGCCGGATAGCAGGAAGACCTGCAGAGCAGGTTGCCACGCGCCCTGAATCCCCTCCCATGGGGAGACTGGGGTAGCTTGGCCCGGGGTGAGCAAAGTAGAGATCCCCTCCGGAACCAAATTTTTCTCCACCCCTGAAGGAGGTGGGGGAGGGGGGTCGACAGAGAGGGGAGGAGGGCCATCTCCGAGTGTGGACCCGGGTAACGGCCGGGTGCGGCCTCCCCTTGGGAGTTCACGCCTAGCTGCGAGTCCCCACCGCCAAGAGAGGACTTGCCACTCCCCCTTCTCCCTGCCTTGCGCTGGGACACCTCAGGAGGCAACGCTCGTACCCCTTCCCCCCTGGTCCCCTTCATGACTGTTTTACTGGTACAAAAGTCGCCTCTGCGATCAGCGTCTAAAGACGCATCACCGCAGTCCGTATCGGGAGGAATCATGAGCTCCAGGCCTGGGAGAGTCTCTTGCCGAGTCTCAATCCCAGCCTAATGATCCCTGCCTTCATGGTATGGCATACAAGGCATGGTACCCGTGCTTAGGCACCCAGCGAAAATCCGACCCCCAACAGAGAAAGGAAAGACAGGATCGACTTAGAGGCAGAGAAAAACGAACAAATCGAGGGGGCCGAGTCGAATCGAGTAGACAGAATGTAAGAATACAATACAGACAAGCCGCATGCAGCAAAATAAGGCCAAATGAATACGCTTAATAGCCAAAAAAAGCATAAGACGAGACAGAGCGTAAACCTGACAAGATGGCGTGGAGAGCCTTGGCCAAAGGAATGATTCAGCGCTTATAGCTTTTAGAGGCGTTTGATTGGCTAAGAGCGGACCGGGGCAAGACGGCTCATCTTTTCACTGTTAGCTGCGTGAAATTTGGCCAAGCAGAGCAAACCGATAGGCCTAGTTTGCATCAGTTTGACATGGTACAGTATATGACACCAAAATATATATATGTGTGTGTGTGTGTGTGTGTGTGTCTTTGTGTCCGTGGTAAACTTTAACACTGACATTTTCTCTGCAAATACTTTGTCAGTTGAAACCAAATTAGGCATAAAAATAGGAAAAATTCAGTTCTTTCCAGTCATCTTGTTTAAAACAATATTGCACCTATGGGATGGGCACAAAAATTTTTTTTAAAAAGAAGCCAAATTATATGCAAACTGAATTTACTGGGTTTTTTTTTTTTTTTTTTTTTTTTATTATCTAAACTTGGCACTTTGATCTGATATTCTGACACAACAACAAGAGCAGTCATTATCATCATTTTTTGTTCAAACAGGAACTTCTTTTGCTAAGCACGGAAGTTATATTTATTTTGGAAACGTTTTGGTGCAGATAGTAAAAAAGGGAAATTAATCTGTAATTAATGCTAGGGGACTTAATTTGCTTTAAACTGATCTTTCTCATCTTAAGCATTACATTTTGAAATTATACTCAATACATAAAAAGCTTGTGTGTTTTACTCTCAGTGTACAGGGCTTTAACTATGTTCATTCGCTTAAGTGGTCTTTTTCGGAAAATACTAAAATCAATACGATGAGTGGACTTTATAGATCTATTGGCTGAGCCCTGAAGGTCATGGGCAAAATTCAATTGCGTACACATATTTATACACATTCAAAGCGCGTGCTCATATTCTTCGCGAACACGAATGACGCCATTTCGTTTCAAGTTGCTGACCTGCCCGTTCAATCCTATATTCAATTGACAACACACGATAACATGTGATGGAAAGTTGGAGAAGGAGACCGTTAAATATTTATTCAGAGAAAGATTTGTGAACGCCTTATCACTTACTGGATTATGCCCCAAACTGCCATAAAAATATCCACAGAATCAGTCGGAATTCACAGATAAAAATTGTAAACCATGCGAGTTAATACCCTTGAATTGATGAAAACGAAAAAATTTCCAGTCTTGACTTTTCTCAAAATGAAGTCCTTTTCACTTCATGCGACGTATAGAAGTACTTGTACTTGGCTCTACATGTTATTAGTTTAACAAAATACTAAATTTTCATATCAACTTTAAAACTTTAAAACTAGAATGAACATAAAAGAGAAATTGAATCGATCGACCCTGTCGTACTACATTCCCGGCGGGTGTAACTAAACTTGTACATCTATCTAGATCTAGAGAAAATGGCTAAATGTTGCAGTGTGATTGCTTCGATAGCCACGTCTCCTTTACCGCGGATTTAAAAAGAATTTTTTTATTGCCCTTAAAGATTTTTTGAATGCCCAAGATATACCAGAATAATATGATTTAAACAGCGTTCTCACTGCGAATACCGCAATTGATTTATGTGTGTGTGTGTGTGTGTGTGTGTGTGTGTGTGCGCACACGCACACAAGGTGCTCCCTATTGATTTAATACATATTCTCAGGCAAATGAAACTGCAGGAATATCCTTTAACAAACATGAAAAAATCAAAGAAACCTCCAAGAGCAAAAACACTGAACAGTATCTCCAGAACAGCATCTGTTTAGATTTCACTCTTTTCACCCCTCTCACGTGCACCAGACACAGCTGGGCTTCGGGAAAAAAAAAAATAAATAAAAGAAGAAAAAATGGGATGGTGGATGTTGGAATTGAAGGTTTGTTGTTTTTTGTTGTTGTTTTTTTAAATAGATTTTTGACTCACTTGTGTAAACAAAGTGAGTCTATGTTTTAACCCGGTGTTCGGTTTTGTGTGTGTGTGTGTGTGTGTGTGTGTGTGTCCGTAGTTAACATTGACATTTTCTCTACTTTGTCAGTTGACACCAAATTAGGCATAAAAATAGGAAAAATTCAATTTAAAAAAAAAAAAAAAATCAAACTTGATTGTATAATTTCATGTAGCAGCCTCATTTAACTCAAAATTTTGAGAGAGAAAAAAATGTTGACCAAGGGAGCTGACAGGCAGGTCATCAACATGTGTAATGCTGCTGTATGGCACCCATCCAAGGTCATCTCCATCTGGAAAGGTGTGAAAATGTTCTCTTGACCTGCTTCATCAGTGAATTGATCAGAACATCATCCTCAATGCACCAGGGAACCTGTCAATAATTATCTATTTTTGCCTTCTTCTCCCTCATCAGTTTGGTCATTTGGGGAGCACTATTTTCTCCTTCTAAACTCCTGGCCCAGTATTTTTGCATGTACATGCTGTTTTGACTTCTCGCATTACTCATCCTTTTTTTTTTCTTCTGACATGTTTTTCATGTATTCTTAGATTTGAATATTTTCATGCACTGTGTATGCCTTGGAAAGTTCAGGATTTCGCTTAATTCTCTTTCAGTACTCTTTACTGACTTCAGCTGCAGTTTTCTTCTTTGACAGAACTGCCAAAAAGGTTTTCTTGATCTCAGTCCTGACTAACAAGTAGAAGTGGATTTATCTGCTTCATCACCTTCACTTACTTTGGTTCAATGATATTCATGTCATGTGTGAGTGAAATAATACATGCATTGTAAAACATGCATTTCATGTGTGCATGCACGCACACGGTCACATATACACAGATGAGGGACAGAGAGAAATGAAGAGAGAGAGAGAGAGAGAGAGAGAGAGAGAGAGAGAGAGAGAGAGAGAGAGAGAGATGTGTACATGTATGTATACTCTGAAATAATGACTTAGGGCAATGACAATTACAATAATATTCATAATCGAGAAAAATAAATTCTTCATTAATAAAAAAAAAGCAAAAAAACAACAACAACAAAAACAAAAATGTAGATGAAATGCATTCAGATTTACTGCATGTAAATCTGCACATAGCCCTCACACACACACACACACACACACACACACACACAGGGTGACACATGCACAATCACAGTTTTGAGTTTTGTTAAATTTTGTTGCTGTTTTTGCTGCCCCACCATCTGCACTGTTTCATTGGCATTACTCCCACACTGCTATTTCTGAGTCCCCCATACATGGCTACACCCAGGTTCGTCTGTCTCAGTCCCAGCACCGGCAGTCCACAGGGAACAATCAATGCTAACTCCCTAGGAGTCCACACACCGAAGGAGATCCTGCACTGCTGCTGAGTGACTTTGGTGGTGTTTGGTAGTGCCTGTTCTGATTTAACCTATTTAAGACACTGCCTACTAAGCCCCCTACTGATGACAATAATGGCTTTGTTGTGGAGCCAGACTGAGTGAGTGTCTCCCCCCAGAGTGGAGACCGCCACCATGTCCCTCCAACAAGTCCCCCATGAGTCTGCTGACACTAAAGACCTTGACAAAACTCACCCCAAGCACGGAAGGTGGGGGGAACTCTCTATGTTGACATGCATTATGATTAATCAGGACCAGAAAACTAAAAATCCGGAAAACATACATTTGTCTAATGACGCTATTGCTGTGCTTAGTAGGATCAATGGTACTTCAAAATGTAACTTCAATGACATCGTTTTTTCTACACAAATGAAATGCAGAAAGATACCATGAAAGATAAGATGGCAACATTTCACTCTTGTGTGTAACACAAGACACAAATTCCAGAGAACTTTGGTGTCCAAGAAATGCACAGCACTGAACAGTAAACTACTTTTACATGGTGAAATACAGATCCAATACTGAATTACGTCAAACACTGGAGATTCTGTCATCTATGTGAATGTAGATTTGTTGTCTACTGTCGTTATGCACTTCATGTTTTCTTACTTTTGTGTCACCACGGACACGACAGCAGAGCCAAAACTGCTGAATGCAAGAAGCAAATCTGCAGACTATTAAATAAAGTACTTTTCTCTTGAAATTGTTTAAACAGGCATACACATGCTACAAAAATTGATTAGAAAACAATTGGCATGCCTATTAATTCTTGCAAGGGGAAAAAGGCACAGAAAATGTTGACGATAACACCAGTTGTGAGCATGTCTGATGAAGCCGGATTCGTTGTGTGACGGTTGTATGGGGCGGAGACAACTTGCATTGAAATGCTGATATGTTCATATCCATCCTGCTATCTGGTGTGTGTTGGCTAACCACTGATGGAATGTGCCTCTGTGTGTGCGCTGAAATCTGTGGCGTGTGGTGTCCGTGTTTTTATACATGTGTGTTACGCTTGGAAAGGATGTTAGCAGTCACAGAATAAATCTGAGATAGAAGCATCACTCGCTCAAACCTTCGTCAGATTTACAAACAAACAAACAAACAAAAACCAAAGATGGAATGATAAGCAATGATTTAGTACAGTGCATGGGTCATCCCATATGTTATCATGGTGCAGGTATGGGATGCAATGCAGATGACAGAACAGGACACGAAAGTGATGTATGAAAAATGAAGATCTGTGAAGTTCCTAAGCCACTGATTTGTTAACTTATAGGTTCCATTCACAAACTGTTGCTCAACACATGTGGGTGGTTTGTATTACAAGAGAAACACACAGGTAAGTATTGTGTTGAGCGCATTTACCACCTGAAAGAGACCTGCAAAGTCTGAAAGTGAGTACCCATGGCATGAGCATGTCTCAGAATTTGCCGCCATTCATGAAAAAAAAGTAGCAAATAATAAATAGCAGCAAATCTATTTTCTACCAAAATAGCTTCAATTCATTTACCAAATGATTAATGTATACTATAGTGTGAGACAAAACACACCATCACATTATGAATATATTCTGCATATTTGTTACAGGGTGATGCAGTTCAAGCACCCTTGATTCAGCTCTGTGTTTCCAGTATTCTATAACAAAACAGAGACAGTGAGAAAAACAGTTTCCATTAAAATTGAGGTAATAATAATAATATAAAATAAGTAAAATAACTAACTTGAGTCATCAGGTCATCATACATTTTTTTTTTTAACAAAAATCTGTTATAAACAAGATGATGCTATCTGACTTCTACTACAATGCATCATCCCACCTCTTCACATCCCAAACCCTCTAAAAAAAAAAAAAAAATTTTTTAAAAGGCATTAAGCTTATTGCTGCCCTTATTGCTGTCCATCTTGTTAACCTGTCTGTGGTGTCAGTGAGAAGTTGGGTCTCCTTCCCCCAGCCTTATGGGACTGTTTTTCCTATCGGCCATTATCATCATTGGTTGGTGTTGACATAAAATACGACAGAATCCACTATTTATACAGAGAAAAGCAAACCAAAGACGCATAAAACAAATATATAGATCTAATATATATGTAGATTTTTTTTTGTTGTTGACTGAAGTGAAGGTCTAAAGTCGCTGAGCTGCCACAAGCTGGCTGTAGATCAAATATGGTTACAATTTTAATAATAAAATCAAAACGAAAAATGAAAAAGAAAAAAAATCGTTGACAACACTGGTTAACTGCCAAGCTTGATTTTCTGGTCTAATTTCTTTTGGACCAAACCTAACAACGCACAATCCAAGTTCATCGCTGCCAACTTCTACTAACCTTTCACAGCATCGTACAATTTTGCTGGCGGATATAATCCTGTCTCACGTCTTTGCAAAAGAGAGAGCATATTGCTCTGTTGAAGTGGATCCACTATTATTTTGTATTTTTTCAGTTCCTGAAACTGTTATCAATGCAAAAATGAAAAAGGCAGAATAATATTGTCATCAGGAGCAGATAGCCAGCCATTTTCATAAAATGGTAGGCCGAGTCATTTCCCTTGTAAGTTTCACTCTTCTGGTACGAAAGTGTCCAAATATTCCCACCCCAACGCGGCATCATTGGAGAGAGACGCGTCGTCATGGTATGAGAATGTTGTTCGTTCAACATCACATTAAGCATATGATCTGTTTAGTGATATTCTGCCCATAGTTTATGGGCAGAAGGCGTTTGTCCTTGCTCCGCGGGTCAGTGTGAAAACACCCTGACGTCAAATCAGAATTCACACACACACACACACACACACACAAAGTACATGATACTGAATCTAAAAACATGAATTAGCCGAATGTATTTATCCCCTACTGGGGCAAGTAAAGCGCGGAGATAGGAAGAACGTCTGGATGGGTGATGCCAGATTCTCACACCAATACCGTTCTCACATTTCTTTTCTATTATTTTTTTGTACACGTTTAAACAAAAGTGGGTGCATTCTATAACTCTGTTTTGGGTGGCTGATTCACTCATTTTATTTGTCATCAGATCCATCAAAGAAATTGCAGACACAAGAACTAAACACAATAAACAAATGCATATAGATAGATTAAATGTTTATGGTGCAACGCAGATGAGCTGGAAAAAATCATGGATGACTTCCGCCCCACCATCAGTGCAACAGAGCTTTTCTCCAGGCTGAAACTCACCCCCCTCAAACTGCCCCCCACTGTAGCCAAAGCCACCATGATCTATAAGATCATTGGTGGCTTGGTTGTGGTGGCACCCAGAGAAAGTACTCTAGTGTGGACAAGTAGAACTGTCTGAGGCCACCCAGAGAAACTACAGGTCCCCTACTCCCACACTGACTCCCACAGGCAGTCCATAATTTCCTTCAGCTGTCCACCTGTGGAACCTGATTCCAGACAATATCATTCCAGCCATTTCCCCTCAGGCTTTCAAGACCAGGACTGAGGCCTGGCTGCCAGCCTCAGTATCAGTATCAGTAGCTCAAGGAGGTGTCACTGCGTTCAGTCAAATCCATATACGCTACACCACATCTGCCAAGCAGATGCCTGGCCAGCAGCATAACCCAACACGCTTAGATCAGGCCTTGAGAAGAAAAAAAAAAAATATATAAAATATATTTGTATTTCTTTTTATCACAGCAGGCTCAGTATTGCTACAGGACAGTTTTCTTTTCTTTTCTTTTTTTTCTTTTTTTTGACTGATGCTGTGTGGGGCCCAGGCTCCCCTGGCTGAACTAGGGGGCTTAATGGTTGTACACAGACATCAGTCTCCTAGAGCACACCCCCATACATTGTGGATTGTTGCCCTGTACAGGGATTACCACAAGATTACAGAAAAGACAATATATATATATATATATATATATATATATATATATATATATATATATATATATATATAAAAGTATATATATATAAAGAAGTATGGCAGTCAACTGAAGACATTCCTGGATTTTAAAAAATTATAGAAATACATACAAAAATGTAAACGGTTAACCATTTGTTATCTTTAATTTTGAATGCTTCTTCTGCTTAGAGCAGGCCATGTAATATCATTTTTATAAATGTTATCATTCCTGTTTATGTCTGTTTCAACAGTTCAGAAACCAGTATGACAATGATGTCACCACCTGGAGCCCACAGGTAATGGATTTAATCTCCCTCTCTTGTTCCTCTCCTCATACCCCTGTTCTCCCACCCCTTCTCTCTCTCTCTCTCTCTCTCTCTCTCTCTCTCTCTCCCTCTCTTTCACTTATACAAATGCACACTTCCTGAATAAGTTCTTTGAAGAAACAGCACACAGGAATTCACACCAGATAGTGTGATAATGTATGTTCCTTACACATAATTTAGTCATTCGGATGAAATGATAAACCGAGGTCCCGTATGCAGCATGCACTTAGCGCACGTAAAAGAACCCACGGCAACAAAAGGGTTGTTCCTGGCAAAATTCTGTAGAAAAATGCACTTTGATAGGAAAAATACAAAAAAATATGTAGAAAAATATACCAAAAAATGGGTGGCATGTAGTGTAGTGACGTGCTCTCCCTGGGGAGAGCAGCCCAAATTTCACACAGTGAAATCTGTTGTGATAAAAAGAAATACAAATACAAATAATATTGAAAGAATGAGATACACAACAGATTATTTAATATAAAGTGTTAAGCCATAGCGAACAAAGGTTATGTCATAGACTGGAAATGGTTTCAAAGCCCATCAAAGGTATCATTCAAGGAATTTTTTGTACCCCAGCTGGTGCCTACTCAGAGATAACTCATGAAATGCTATGGGCTTAAATGGGAAGACTGGGACATACAGCAGTCATCTGCTTCACAGAGATGTCTTAAACATTACTCATATTTCCCTGTGAACACAGCTGTCATCATGGCTATGTCTTAATAAGTTGCTCATATTTCCTAACAAACACCGCAGTTATCATGGATATATCTAAAATGTTGCGAGTATATATATCCTAATGAACACAACAGTTGTCATAGACCTGTCTTAGAATTGCTCATATCAGATAAAGATGAACTGAGTGTGTTGAAAAAGTTTGCTCCAAAAATATGTGACCTTGACCCCCTTCCCACACCATTACTATATGAGTGTTTGGATGTTGGTTTGCCTGCACTAACAAAAATGATAAATGATTCTTTAATTTTTGGTGTCTTCCCTGATGTATTCAAAACTGCACTTGTTAAGCCCCTACTGAAGAAAGCCAACCTGGATCACAATGACGTCAAAAGTTTTCACCCTGTATCCAGCCTTGTTTTTGTGTCCAACATTATTGAAAAAATTCTCTCTCAACTTTCAGACCATTTAGCATCAAACAACCTGTTTTCTTCTTTCCAGTCAGCAAAAAGATCTGCCTATAGCACTGAACTGAAGGCAAACTGTTGACCTTCCTCAGTCTGTAGGTTGCGTTTGAAACAGTATACTCCTTTCCACACTTGAACATGTATTTGGGATTCATTCAACATTTCTGAATTGGTTTTCATCATACATATCCTACTGCTTGCAGATTGTCTCTGTTAACAGCTAAGTCTGATCCAACCCTCATTTCCTATGGTGTACCACAAGGCTCTGTCCTGGGCTGCATTCTGTTTGTTCTGTACACTGCTCCTCTTTCTGATGTCATTTCTGTTCATTTTGTTATTCACCTTTCTTTTGCTGATGATACTCAGCTATAAAAAGTCTGCAGAACCTAACCAAATAGACAGTGATTCAGTCAATGCAAAACTGCATTCTTGATGTTAAATCCTGGATGACATTCAACAAAATTTAAATGATGACAAGACTGAAGCTATGATTATTTCCACACCTGTTTTTTTTTTCGTGCCTCTGTTGTGGTTGGCGATGCCACAGTTATGTTTTCTAAATCAGCAAGGAACCTTGGAGTCATTGTTGACTCAAACCTCAGTATGCATGCTTAGCATGTCAGTTTGATATGCACAGTCAACTGTGAACTTCGTCAGTTTAAGCTAACTCTGTCTGTCAGTACCTTTCTGTTGAAACTACAAAAACAGTTAATGAGTTATTTCTGCTTTTGTGCTGTCATGGATCGACTAATGTAATTCTCTTCTCACAGGCTGTCCACATATCCTTCATGCATACAAATTAGTTGTTCTTCATCCAAATGGCACTTCCATCTACTTCCATCTTACAGACCTAAAATACAAACAGAACCAATTACAAAGAAGTGTGTAAAAATATGAACGCCTGAGAGTGGATGAATAGAAAGGGTGTTTTGAATGCACTGATTGGAATACTCTGCTTGATTCATGTGATACTGTTAATGAAGCCTTTGTAAAGACATGATTATTCCCATGAAAACCATCAAGATTTTCCCTAACAACAAGCCTTGGGTGTAAAGGCCCTTAAATCTACCTTGAATGAAAAGAAAATTGCTTTTCAGAGCGGTGATAGAACCTTTAAGAAGTCTGTGCAAAGCATGTTAAAAAAAAGAAATAAAGGAATCCAAGCATGCATAAAAAGAAATGGTAGAAAGGCAGTTTGATAGAGGTAGAATGGCTGATACATAGAAAGGACTAAAATCACACTTTTGGGACAGTGCAAGACACAAGCGTCTGCATCACCAGTGCCACATGATGGACAAAAACATTTTTCAGAGAAACTCATCAAGTTTGATCATCGCTTAGATCGTGATGACTTGAAAAATGACTTAGAAAAAGTAATTGCTGACCTTCAAAAGAGTGTTTTCAAAGATGAAAATGATGTTCTTGTTGACCCCTGTGTTGTTGAGTCTTTGCTTAAAAAACTGCAAGTGAAAAAAGCAACTGGTCCAGATAAGATCAGTGGATGTCTTTTGAAGGCATGTGCCTCACAGTTATGTGGTGTGTTTAGCAGCCTTTTCACCTGTTCTTTAAGAAATTGTTGTGTTCCTGATTTATGGAGAAAAAAAAATGATTATCCACCCGGTCCCAAAGAACAAAAATCCTGTTTCCTTGAATGACTGACTATCGCCCATACGCCAAATGTGTGAAATGCTTTGAATGCTTAATTCTCAAATACATTCTGTCATACACTGCTCCGTACAATGACCAACATCAGTTTGCTTACAGATCCAGTAGAAGTACTGCCAGTGCTACACTCACCCTCCTTCATCATGCATACACCCACCCTGAGAAAACAAATTCCTTTGTTCATGTTCTGTGCATATATTTTTTCTTCTGCTTTCAATACCAGTCATCCTCATCTGATGGCACTGAAGCTTCTTTCCCTTAATCTCAGTTCAAAGCTCGTTCTATGGATCAACAGCTGTCTCATTAACCTTCGCTGGCTATCGTGGGTCGTACATGACCCAGAAGGGTACAAAAACACAAATATCTCAGCCAGTTCTGAATATTTTTGTACAAAATTTCAGAAATGCTTCCTACGCCGAAAAGGCCAACTTAATGAGTAATTAAAGGTGGCATTTTAACTACACATGGATGCTTGTGTGGGTCGTGTATGACCCATGCTTTTTAAAGAGGAAAAAACGTGGTCACTCCTCGAAAGCTCGTGTGGGTCATGCACAACCCACACCTTTTTAATAGTGATTTCAGAAGATTTAATTTGCAATTAGTGAAGGAAAATAAAGAAGTTTTACTTTCAATAGCCTCACTACCCCATTACTCTCCCACTACCCCACCCCCCCCCCCCACCACACACACACACACATACACCCCATCTTCCCTCCCCGCCCCGTCCCTTTCGCCTGTCTTCCCTTCCATCCCTTTCTCTAACACTAGTAACAGCGTGTACCTGTGTGACTGAATATCTTTGATTGTGTGTATAGGATGCTATGAGTCATCTCCCTCTCTCTCTGTCTCAGTCTCTCTCTCTCTCTCTCTCTATCTGTCTATCTATCTATCTCAGTGTGCATAAGTAGGGTTTGTATGTATGTGCTTGTGGTGTTATGCGTTTGTGTGAGTGTGTGTGTGTGTGTATGTGCGTGTGTGTGAATGCATGAGCATGTGTTCCTTGTGAGTGTATGTGTGTGTGTGAGTCTGTGTGTGCGTATGCGAGTGCATGTGTGTGTAATCAGTTGTTACAACATGTTTTCCTTTTCTATATTTTGTTAGAAGCTTTGGAGGAATATACAGGTTTTTGTCTCTTTACAAAGTATGGGTCATGCAAGACCCACACAAGCTTTGGAGGAATATACAGGTTTTTGTCTCTTTAAAGGTATGGGTCATGGACAAGCTGTTAGAGAGAAAGAACGCTATATACATCTTTAAATATGTTATTAGTATTAACTATTATTATTTTATTTCCCAATAAACACAGCAGTCTTCACAGATATCAGATATGTCTTATAAGTTGCTTATATTTCCTAATGAACACAGCAACTGGGATGTGTTTTGAAATGAAGCACTTCCAACCCAAATAAATCCCAACAGTGTCTTCATCTTCGTCAATTATTCTTGTGTGTGTGTGTATGTGTTTTTTGTTTTTTATATTCCCTCAGATTCTCTGTGTCATGGGACCTCGAAACCCCCAATTTAATTACACATACTTAACCATGACCCTCAAGTGCAGACTCCGGCAGGGGTCTGATTCCTGTCCTGTGCAAACTACTACCCGCCTATGCGGAGAAAACGAAAGTAGCTACAGCCGATAACCTCCCGAAGTAGGTTACCTCCCCTGTGTATCCCTGACTTGCACCCTCTTTTTCCAGCAGCCATCTTGACTCCTGTTCCTGTTTCAAGATCCAGCCAAAGTAGGGATTTTTTGGCCAGTGACAGATTCCTACCCAGAATTGAATGTGCTGTGGGCTCGTATTGGAAGACTTGGACCATAGAGTCATCCACTTTACAAATGCGCCTTTGGGAGTGTTGTTAACATTTCTTCACCAACAATGCAAGTGTCAGTGTCTCACGAGCCTGATGGATGCTGGGATATATTTGAAAAGAAGAGTAGAGTATAATCCTTTTTACATAGTCCCAGGATGCTGGGATATATTTGAAAAGAAGAGTAGAGTATAATCCTTTTAGCGTAGTCCCACAAATAGACTTCCATAGCAGTATCATCATCCTCCCCATCTTCATTCATCATCAATATAGAAAAGAAAGTCCCAGTGCTGAATGCCCTGCTTTCATGGTGACCTCAGTTTTAATTCACTTTGACTTTCAGTGTACAAGTCCTGTCAAGGTCTTTAGTGTTGTCAGATTCACATGGGACTGTCAATGGAGGGACATCATGGCAGTCTCTACTCTGGACAGGATGTTCACTCAGTCTGGCTCTGTGATAATATCAGTGGGAGACACAGTAGATGGTGTTCTGTATATAAGTGAAATCAGAACAGGCACTACTGAACACCACCAGAGTGACTCGGCAGTGCAGGATTTCCTCTGACGTGTGGCGTCCTTGCTGCCAAATAGCAGTAGTTCCCTATGGACTTCCAATACAGAGACTGTGGCAGGTGAACCTGGATGTGGCTTGGAATGAGCAGTGTGGAAATAATGCCAATGATGGGACGGAAAAAAAAAAAGTTAAAAAGAAAAAAAAAGAACACACTAGGTGTAGTTGTGTAAGGAAAATTTGGTTTACTTTGAGTAGTAATCTCTATAATCACTGTGGACAGGCCTGAAATTTGGTCTTATGGAAAACATCCAGCAGTTTATACCCTATTTGATACCCCTACCCCATCACATTTCTATTGAGTGTGTATGTGTGTGTGTGTGTGTGCATGCATGTGTATGCTGAAATCACTGAATACATACGCATCCAAATCGCCTGGTAGACAGACAATAATCCAAAGAGAAGGAAAACCCAGGTGAACCTCAGGCGATGAAGAAACCTACCCGGACTCAAACACAAGACACTGACTAATCAGTAAAAGGAGCAACATCAACAAGAAGATGAAGAGGTTGGGATAAGAGTACCTTCTAGAGTCCTTCAAAACCATGAAGCAGCATATTTGATGGCAGTACTGGAAGTGCATTTAAAGACCACATTGCTGAAGACATGACCAGCCTGAATTAACCATCCAAGAAGTTCTAGACCTTCATCGAACTGAAGCAGAATGAAAAAAAGGAGTCCGTTTCTATCGTTTGATACACATCAGTTGTATTTTTTTTTAGAACAGATATGTTCAGTGGTTCTTGTTTTTTTGGTGTGTTTTTTTCTTTCTTAAATCCAGTTTGTTCTTTGGCATTTTGTTTATAATCAAAATAATACATTTCCAAGTTACTTGTATATTATTTGCAGCTAGGATTTAAAGTTCAATACAAGTTTCTGTCAGTATGTTTCCATTTTCTTTCTTTTTCATTTGAAGAAATATTTATTTTATACTGCACTTTTCTAAACATTTGTTAACTGTGTTTTCCAAGTTCTAAACTAGTGTATTATTGTTCTTTCCACTTACTTATATTTGATGGATGAATGAATGAATGATATGGATACTTAAAAAGTGCCTATCCTCAGTCTGAAAATGGATCTGAAAAATGTTAGAATTGACTCCATACGATTAAAAAAAATGTTGATATATAGCACTGGTGATCAAACTTATTATAATTTTGCAAAGCTTATTGCTGTGTTGGTTTTTTCACCATATCTATATGCAGTATCAGTATCAGTAGCTCAAGGAGGCATCACTGCGTTCGGACAAATCCATATACGCTACACCACATCTGCCAAGCAGATGCCTGACCAGCAGTGTAACCCAACGCGCTTAGTCAGGCCTTGAGAAAAAAAAAAAATATATATATATATATAAGCGTACATACATAAATAAATAAACAATAATTAAGATAGTAGTAATGAAAATAATGATAAAATAATAATAATAATAAATAAATAATTAAATAAATAAGACAACAATGATGATAAATAAGCAAATAAATATAAAACATGAAGACACACATTCACACATACGCCCACACATGCTTAACAGATATGCCCCAAACACGCAGTTTCATAGATATGAAAGCACAGTCAAATACATATAAACGTACATGAGCTCCAACACACACACACACACACACACACACACACACACACACACCACAAATTTCCCTGCACCTCCTCTACCCCCTCCTCCACACACTCGGAGTTTCTAGTCTATGTATCGCAGCTTCCACGGCACACACACACACACACACACACACACACACACACACATGCACACACACACACACACACTCACCCACACAGATTAACACTTACTTGTACAAGCACACACACACACGCCCATATCTCCCACCCCCAACCCCACACACATATATACAAAGATATATATATAATATATACGTTCCAGTATCCTGGTGCTCCTACAGTGTAGGCATGCATACACTCACATACCTCATCCTCTATCTCACCTCCTCCCTGCACCCCCACCTCCCCCTCACACACACACACACACAACACACACACACACACACACACACACACACACACACACATATGCACAAAACG
>NC_134898.1:6898305-7100864 GCF_041734735.1 Babylonia areolata | reverse complement strand
TTCTTTTGCTGATGATACTCAGCTATAAAAAGTCTGCAGAACCTAACCAAATAGACAGTGATTCAGTCAATGCAAAACTGCATTCTTGATGTTAAATCCTGGATGACATTCAACAAAATTTAAATGATGACAAGACTGAAGCTATGATTATTTCCACACCTGTTTTTTTTTTCGTGCCTCTGTTGTGGTTGGCGATGCCACAGTTATGTTTTCTAAATCAGCAAGGAACCTTGGAGTCATTGTTGACTCAAACCTCAGTATGCATGCTTAGCATGTCAGTTTGATATGCACAGTCAACTGTGAACTTCGTCAGTTTAAGCTAACTCTGTCTGTCAGTACCTTTCTGTTGAAACTACAAAAACAGTTAATGAGTTATTTCTGCTTTTGTGCTGTCATGGATCGACTAATGTAATTCTCTTCTCACAGGCTGTCCACATATCCTTCATGCATACAAATTAGTTGTTCTTCATCCAAATGGCACTTCCATCTACTTCCATCTTACAGACCTAAAATACAAACAGAACCAATTACAAAGAAGTGTGTAAAAATATGAACGCCTGAGAGTGGATGAATAGAAAGGGTGTTTTGAATGCACTGATTGGAATACTCTGCTTGATTCATGTGATACTGTTAATGAAGCCTTTGTAAAGACATGATTATTCCCATGAAAACCATCAAGATTTTCCCTAACAACAAGCCTTGGGTGTAAAGGCCCTTAAATCTACCTTGAATGAAAAGAAAATTGCTTTTCAGAGCGGTGATAGAACCTTTAAGAAGTCTGTGCAAAGCATGTTAAAAAAAGAAATAAAGGAATCCAAGCATGCATAAAAAGAAATGGTAGAAAGGCAGTTTGATAGAGGTAGAATGGCTGATACATAGAAAGGACTAAAATCACACTTTTGGGACAGTGCAAGACACAAGCGTCTGCATCACCAGTGCCACATGATGGACAAAAACATTTTTCAGAGAAACTCATCAAGTTTGATCATCGCTTAGATCGTGATGACTTGAAAAATGACTTAGAAAAAGTAATTGCTGACCTTCAAAAGAGTGTTTTCAAAGATGAAAATGATGTTCTTGTTGACCCCTGTGTTGTTGAGTCTTTGCTTAAAAAACTGCAAGTGAAAAAAGCAACTGGTCCAGATAAGATCAGTGGATGTCTTTTGAAGGCATGTGCCTCACAGTTATGTGGTGTGTTTAGCAGCCTTTTCACCTGTTCTTTAAGAAATTGTTGTGTTCCTGATTTATGGAGAAAAAAAATGATTATCCACCCGGTCCCAAAGAACAAAAATCCTGTTTCCTTGAATGACTGACTATCGCCCATACGCCAAATGTGTGAAATGCTTTGAATGCTTAATTCTCAAATACATTCTGTCATACACTGCTCCGTACAATGACCAACATCAGTTTGCTTACAGATCCAGTAGAAGTACTGCCAGTGCTACACTCACCCTCCTTCATCATGCATACACCCACCCTGAGAAAACAAATTCCTTTGTTCATGTTCTGTGCATATATTTTTTCTTCTGCTTTCAATACCAGTCATCCTCATCTGATGGCACTGAAGCTTCTTTCCCTTAATCTCAGTTCAAAGCTCGTTCTATGGATCAACAGCTGTCTCATTAACCTTCGCTGGCTATCGTGGGTCGTACATGACCCAGAAGGGTACAAAAACACAAATATCTCAGCCAGTTCTGAATATTTTTGTACAAAATTTCAGAAATGCTTCCTACGCCGAAAAGGCCAACTTAATGAGTAATTAAAGGTGGCATTTTAACTACACATGGATGCTTGTGTGGGTCGTGTATGACCCATGCTTTTTAAAGAGGAAAAAACGTGGTCACTCCTCGAAAGCTCGTGTGGGTCATGCACAACCCACACCTTTTTAATAGTGATTTCAGAAGATTTAATTTGCAATTAGTGAAGGAAAATAAAGAAGTTTTACTTTCAATAGCCTCACTACCCCATTACTCTCCCACTACCCCCCCCCCCCCCACACACACACACACACACATACACCCCATCTTCCCTCCCGCCCCGTCCCTTTCGCCTGTCTTCCCTTCCATCCCTTTCTCTAACACTAGTAACAGCGTGTACCTGTGTGACTGAATATCTTTGATTGTGTGTATAGGATGCTATGAGTCATCTCCCTCTCTCTCTGTCTCAGTCTCTCTCTCTCTCTCTCTCTATCTGTCTATCTATCTATCTCAGTGTGCATAAGTAGGGTTTGTATGTATGTGCTTGTGGTGTTATGCGTTTGTGTGAGTGTGTGTGTGTGTGTATGTGCGTGTGTGTGAATGCATGAGCATGTGTTCCTTGTGAGTGTATGTGTGTGTGTGAGTCTGTGTGTGCGTATGCGAGTGCATGTGTGTGTAATCAGTTGTTACAACATGTTTTCCTTTTCTATATTTTGTTAGAAGCTTTGGAGGAATATACAGGTTTTTGTCTCTTTACAAAGTATGGGTCATGCAAGACCCACACAAGCTTTGGAGGAATATACAGGTTTTTGTCTCTTTAAAGGTATGGGTCATGGACAAGCTGTTAGAGAGAAAGAACGCTATATACATCTTTAAATATGTTATTAGTATTAACTATTATTATTTTATTTCCCAATAAACACAGCAGTCTTCACAGATATCAGATATGTCTTATAAGTTGCTTATATTTCCTAATGAACACAGCAACTGGGATGTGTTTTGAAATGAAGCACTTCCAACCCAAATAAATCCCAACAGTGTCTTCATCTTCGTCAATTATTCTTGTGTGTGTGTGTATGTGTTTTTTGTTTTTTATATTCCCTCAGATTCTCTGTGTCATGGGACCTCGAAACCCCCAATTTAATTACACATACTTAACCATGACCCTCAAGTGCAGACTCCGGCAGGGGTCTGATTCCTGTCCTGTGCAAACTACTACCCGCCTATGCGGAGAAAACGAAAGTAGCTACAGCCGATAACCTCCCGAAGTAGGTTACCTCCCCTGTGTATCCCTGACTTGCACCCTCTTTTTCCAGCAGCCATCTTGACTCCTGTTCCTGTTTCAAGATCCAGCCAAAGTAGGGATTTTTTGGCCAGTGACAGATTCCTACCCAGAATTGAATGTGCTGTGGGCTCGTATTGGAAGACTTGGACCATAGAGTCATCCACTTTACAAATGCGCCTTTGGGAGTGTTGTTAACATTTCTTCACCAACAATGCAAGTGTCAGTGTCTCACGAGCCTGATGGATGCTGGGATATATTTGAAAAGAAGAGTAGAGTATAATCCTTTTTACATAGTCCCAGGATGCTGGGATATATTTGAAAAGAAGAGTAGAGTATAATCCTTTTAGCGTAGTCCCACAAATAGACTTCCATAGCAGTATCATCATCCTCCCCATCTTCATTCATCATCAATATAGAAAAGAAAGTCCCAGTGCTGAATGCCCTGCTTTCATGGTGACCTCAGTTTTAATTCACTTTGACTTTCAGTGTACAAGTCCTGTCAAGGTCTTTAGTGTTGTCAGATTCACATGGGACTGTCAATGGAGGGACATCATGGCAGTCTCTACTCTGGACAGGATGTTCACTCAGTCTGGCTCTGTGATAATATCAGTGGGAGACACAGTAGATGGTGTTCTGTATATAAGTGAAATCAGAACAGGCACTACTGAACACCACCAGAGTGACTCGGCAGTGCAGGATTTCCTCTGACGTGTGGCGTCCTTGCTGCCAAATAGCAGTAGTTCCCTATGGACTTCCAATACAGAGACTGTGGCAGGTGAACCTGGATGTGGCTTGGAATGAGCAGTGTGGAAATAATGCCAATGATGGGACGGAAAAAAAAAAAGTTAAAAAGAAAAAAAAAGAACACACTAGGTGTAGTTGTGTAAGGAAAATTTGGTTTACTTTGAGTAGTAATCTCTATAATCACTGTGGACAGGCCTGAAATTTGGTCTTATGGAAAACATCCAGCAGTTTATACCCTATTTGATACCCCTACCCCATCACATTTCTATTGAGTGTGTATGTGTGTGTGTGTGTGTGCATGCATGTGTATGCTGAAATCACTGAATACATACGCATCCAAATCGCCTGGTAGACAGACAATAATCCAAAGAGAAGGAAAACCCAGGTGAACCTCAGGCGATGAAGAAACCTACCCGGACTCAAACACAAGACACTGACTAATCAGTAAAAGGAGCAACATCAACAAGAAGATGAAGAGGTTGGGATAAGAGTACCTTCTAGAGTCCTTCAAAACCATGAAGCAGCATATTTGATGGCAGTACTGGAAGTGCATTTAAAGACCACATTGCTGAAGACATGACCAGCCTGAATTAACCATCCAAGAAGTTCTAGACCTTCATCGAACTGAAGCAGAATGAAAAAAAGGAGTCCGTTTCTATCGTTTGATACACATCAGTTGTATTTTTTTTTAGAACAGATATGTTCAGTGGTTCTTGTTTTTTTGGTGTGTTTTTTTCTTTCTTAAATCCAGTTTGTTCTTTGGCATTTTGTTTATAATCAAAATAATACATTTCCAAGTTACTTGTATATTATTTGCAGCTAGGATTTAAAGTTCAATACAAGTTTCTGTCAGTATGTTTCCATTTTCTTTCTTTTTCATTTGAAGAAATATTTATTTTATACTGCACTTTTCTAAACATTTGTTAACTGTGTTTTCCAAGTTCTAAACTAGTGTATTATTGTTCTTTCCACTTACTTATATTTGATGGATGAATGAATGAATGATATGGATACTTAAAAAGTGCCTATCCTCAGTCTGAAAATGGATCTGAAAAATGTTAGAATTGACTCCATACGATTAAAAAAAATGTTGATATATAGCACTGGTGATCAAACTTATTATAATTTTGCAAAGCTTATTGCTGTGTTGGTTTTTTCACCATATCTATATGCAGTATCAGTATCAGTAGCTCAAGGAGGCATCACTGCGTTCGGACAAATCCATATACGCTACACCACATCTGCCAAGCAGATGCCTGACCAGCAGTGTAACCCAACGCGCTTAGTCAGGCCTTGAGAAAAAAAAAAAAATATATATATATATATAAGCGTACATACATAAATAAATAAACAATAATTAAGATAGTAGTAATGAAAATAATGATAAAATAATAATAATAATAAATAAATAATTAAATAAATAAGACAACAATGATGATAAATAAGCAAATAAATATAAAACATGAAGACACACATTCACACATACGCCCACACATGCTTAACAGATA
This sequence comes from Babylonia areolata, assembly GCF_041734735.1. Lineage (NCBI taxonomy): Eukaryota > Metazoa > Mollusca > Gastropoda > Neogastropoda > Buccinidae > Babylonia > Babylonia areolata. The sequence continues at coordinate 7,095,630 of NC_134898.1, read as the reverse complement.
TGCCCCAAACACGCAGTTTCATAGATATGAAAGCACAGTCAAATACATATAAACGTACATGAGCTCCAACACACACACACACACACACACACACACACACACACACACACACCACAAATTTCCCTGCACCTCCTCTACCCCCTCCTCCACACACTCGGAGTTTCTAGTCTATGTATCGCAGCTTCCACGGCACACACACACACACACACACACACACACACACACATGCACACACACACACACACACTCACCCACACAGATTAACACTTACTTGTACAAGCACACACACACACGCCCATATCTCCCACCCCCAACCCCACACACATATATACAAAGATATATATATAATATATACGTTCCAGTATCCTGGTGCTCCTACAGTGTAGGCATGCATACACTCACATACCTCATCCTCTATCTCACCTCCTCCCTGCACCCCCACCTCCCCCTCACACACACACACACACAACACACACACACACACACACACACACACACACACACACATATGCACAGAACTCTTCTGACACTTGTGTACGCTTACACTCTCACGCATGCACAAACGCACTCAAAAACACAGACCCACACATACACACAAACACACACATACACACACGCACAGAGGATGCCACTGATTGGCCGCAAGAGGGATGGGAAAAGATCTCTGATGCCAAGAATGTGGCGTCTAGTGTGTTGCTCAGTCTACTGTATTTGGAAAAGCCCACAGAGACTCTGTTCCGTTTTGAAGAAATTTGCGCAATGTTGGTTTGGAAATGATGCCGATATTTGTTTGATTTGCAAAGCATTGTGCTCTACCTTTCATGTTAGACTTACGGCTGCTCCCGCTCTCTGCTTTTATTTCTTTGAGGCGATCGATGGTGTGATGGCCTTGTACCTGTTCTTTTTGATGTTCTTTGACTTTTCTGAGGATTTCCAATTTTCCTAGATGTAGGCCGCTCGTTGGTGTTGCGTTACCAGCAAGTCTGTCAGCTCGCTCATTTCCCTTAACTCCTGCATGTCCCGGGCAGTATGACCATGTGAGTTTTTTTATCTGAAAGTTGCGCATTGCCTTATGCCACTCTGGGCTTCCCATTCCGTTTTCAATTTTCTGTATGAGGTTCATTGAGTCTGTTAGAATCATGGCATGTTGGTTTCCGGGCGTATGGATGGACGATAGCCACTGGAGGGCATGTGTCACAGCTTCAACTTCCATCGTTAGGCTGGAGGTTGTGACTTTGTAGGCAGCATTCTCTTCCCTAACTGTTTTTCCATTTTGTTTCGCAGTGAATCCCCAACCGGATTGGTCTTTGGTGACTGAGCCATCTGTGTATATGATGATGTCCTCTTCTTTACTGTTTTCTTCTATGAGTAGCTTCACTTCCGCATCAGTTTTGCCCTCTGGCCATTCCCGACAATGTCTTCCTAGAGTGGGTGAAATGGCTGTGTTGAATAGATGGTTGAGGTTTTCAGGGTTTTTCTCCCATTCTTTTGTTTCTTTCAGGTCTTGTAGTCGGCATACTAGCTGGATTGTGTCTTCTGCTTGCCCCATCCATGATCTTCCTCGCCCTAGACGGCTGCCTTTTGGTTCTTTGACTGCATCATGCAGTGGGTTTTGAGGGTTTTCTAATGCTTTGAAGTAGGTCTTGACCTGTTCTAACTTGTTTCTGGCCTGCACTGAAGGAAGGTCAAGCAGGTATCGCATGGTTTCTGTGGGCGTGTCTTTTGTTGTTCCAAGGATCAGCCTCATAGCTTCATTTTGTACTCTTTCTAATTTAGGAGGTTGCTTTGAGACGGTGTTGTTAGCCCAAGTCCGTAGTCGATCACACTGAGGACGAGTGATTGGTATAGCAGGAAGAGGTGGCGTTGTTCAATACCTTTGGTTGCCATTGCCTTTAAGACTGAAAGGCCTTTTTTGCATTTGAGAACAGTATTTTCCGTATGTTTTCTGAAGGTCAGCATCCTGTCGAAGTGTATTCCTAGGTAGCGTAGGCATTCAGTTTTCTTGATCAGAATCCCATTGAATGACACAGAAGGTGGTGCTTTGCTCGCGGTTCTGTTGTTCAGGGTGCACAGCAACGTTTGGGCTTTCGCTGGATTGATGGAAGATCCTGTGTCTTTGCACCATTGAGCAATATTGTTTAGTTGTTTCTGGACGGCTTTGGTTCTCTCCTGAGCATCTTTCGAAGTTTTGAAGACCAGGCCATCATCCGCAAGAGTAAGCACTCGAGCTATTCCATTGTTGTTTAAGTCTGCAAGGCCCTTCGTGTAGACATTGTAGAGGACAGGAGAGAGCGGAGACCCTTGTGGCAGTCCCATGGATAGTTTAGAAGGTGCAGACATCCAATCTCCGGAGGTGTAGGACGACAGTTCTTTCCTGAAGCGCTGCTGCTATCCATCTTGTCAGTGTCAAACTTACTCCATACCTTAGTAGCAGCTCCATGAGGTGTGCAAACTGGACTTTATTGTAGGCATCTTCAAGGTTGATTGCTACTGCTAGTGTTTCTTCTTTCCTTTGAAATCCTCCATACACCTCATATGCAAAAGCAGCTGCATTTTCCCATGTGGACTTGCCTGTTCTGTAACCACCTTGATTTGAAGGGAGAATGTGCCTGTGTTCAAGATCCCTTGCAAGTTTCCTGGCTATCATGCATTCCATGAGCTTTCCAGCGATGTTTTGCATGGTTAGGATCCGGTAGCCGCTTACCTGATGATGGTCCTTTCCTGGTTTTGGTATGGGTTTTAAGAAGCTGTGTGTCCAGTCCTCCGGCACATGTCCATTGTGGAAACTGTTTTGATATAGATTGAAAAGTTTGCTTCTGTCTTCTTCCGATAGTTCCTTGATGTCCGAGTAGTGAACTTTGTCTGGGCCAGGGGCAGATTCTTTCTTGCATTTAGCTATTGCTTCATTTAGATCATCTATTGTCAAGTCATCATCAGGTCCAGTCTGCATAAGGGTTTGGTTTAACTCCTCAACATATTTCTTTTTCTCATCTAAGTTTCTTTGATTGCTCTGTTGTATGAAACGTTTGAGCAGGGCGGATCCTTTTTCTTCGTTTGTCTTAAGCTTGGTTCCGTCAGTATCTACCATGTCTGGGGTTGTTGTTGTGCACGTTTTCCCTTCCATGCGACGATAAAATTGCCAGAACTCTGTCAATGTTGAGTCATAACTGAGTGCCTCGCAAAACTGTTTCCACTTGTCATTTTTGGCCTCTTGAGCAGTGGTTTCAAACTGTTTAGTTTTTTCTTTTATTTTTGTTTCAATATCTTTGTCTGGAGATGGTTTTGTTCTTTCTTTTTGCCAAAGTTTGACAGCCGCATGTTTTTCTATCCAGGCTCTCTCTGTGTCGGTATTCCACCATGGGGGCTGAATAGTTTGCATCCTGTTCAGTGCCATTCTTTTGTTTCTTCTGCGTCTTAATTTTTCGATGATGGTTGTCTCTTTGGTTTCATACTGAAATGGATCACGCGGTTTCATGCAGCGTTTATCTGACAGTTTCTGTAGACTGAAAACTACCGGGAGGTGGTCACTGCCTTGGTGTGAAAGCGTCTCTGCATTCATTTCTGCTCTGAATTTTGGAGATGTTAGAGCGATGTCGATCACACTGTCACTGTCCCCTTGTCTTGTTCCAAGGCGAGTTGGGGATGTGGTTGTTAATGGGCTAAGAAGAATTTCCCCTATCATTCCTTCAAGTGCGAGTCCTTGTGGGTTGGTGTTCCGCTGGTCCCATAGCTTGGATCTTGCATTGAGGTCTCCACAGATAATGACTGAGTCTCCAAGTTTGTTCTCTATTTCCTCTAAAAAGGCCCAATCCTCTTTTGTTGTGCAGGTTCCTGGGTGAACATAGGCATTGATGAGCACGATGCTTTTGTGAATTCTGTCAGGTTTTTCGAGACGCACCCCCACTAGTTCACATGAGTTGCTACACCATTTCTCTAGATTTATGGTGGAAACTTTGTTTTTTAGGTTTTTGTTCAGTATGATTGCTACTCCTCTTCCTTCATTCCTTTGAAAGACTGTGAAATTCTCAAAATGTATTGGTCTGTCTGCACTTGTCCTGGTCTCTTGGAGACATAAAATGTCAAAATCATATGCCAATTTCTCAATTGTTGAGATTCTCATTCTCGCGCTGGAACAATTCCAACTGCCGATTCTAAAGAATTTCTTTGACAGCCGCTCTGCTTTTGTCATTTTCCTACCTAAGCACAATCTTTTCCCACCTCTTTTGCCACGCCTGTTTTGGGGTTTTGGGGATCTGAATTTATGTCTCATGCTATGCAGCTGATCCCCGAGGTGCACGCGAGACAGGGTTTTGTAAGTATCCATAGAAGGGTGTTCTATGTGGTGAGGGAAAAGTTCGGTCGCCCTGACAGAGCCTCTTATCAGGGAAGGGCAATGGATGTCCATCTGTGTGGAGTCCGTCAGCCTGGTGTCGCCCTAAGGCCAGACTGCATACAGTTAGTGACTGTTTAACCCAACAGCCATTCATCCCATTGGTACTGTATGAAAGCCGTGGGATTGGGGATTTTTGTCAGGTTGTCTCCTCTTAGCCAGTGGAAGGGTACATCTGGGTATTGTTGCGTAGCAGATTTTATTTTACAGAAAAATACAGGTCCTTCTCTAATAATTTACTAATAACTCAAACATTAAACAATAACGCCATGACAAATTATTAATCAAATTCACAGAAAAATCACTTAGCTTTTGTTCTGAAGCTTGCAGGTTGCCTGTAAAAACTGATCAGGTGATCTTAACACCTGGCGGATTCATTCAGCCCCACTACACGATTTCAAATGCTGCCAACCCAGCTCACAGTCGTGAAGGGTCCGCTAAGCGTTGCATAACTTCAATGGTCGATTTGCGCGCGGTTTCAGCCGGTTTCTAGGTGTTTATCGGCCCTCTCTGTCATCCACTAATAATTCTATAATTAAACAATAACGCGATGATAAATTATCAGTCAATCACACAGAAAAATCACTCTGTCCACAAAAAGATAAGCGATATGCAGTACAATTTTGATATCTTTGTCAGTGCCTTGTGAATTTTTAAAAGACCTGTTTAATTACACATACTTAACCGTGACCCACTAGTGCAGACTCCGGCAGGGGTCTGACATTCCTGTCCTGTGCAAACTACTATCCGCCTATGCGGAGAAAACGAAAGTAGCTACGGCCAATAACCTCCCGAAGTAGGTTACCTCCCCTTTGCCCCTCTGACCAGCGCCCTCTTTTTCTGGCAGCCATCATGACTTCTGTTCCAGTGCTCTTCATATGGCTAAGTTTTTTTTCCGTATTTTCTGTCTGTCGATTCTCTGGCGTTCTTGTTTTTTGTCAGATTATGTCTCCAACCAGGTCACATAATTATATAGCTCGATTGGGCAATCGTGCTAAAATTAAGGCGCGATCGCAATCGATTCGCTGACGCTCTGGGCCCTTCTATTTTGGGCTCTCTCAACAATGCCAACCCGCCGCCTCCTCCACTTCCTCCGCTCCCTCTGGTCGACTCGAGACCTCCACCACCTCTTACACCGCCTCTGGTGACTTTTGGAGGTTTGTTGCCCCACACTCAGGTCAGTGCTGCCTTTAATGCCATTTTTAACGATCCACAAACGCACTCGACGCGATCCGTGTTTTCTTGGCCCTGCCAGTCGGCAGTGCACGAGTCAACCTCCTCTGTCCCTTTACCCATGCCCACAGTTGCACCAATGGAATGTGCCACAATCCCTGTGGGGAAACAACATCATATGCTTGCTTTGGATCCGCACACTAGACTGGGCCGTATGTGCGATGCGTCTGTGGTGGCGGCCGTGACATCGGACCACGCGACCCCCCACGCGGCATGCCTCAACCGTCTCAGATCCAATGGCGTAGGGAGGAAGGTGGACCACTAGGGGACATGCTCGCCCATACGCGTGCACCCTCCCCCTTGTCCGGAGCTCCCGATCCAAGGGAGACAACCCCTGCTTCAGCACCCTTGCCAGTGACCGCCGCAGTTATTTCCCTTGCACCGGCACTGCTCCTCGCCTACAGTGTGGGTGCGTGCACGGTCCCACCGAGCTATGCGATGATGACCCCATCTGCCACACCGCCGGTTGCTGCTGTTTCCCATCCACTAATGGCGTCTCAGCAAGCTGCTCAACCAAACAACCAGCAACTCATTGCTAACTTGCTGCAGCAATTATGCACTGGTGCCACACCTTGCACCTGCACCACCCCTCGCCCACAGAGCAGGTACGTGCACGGCCTGCTTTCTTCTGCCCTGTCGCCTAACTCTGCTGTTACCCAAACTAATATCGGCACTTCCATGTTGGAGTGCCTCTTGATAACTCGATCCTGCCACTTGGCAGTGCTCGGGCCGATCTTGTTTATCCCATTATCCGTCAACACACAACAGCTGAACGTCGGTCCTCTCGCAGGAGCTATTCACGAGGTTGGACTGCCGTTCAACTACAGGGGGATGCACATCCCATGGCAAGCCGACGGACTTGCCACACCCTCGTCCATGACGCCCATAACACTGAGTTACGGTGCCGTCATACCACATGCCCCGACCGTCTCGTGTCCAATGGCGACCGATTCGGGTAGGGACGCCCAGGGCACTAAGGGACATTATATTTATTTCCCTTGCGGCCGTATTCGCCCGTGTCAGTTACGGTGGCATCGAACCACGGACTCTCACACGCAGCATGACACTTCTCCTTCAACAGCGAGGAAACGTCTCACCAGGGGATATGTGCTTTAAAGACACCATCCTTTTCGCCGATTATCGGCCCCAAGGGAGGCAACTCCGCATTTGTAACCAAGGCGGTTGACACTGTAGTTACTTCTGCTGACACAGCACATCACTCCTGCCCCTGCTGTCCACCAATGATGTTTTTTCGGTTTCTCATTGAGTCCTGCTGCCCATTCATGGACTTTGCACAACAACTGCACCTTTCTTGCTGTTTCTCAGGCTATTGGCCACAGAACTTTCGGTTTCTTTTTCCCCCCACACTTGCACACAGTCCTCTGCAGGCAGCCAACCCTGTTACCATTCTTTTCTTGTTATACACAATAACAGGAAATAAATCACAATATTTGCTTTTGTATTCTTTTTGATTTATTATCAAAATCAACACCAGCAACCAAAAAACAAAAACAAAAAAAAACCAAACCTTAAAAACCTATTTAAAAAAAATATATAATAAAATAAAAAATAAAATAATAATAATAAAATTTATATATATATATATATATATATATATATCTTGCTACATTTATACACATTTCTGTTTACACTTCTAGATGTATACTTATCCCTCGGTATACACATGTGGTGCGCTTACGGGATAGGTTCATACGATTTTCACATTAACAGTAACGTGTACAATTATATTTCTATCTCTATTCATTGACATCTATTCGTTGAGATTCCCTACATAGCAATATAGGCACCCTTGCATTTGCTTCATTCTGTTCACAATGCCCAGAACTCTCTGCGTCTACATACTGGCACATTATTCATATGTGTATGTACATCTCTTATATATAGGTGCATACACAGATTCCTTTCCATTACTGATTATGGACACTTACCCATTTACTTGGGTATATCTGTGCACGATACATGTATGCTTATACAGCCACAATTTTCTTGTGACTCGATCTCTTGTCATGACATCTCTTGTCTTGTCCTGACATCATCACTTGAGTTGATGGAAGTTTATTATCCCTTTGCACATATATGTATTCATTTTCATAAATTCATCCCTACCTTCCTTTTGGAGGACGACTGCACTCACAGACAAAACTGCCTCATTCACGCCTGAATGTATGCTCCTTCACATATCAGTTGTGGCTGGTCCTTAGGGACCCACACACATTCCCTTACCACCCACAGGGCTAAGGATGCCCTCTCTTGGTGCAAGGAGGGACAAGGCAACCCAACTCATTTGCCTACAACAATCACCCACAGTGCTAGAGATGCCCTAACCTGGTACAAGGAGGGATGAGGCAGTCCAACTTAAAGGTGCCACTCTGGACACACATGCCCTTCATTCCTTCCAAGTTTGTAAGGCATCCCTTCTCCCCCCCCCCCCCCCCCCCCCCCCTCCCCCCCCCCCCTTGCCTACAACAACCCTTGGTTTGCACCACTGTCGTTGTGACAACAGCTCCACATGGGCCCTACATCCTAGCCAGCCCTCCCATGAAGGGGTGTCTATCTTTGCCTTTGTCTATCTTTTAGCAGGCCCAAAAACTGGCCACTGGGCAGGAGACAATCACCCTAAGTCCATCTCTTCCACTCCTCACTAGTAGCAGAAGGCCTGGGTAATAATTGTTTTCCTCTATACTCGGGAGAAAGACATATTGACGAGGACGGGTGTGTCTTTCAAAGCACAATGAACCATTCATTTGCCACAGGGGCGTACCTTTCTGCCCACTCATACCAGCACGGCAGATGCCGCATTCAAGCACATTAGTTCGCCCCATCACCTTGCTTGAACAGAGATCCAGCATCGACGTCTCAAACAATTGGCGTTTGAAAGCACTTTCTGCACTTGGTCTTCCATGCCCGATCCTCCCAGCCTCAACACACAACCACTGCTGTGGTTACAGATGGGCATTCCTTCTCAAGCACTGTCTTTCCAATGAGACACTTCCAGGGGTTTTTAGCCTAGGCAGGCTATCCCATCATGGAGCCCCAGCCTTCAGTCAAGGGCCTGTCAGAGGATGACTTTGTTGTCACTTTGGAAGCAAGCACCATGTCTTTCAGACACATGGTTGCACCACAAGACCCTGTCAACTCCTTCCGGCTTCCTTACATTTCAACATAACCTGCATGGTGGACATCATCCCTCAAGCACACAGCAGCTGTTTCCTGATTTACCCATGCTGATTGGTGTCCTCCTAGGACCAGTATATGATAATCAGTCGTGTACGACAATGACCATCAGAACAGCAGAGGAGGCAACTGCTGTCCCGACTGTTCGGGCTGGAATTTGATTATACAATTTATAGTAGAGAGTGTTTTGCCCAAATTGCATCCCCACTCCCTCAATCAAGAGGCCTTAAGACTCACCATTTGGACAGATCCCAAAGGCTAGTTAGTAATGCTCCCAAGGCTACAGCACTTCTTCTTCTTCTTCTGCGTTCACTCGTATGCACACGAGTGGGCTTTTACGTGTATGACCGTTTTTACTCCGCCATGTAGGCAGCCATACTCCGTTTTCGGGGGTGTGCATGCTGGATATGTTCTTGTTTCCATAACCCACCGAACGCCGACATGGATTACAGGATCTTTAACGTGCGTATTTGATCTTCTGCTTGCATATACACACGAAGGGGGTTCAGGCACTAGCAGGTCTGCACATATGTTGACCTGGGAGATCGTAAAAATCTCCACCCTTTACCCACCAGGCGCCGTCACCGTGATTCGAACCCGGGACCCTCAGATTGACAGTCCAGCGCTTTAACCACTCAGCTATTGCGCCCGTCAGCACTAAGTCCCAGTGCAGTTTGACTTCTAGTGTGAGAGACATCGTCCTTCATGAAAGACTAAGCTGCAAACGATTTCCCTTTGCAGTTAAGAAACCTCCTATAATACAGCTCTCACTTTGTTGTTGGCCGTACTGAAAATGTATGTCAGATCAGTGATTTGATGTAAATGGCCAGTACAACACATCTAGAGCCACTTTTCTCCCTGCCCCCGCCCCGCTCCATCCCAGACTTGTGCGCACTTTTAGTGAGAAAGGGGACCGGATCCATGACAGGCCTCTGGCTGTGTGTGGTGCGCACTAAGTTCTTTAGAACCTTCAGCGCAAATTTTCCCCATGGAAACCCTCTTCCATTAGGAATTCCACCACAGAATGAGACTCAGTGATCTGGAGGCACATGAAGTGCACTCCCACAGCCTGATCCAACCCAGCCATTGACTGCTGACAACTTTCTGCAGGTTGCTCCAACATGCCACACTCGGGTAGAGAAGCCACCAAGCCTTCCGTATACACCTTCGTGATGGTACCTACCTGGGCATTTACACAGCACTATCCTAGAGACACCAGGGACCTCAAATCTCTTGTTGCCAAATGTCTGCTATTCTATGCATAGGCAACATGCCAGTGCTGTTTTTTGGCAGTGACCAAAAAAAAAAAAAAAAAGCGCCTATCACCTTTCAGCCTGCATGGAGGAGCTCGACAGATCTGGCTGTCACGCCTAAGGCAAGCCCAACATGGTGGCCTACCTCTGTCTCGTGCCACAGTTTCCTTCAAACACATATATCACTTCCACTATTGGCCCACAACCGATGTAGAATCATCAGATTAAACCACATGTGTACCTCCTTGCATTGACGCTGAACCGCGCTCAAGTGAGACAACCCTATAGGGTACATGTTTCCTTCCCTTCCTTTGATTCGAAGGGCTCTCAATAAAGTGTGGATTCAACACACTGACCCGATTTTCTTTGCGCTACATTTATCAGCACAGCTGTGGTCCACAGACCTCTCCCACAATACAGCTGCGGACCTCTGTCTTCTTTGCCCTCACCAATATCCTTAGGTGACACAATACACTCTACCTTCATCGAAGGTAGGGACGTCTATCGCTTTAGGGATGATGGCTCAAGAGGCATTGGCTCTGCGGTGGTCACACAACAGGCCATCGCAGCGCACTGGCAATAGAACAGATGAGCCCTCCACCTTGTCGTGCCATTCTGCACTAGTGGGTCACGGTTAAGTATGTGCAATTAAAAGGAAATTTTCTATCTAAAATTATGTTTAAGTAACATACTTACCATAACCCACATTTAAGACCCTCCCGTTCCTCCCCACTTTCTGTTCTCCCTGCACACTGCGCTGGTTGTGGCGATTTGCCATAAAAAGAGGGTGCTAGTCAGGGGGGCAAAGGGGATGTAACCTACTTCTGGGAGGTTATTGGCTGTAGCTACTTTCGTTTTCTCTGCATAGGTGGATAGTAGTTTGCACAGGACAGGAATGTCAGACCCCTGCCGGAGTCTGCACTTGTGGGTCACGGTAAGTATGTTACTTAAACATAATTTTAGATAGAAAATTTCCTGTTAATTCCATCTATTGTTTCAGCAATAGGAATTACTTATTTGGAATTCTTTCAAGATGGTGCCAATTTCCTTCATAATCATCTGTTTCTGATGATTTAAGCGCTTGTAGACTTTCACTGTTTCGTCTGACCTTTTTTCACTTTAGAGTTTGCTGTCTAATCTTAAGACAGTTTCTTCCTCCTTTACTCAGTTGCTGGTGTTTGGATAAGCACAATTTATTGTAGTCCTTTTGTTTCTTCCTCCTTTACTCAGTTGCTGGTGTTTGGATAAGCACAATTTATTGTAGTCCTTTTGTTTATGTTTCAGGGGCGTATTCATCAGTTGGAGTATGCCATGGAGGCTGTAAAACAGGGATCAGTAGCTGTTGGCATCAAGAGCAACACCCATGTCATTCTAGTAGCCCTCAAGGTTAACACCAGATTTCAAGCAGTCTGTCTTCATAGTCTGTCTCTTGGTGTTTGTATGTGTGAGAACAGAGTAGAATATCATGAAACCTGGGAAGATGTTTTAATCACAAACCAAGTAGTTGAAACAAATACACAATTCACAAGAAGCTAATAGACCTTGTTCGTTAGAAAAAAAAATAGAGTAATTTGCCCTTGATTAAGCCGGAAAGAGAATTTGTGGGAAGTCTCTAAAAGTGAAAGTTGCGAGTTGGTCGATTGTACTTGTGTAAATGCTTCACAGTGGGTCTGGGGAAAACAGGAGGAAAGAAGTACTGTGTGTGCTGTTTGAACTTCAAAGGAAGAAAGGTGACATCGCAACGAATACTAGCCATGAACCGATTGCAAAGTGCGTGGCAAGCTCAGAATCACTTTGTGAACTGAAAAGGACCGCACCCTCAGTGGCGATGATATTCCTTCACTTTTTATGAACAAGGTCTTCAAAACAAGCACGGTATGTGACATTTTGTATCGAATATTCATTTTTCATGTTTCCAAATATATTTGTTGTTCAACAGCCAAGCCTAAGACTGTTTTGGGTCTGATTTCTCAAAGAGGGATGATTATACTGTCTTATTTCTCACACACTTATCTGCCTCATGTTTGAATCCAAAAGCGGAGAATTACAGTGCACCGGCTGGCTGGTCTTTTTCAATTTCCAGTCACCAGTGTTGTATCATTCAACTGGATATTTTTTGTGTGTTTTTTTTTGTTTTTGTTTGTTTGTTGTTGTTTTTGGTCACATGAGAATCTTAGCTGTGATATTTATTCAGCACAGATATATGCATCTCTGACACATAGTACAAAACTGACTAGTTTACCCCTGAAACAAACACTACAAAGTATTTGCACTATACAACATTTGTCAGCGCATACTTCTTTCAAGTGGAAATGCTTGCACATTTTCAGAAAGTGCTGTAACAATGATACTGAGACAGTGAGATCCTTGCTTCTTCCACAGGCAATGTGAATGCTTACACACACACACACACACACACACACACACACACACATACACACACACACACACACACACACACACACACACACACAGAGATAGATAGATAAGATAGATAGATAAGGCATAGTTATTGTTGCAAATTTAAACAACTCACTGGCTTGAGATTCTGCACATGCATAATGCAGTGAATAGATCTGACACATTTTGTGGGTTGCATGGAGTTTGACTGAAAATGTGTAACTAAAACAAACATTCAAGCTTTTTTTTTTTTTTTTTTTTTTTTGTGGTCATAGCTGTCAGGTGTGCAAGTCCAAGAAGACATCACTGCAACTTCTGCACCAGCAGTGGAAACCAATGCTGCGGACAGTAAATTGAGTGATTTTACAAAATTTAACAAATTTGGAAGTTAAAGTATGTAATGATTTGACAGCTTTGCTTCCCCATTTACGCCAGTTTGACACTGATGACACAGTGAAAGATGACTTATTAGGACCTTGAAGACTGTTTTGTCATAAAATTTAGACTGAAGGGGGGTTACAGTAGTGGGTGTCAATTTGTAGAGTGTGTGTGTGTTAGCTGAGAGTGGATTGATTCAGAAGGATCATTGGTATTGACAAATTGTGTAACACAGTCAAGATTATCATCTGTGTATGAAGATTTTTTTAAAAGCTTTCTTGGGAATTGTGGAGTTTGAATGCTCCTGATATTTTGTTCATACTGATATTGTAACTGTTTATATTTATCTGATGTAATGTTGATTTATATGCAATATATACATCACTTGTATAGAAGAGATAATTTGATTTCAACAGCCAAAGCTTATTCCCACTCCTTGCTAATGATATTGTTCATATGGTGCATTTAAATAAGACTTCAGAAACTAGCTGTGATTTTTTGTTCTTTTTTTTTTTGTTCTTCTTCTCTTTGAGGGAGAAAGGTGGGGGTTGGGGGAGGGGAGGGGGGTGTAGTGTGGTTCAAACCAGTTAAGATTTACTGCAGAATTTTGGTTTTTTTTCTTTCTGATCATGGGAAAAAAAACAACTTTGTGAATGTAGACATTGCACTTCAATACAGATGTATATCACACACACACACACACACACACACACACACACACACATGGATACTTACACACATGCACAACATCCAAAACTAAATGATGCTCACATCATAAATAACTCAAATTGTTTCGACAGTTGTTCATTGTTTAGCATTTAGGTATGAATGAATGATGCAAAAAAATAAATGAAAATATTTTATCAAAGTGATTTTCAAGTCTGTGTTTGATTCAGACCTGTTTACACTGCATTTTGTAAACAGTCCAAATTTGATTGTACAGATTTGACAACAAGCAATAAACGTATTATATATATATATATATATATATATATATATATATATAATTTTTTTTAAATGCAGGAAATAAAAAATGGGACGTGTGGCATGCAAATGTAAATGAAGGCAAATATTTACATTAAGAATTTACAGCACTATCAGTTTCTAAAAAATGGCATCAAAGAGAAAACTGGTATGTATGCATTAATCCTTTGGCCAGTTGTTAGATACAATGAACTTACAGGTTTCCATAAAAGAAATACATATTTTAACCTGGTGAAAGTACAGACATATTCATTCTGGGTAAACAGGCCAGCTGATTGTACCAGACTGGTGTGTCTGAATGTCTGGGAGTCTTGAGAAGACTTATCAATGAATGTCACTTGTAATGATGTATGAGTGAGTACTGTATGCACACATGCATGCATGCTACACCATAAGATGAAATAATTCTTTACTTGCAGTTAAACATCAATGCAACTGTGATGAAACACACATGAATCAGTCTTGATGATTATTATCTTTAATCAAATTCTTTGCACAGTTCCACCACCCTTCTCCCCACAATTTCCATGCTAAACTGCACCACTCATTTCCCCACAGATTTCCATGCTCAACTCCAACACTGTCATCCCCACAATATGTATTAAAGCTACTCCAATTTAAAAAAAAAAGAAAAAAAGTAATGTGATAGAAAAGCCAGAAAAAGATCAAATTCACTGGAACAGCAATGGCCATTTTCTCAAGTCTGTAATCTGTTTCTAGAAGGTGCACACGCATGCACACACACACACACACACACACACACACACACACACACACACACACACACACACTCACTCACTCATTCACTCATACTGTGTAGCAACAATGTGAAATGTTAGAATGTATATAGATTCTGAATGAATGGGTCACACACAGGAGCGATACTTTTTTCTTCAGTTCAGTTGTTAAAAATCTGCTGGAGGCTGATGTCGCTGTGACAGCAGAAATGTCTCTGTGACAGGAGAAACTGACTGACTTTGCATTCTTGTTTCTGGTTCCGCGACAGTTGAAAATCTTTGCATGACGAACAAGCTCAACTTTTCACGCCACTTATCAGTTGTCCATTCTTTTCTTTAAAATACTCTTTCAGTTCTTTAACTTTCATAGAGTCAAGCGCACTTTCAGTTTCAGTGGACAGAGTCGCCATGTTGCCGTATCCTGACGTGAAGGGGCTGAACTTTTCACTGACTTCCAGTTTCCTAACGAACAAGGTCTACAGAATTTTTTTTTTTTAAATTGCGTATCATGTGCCTCCAAGCAAATGAGACTTGGACACTTTATTTTTGAAATAAATAAACTTTGACAACTTAATTGGTTTTTGAAGGCCCTAAAGAAAAGAGATTGCCATGTTATATATTATTATAATTTTTTTTTTTTAAGTATTTCGAATGAATTTATGTATTACTTCATCTATTTTTTTTTTGTCACAATAGATTTCTCTGTGTTAAAATCTGGCTGCTCTGGAGAGCATGTTACTAAAGTGCAGTGCCAGCCATATTATTTTACTCTTCTACCTGCCAGTGTGTTTGCTTCATTATCAGAGCTGATTTTTGTACATAATTGTGCCAGGGTTATCCCTTTTGTTGCTGCAGGTTCTTTACATGCTGCACATACAACCTCAGTTTATCATCACATCTAAAAGACTAGTACCCACACCACCACTCACAGCCTAGGAGAGGGAGGGGTAAAATCCTGGTCTATATACGGTACTCAAAGCTGCATTTCCAGATTCTCGGGAAGAGTAGGTAGATGAGTAAGTAGGCTAGTTGCAATGGACTGCAGCTTGCAAATATTTAAGAATGAAGAAGTAAGTCGATGAGCCAGCTGGCCAGAAAAGGATCATTTTGTCATTTCTCATGTGCATGCTGTGCTTCCATGTTCACTTCTGGAAGACACTTAAAGCTTGTGACATGTTTGAAATTTTGTTTTGTTTGGTTTTCCTTCAGTGTTTTTATTTAGTTATAGTCCCATGAAACCTTTTGTTTTAATTGAAATATTAAATGAACAGGTGACGTGATTGTATATTTTAAATTGCTTATTGTTTAGTTGTTACCTTGAACACAAACCTAATAATGCCCTTGTGTTGCCAAAAGCGTGCTCCTTCAGAATTGTCTGCCTATCAGAAGAAAATCGTGCTCATCGATGATCATGTTGCTGTTGCCATTGCTGGTCTCACTGCTGATGCCAGGCTTCTGTGGTAAACCTTTTATTTACATGTACATATAGCATATACATGAATTATCATTTTCTTCTTAGACACAAATCCATACAGACAATCACTCACTCTTACCTTCCCTCACTCATCACCATTTCTTGCTTGTTTTCTTTCTCACTGTTTGCATGTGTTCACATGTGAGCATTTCAATGATAGATGATAATAATTGGCTCACATGTAAAGTGACCCCACATAATGACTCTTTTTCAGTTGTGCATGTGGGAATGGGTGAGGGGGGGTTGGGGGGGATTTAAATGTAATGACTAGCTAATAATGTTCGAACAATGCTAGTTTAAAAAAGTATTCTTTTCTTGTGCCTGTGTATTCCAGACCTAACTGTCCACCAAATCTACCATATGAATTATAACCCCTTTAAGGATAAAACTTTCTCTTATTAGTCTGTGCCTTCCCACCACAAGGTGTCTCGATATCCCCTCCATACTAGGATCACCTCTGCCATATTCTGTATTAGATTGCTACCTTCAAGAATACTCAAATCTCAACTTCATAAATTAGAAGAGACTATAAGTAAAAAGAAACAGAACTGTGTCTGAGTACCGGTTTGTTTTATATGAATAATAGTACAAAAACATGACAAGCAGTGGTGAGGATTATTTCTGTGAGCCCAGAACAAGTGCAGTGTACTTTGATTTTCACAGACAAAAGACATTGAGGTCAAATCGAACCATTTCTTTACTTCATGTTTTGTTGTCTGCTGCAATGTTAAACTGTTGAGTGTGTAACGCAGACAGTGGCTTTGTTAGGATAAAATAGAATAATCTGGCACTGTGTATGGTGTTGTTGACACTTTGAAAGATTAGATTCGTTTTCCACTCTGAATGGATGGCCCACTCACATGGAAGAGCCTAACTTAAAACCATCAGAATGAAGTGTCAGTGGGAATCACCCTTTGGGGACTTCATGACTGCAAGAACAACTATTGGCTGAAATACATGAGAAACATCAAGGTATCTACAGGATGAAAGCGCCAGATTGTGGTGGCCAGGGATTGACCAGCAGATTGAGGGGAAGGTGTAGGGGTGCATCAAAACTGCCAACACACTACCTACTGCACCCTTGCACTACTGGCCAACCTAATCCTTGCAGAGGGTTCATATTGATTTTGCTGACTTCCGGGGAGCAACCTACTTTGTTCTAACGCCCATTCCAAATGGACACAGCTCATAAGGATGAGGTCCACATTATCAGAAACTGAATTTTATCAAGCACACCCGTCCAGCCCACTATTATTAAATGGAGCTGCTGAACTTCTGGTCTTGAACCGGAAGAAGATCCTGAAGAATGCAGACCCATACTACACCAAGAAGCATCAGCTGTCTAACTTCCTGTTAGTAAATCGTTCTCTGCCTCACGCTATGACTGGTTGAGTTCTGTCCATCTGTTCCTTGGTGAAGTCAGATCCAGAGACATCCATCCAGAGGAAGCAGCAACATGGACCTGTCATCTGGAACAAACTCCATTATTCTGTCCGACGTGTTCACTCTTTGTCCTCATTCAAATCAGTTCTCAAAAGTCACCTTTTCCACAATTGTTATGATTAGTGTTTCTGCCCTGTGTGTCTGTCTGTGATTGTTGGTGGGTGGAGAGAGGAATGGGGCTGTATCGGTATGAATGCCTGGTGTGTATAATGTGAGTGTGCGTGTGTGTGCGTGTGTGTGACCTGTTTATTTTGTGATGCATATTGGCAAATGAATGTTATGAAGTGTATCAGCATCAATGTATGTGTATCAGCATCAATGTATGTATGTGTAATTGTATTTGTAAATGCTCTGGGCTCTCCGGAGATAGGGTGTCAAAATATTCATCATTATTAATTAACAGTTACATTCTTTGCAACCATGTTGCCGTGCAACAGTTCTTGGCCCCAGAAAAGTAGGCTTTGGGCACTGTTGTGCAGCGCATGAGGCCTGTGGGCTACATGGTTTAGTTGGCACACAAAACCTGCCATGTGTGTGTGAACCACGTCATCTCTGCAACAGAGGGGGAGCCATCGCATGATCTGCAGGAGACAGTGGCCCTTTCTATCAAACACCCAATTAGGATTTGACCCAACATTCTCCATGCAGAGCGCACATAACGCCATACATTCCACTGGCCTTACCTCTGCTATACTGTCTCCTGTGCCGGTGCCTGACATGCGAGCAGAACCACCCGAACCTGGAGCTGTACCAGCTTCACCAATGGAGCAGGAACAGCCCAAGATGTCAATAGAGAAGACACCGGACTTCACACCTCTGCATTATTCCCATCAGAGGAGAAAAGCTCCATTAAGACTGGACATGAACATGAACTATGACAAGAATAGAAAAGAAAGTTGTCATGCTTTAGTTTTGATTCTGTTCACTTCATTTTGATAAGGGGCTGGAGGCGTAATGTCCAGGGAATACCGTAGGAATTGTGTCATTATAAAAATGTAATCTTTGTTTTTTGTGTGCCTATGTAGTTCCAGAACTGAGTGCCTGCCAACTCTGCCAAACGCATTCAGACTCTTTAGTTTAAGGAGAAAAGGAGGAAGGTGACAGATACGTTAAGACACCAATCTGCCAATACAGTGTTTGTGAAGATCAGGGTTTTTGAATCCTGGTCTCGCCCTTTCTTCCGAGTTTGACTGGAAAATCAAACTGAGCATTTAGTCATTCAGATGAGACAATAAACCGAGGTCCCGTTGGCAGCACGCACTTGGTGCACTGAAAAAGAACCCATGGCAACAAAAGCGTTGTCCTCTTGCAAATTTCTGTAGAAGAAATAGACTCTAATTTTTACATGAATATAAACACACACATTCAAGGCCTGATATTGGGTTATGCTGCTGGTCAGACATCTGCCTAGCACAGCAGATGTCGTGTATAGGGATTTGTCCAAACACAGTGATGCTTCCTTGAGAAACTGAAACTAAAGATAAAACCCTTTTTCATTAGTCTCTTTCACGCCACAAGACAGTCTGTGATCCCCTTCATACTAGCAAGACTTCTCCCAAATCCTGTAATAGCTCCCTTCTTCCTAAACTGCTTAAATCTCAACTTCGTAAATAAGAACAGAATATACCAAGGAAACAGAACTGTGTCTGAGTAGGTTTTTTTGTGAAGTGACAAGAATTTGTCCTCTTGTGTACTTGATGGAGCAGTAGAAACACATCAGCCTCATCATAAACCTCTGAATCATGAGTGGGAGATCATCTAGGTTTTTGGTTTTGAGAAGTGCCAGAAGGGACCTTGGTGAAGTGGTTAGTGCCACAGACTGACGCCAAGAAGGTTGCGGGTTCTAATCCCAGTAGAGGTGGGGGTTTTCGGTCTGCGGCAAGCGTTACCCAGATTTCAGTGTACAATGGGCTTAACTGGGACCCTACAGTTGAGAATCGTCCACTTCACGGATGTGTCTTTGGGTGTGTTCTTTTTCCTGACCGACACAATAAGTGTCTGTATCTCTTGGGCCTGGTTATCGCTGGGATATCATGACTGGAACCATTGAGTACAGCCTTGCCATATATACTCCCAAGCCTAAATGGACCTCCATAGCAGCAGCAGCATCATTATTTTCCTCCCCCTTCATCAACAGTGTATAAAAGAAAAGTTCCAAATTATGCGGCTTTTCATGTCCTGCTCCTTATGGTGACCTCTGTATTGATACCCCTCCACTTCCATGCTTTGGGTTAGTCCTTTCAAGGTCTTAAATGTCGGCAGATTCATGGGGGACTTTGGTTGGAGGGATGTGGCGGTCTCCACTCAGTCCTGCTCCATGACTAAGCCATTATTGTCATCAGTTGGGGGTTAACCGGTTTAGTAGGTGGTGCCCTTAGTACGTTAAATCAGAACAGGCAATACTGAACACCACTAAAGTGAATCAGCAGCAGTTCAGGGTCTCCTCTGGTGTGTGGCTTCCTGGTGACCCAACATTGATGGTTTCCTGTGTATTGCCGATGCTGGGACTGCAACTTGGATGTGGCCATGTATGGGGTACTCGGAATGAGTGGCGTGGTAGTAATGCCACTGGAACGGTGCAGATGATGAGGCAACCCCCCCCCCCCAAAAAAAAAAACAACAACAAAAAACCCAAAAAAAATCCCAACAAAAACACACACAAAAGTGTCAGAAGGGGCATGTGGTCAGTTTCAAAGTTGAAGTCATGTAGTCAAGTGATGTAGTCTGCAAATTTGTCACATGCGAGGGCTTCTCTAATGGTTGTTTGCTTCAAGGCATCTTTGTTAACGGCACTCCAGTCACATCCTCTTCTGTGTCTAGCTTGAACACCTTTTCTTCGCTTTCTGTTTCTGGGGTCACTCTCCAGTCCAAGGGTCTGAAGTACATGCATCCCAAAGTAGGCCTATGTTGAAAGCTTCTTTTTTTTCTTCCTTTTTTTTTCTTAATCATTTTCAGTTCTGTTAAGACATGCCTCATCCTGATCTGTTTCTTCTGCATTTTAAATAGAAAGATGTGCTGCATGATGACCCAATCTTGGAGCACAGCCTGCAGTTTGCAGGACCACAATCTCTTCTGTGTGGCCCTCTTCCACAGTGTGAGCATAACTTGTTCTGATTGTTATGGCCCGTCTGATCAAGCCTTGCATGCTGTCGATTGGTGTGACTTAGTCTGATTTTATTGACAGACAATTCCTCTGAGCCTCTGCCAGAGAGCATAGAATTAGGTTGAGTTTTAGATGTCTCATGTGCTCAGCAAATTTCTGTTCCGTGTGACAGTCTTGTTTAGCAACAGTTTCTCATCAACTATATCATCTACATCACCAGTGACAATGCTGTCTCTGACCATTCTATCAGCCTCTTTGAACTTAAAGGTGCATGTTTTGGACATTTTTCTCAGAACAGCAACATAATTATGCGTCGATTTGGCCTTTGTGGTCGGCGAGGCGCTAACCACCATAACTGATTTGATTTCATTTGATTTAATGCGTCGATTGACATATTTTGTCTAATTTATGGAATGGGATTTACAGTTCTCATACACCTTATGTGTGCTTCCCAGACGGAAATCATGACTTAGCGGATTCCTGTTTGTCCAAACGGGATAATTTCATAGTTTTTCCACTGACAGAGAAATTTTCGTCGGTTTACTTTAGTATCCCAAGAAACGTTTGACTTAATCGGCACTGGAATGCTCGCAGTGTTTGTTGTGACCGTGCCATGTTGCTGGCGTACTCAGATGAACCCAGTGGCAGACATAAAACTGAACATCCAACTAGTCTGTGTTCACCAAATGTATTGAACACAAAAATTTGAAGTATCCAGCATTACACATCATTGAAGAGAGTCAAAAGTTTAAGATCAAGTGTAATATTTCCAAACAAAATAGGAATTACACTCAGTATGGATTATACCCATTGGGATAAGGCAGTACTCACTTCATATCACACTCGGCAAGCAGCTGCAGTTACTTGGGGTTGTGTTGACAGAACTCAAAGCGAAGGCCAAGGCACTGAACAATCCAATTACAATGCACATTTGGTGATGGCAAAAACAAAATCCAAGATGAGTCTAGAAAGAAATGCAGCATGGAGAACTGGTGCTACCCAGTGCTTGACATCCTCGTCATTTTAGAGGAAGAAGACACATGCAATCTCACCAGACTATATCACTCCAAGCAAAGTGGATAACATAGTGTCATTGTTTCAAAACTGAAAGAACTGTCCACCGACATTGCACCCATCATCACCACCATCTGCCATTAATCCACAGACGTTGGCCAATTTTCATCAGACTGAAAAGATGCTCTCGGCTCCTGCTCGATAGGCAGTCAGGTAGCGTAGCCTAACTACCAGCAAAACCGTTGCCTAACACGTAGTTAGCTGTCAGTTGAAGCGCGCCACTAACTGGGTTGCACATCTCGAAATAAACTGACAGCTAGTTACCTTCAAGATATTGCTGTTCGCAGGCATCAAGGCCATTGGTGATTGGTTATAAATAGATTCGGACATTCCCATTTACTCCCCACCTAATTCATTGGAACAGACATGCGATGACAGTTTCTGATACTGTTCTGCCCATTGGCACAACATGAACATGGCCTCAACATGTGATCTCAAGCATGTACAGAAGAGAAATGTTACATCAACAGATATTTTAGGTGTTTTTGTTTTTGTGGAAAGACATTTTACAATGTACATTCAAGACCATGCTGACAAACAAGGAAAAGCAGAAGGCGTGGTCAGAGGTGACAGCAGCTGTGAATGCTGCAGGCCCTGTTGAACGTTAAGTCACAATTGTAAAAAGAAAAATGGTCCAAATTCACATCAGACGCGGCCAGAGCACAGCTACGAGCAAGCCAACCCGCACCAAACAGGCTCTGGAAAATACACGAATGTCGTATAAACATGGTTGCATAATCTTCTATTTCAGAAAGAATCTGTTTTTGAGACTTTAGTTTATAGAGGGATCTGCATTTATTTCTTTAACTGTCTGTCCTTCTTTTCTCTCTAGCTCTTGAGCCTGACAGTTCCGCCACGCCTGTCAGTGTCAGTGTGTTGTGGCATTAGGCCGGACAGTTGTTTATGGAGAGTTCAAGGCCACCTTGAACTGGTGAGAGAGCTGAATGGGGGTGGCGGGTGGAGGGTAGCGATCATACTACTTTATTTTCATGCACAGTGTCAGGCTCACACAGTGGGGGTGGGGGTGGGTTGGAAGGGATGGGAGAAGAGGGAAACTAGTGATAGAGATGAAGTTATCACACCATCCCACCCTCATCGCAATCACACACACGCCGCAGGGGAAGAAAGAGAATCGCGAGAAATTTATAGATATTTTTATTTCACTGATCCACGTTTCTCCCTCCTCCCCCAACAATTTGAACTTGATTCAAGTAACTAAATTTCAGACTTGGATGATCCACCATTCCCATATAGGATTTCTCTCTCTCTCTCTCTCTCTCTCTCTCTCTCTCTCACACACACACACACACACACACACACACACACACACACGGGTTCAGCATGTAACAGCATCACAGAAACACCAGTAACTGCTGGCATGTCCAATCTGGCACCAGGTAGAAAGGTTGCCCACATGAGAGGGATGCCCGCAGCAAAGGGCAGTTAAATTGAGCTTCTCAATGACAAATATCTTGGTTGTTTCTATTGAAGTAAAGAAATATACGAAAAGAAAGCTTGAATGTGATGTTTCTGATGCTAGCTAGAAAGAAAGGAAGAACTTAGAAAAGCAGTGTGCCAGAACTGCCCTGGAAGCGAAAGAAATGGAAAAAGAGAAACTTGTCAGTGTCTATGTATACTCTTTGAAGTAAATACCACTTCACTGGTTGTGATGAAAAAAAAGAGAAACTGCAGGAAGAGATGAAACAAGCAGCCGAATAAGGTGACAACAGCCTGATGGTAGTGAGAATAATGGACATGCACACAAATGCATTGAACAAACAGACATAAACACACACACACACACACACACACACACACACACACACACCACAAATAGGTTGCCAAATGTCAGTAGTTAGTGAGAATGATATGCAAACATAAGTGCATAGTACACACAGACATAAACACACATTCACACACACTGATTCAACCAGTTTACTGCCAGGTACACACACACACACACACACACACACACACACACTGACCGACTGACTGAGACTTGTCAGATTAATCTAAATTTGGCTGTTCCACACACACATTCTCTCTCTCTCTCTCTCTCTCTCTCTCTCTCTCTCTCCAGAAGGCTTTCGACTCAGTTGATCGAAATAGTCTTTGGGCAGTACTTCACAAGATAAGAACATCAACCAAAATGATCCGCATTTTAAAAGCAATGTACAGTACAATTCAGTTCTGTGTCATATGGGGGCCCTGTCTTTCAGACAAGGATGTTTGTTGTCTCCCTTGCTTTTCTCGCTTTTGATTTCTGAAGTTGCTGACGAGGTGACTAAGAATGGAAAACACGGTTTTCAGTTTTTGCCAGGATTACAAGAAATATTTCTGTTATTGTTTGCAGATGATATTGTCTTGCTGTCATCGTCACTAGCTGGTTTACAAAATCAATTAGATAATCTTAACAAAGCATCTAAATCTCTTGGACTGACAGTAAATTTGAATAAAACGAAAATAATGGTTTGCAAAAAGGGTGGTCATCTGTCTAAAGCAGAAAAATGGTATTATGATGGAGACGAAATTGAAGTTGTAAACAATTATAGATATCTTGGTTTTAGGCTGTCTGCCAAGTTATCTTTCATTTTTGCGCTTGAAGAGTTCGCTGGCAGGGCAAAAGGGAGGGTGGTTGAAATTATGAGAACAATGTGGAGTCTTGGCAATATGGACAGAACCGTGTTTTTTTAAACTCTTTGATGCGCAGATAAAACCTGTGCTATTATACGCATCTGAAATGTGGGGAACAATGCGCTTCAAATCAGTTGAGTCTGTCCACTTGTTTGCTTGTAAAAGATTTTTGAGTGTTAGCTCCAAAACCCCAAATGTAATGATTTATGGTGATATGGGTCGATATCCATTATACATTGATAGTTGCATCAGTACTTTGCGATACTGGTTTAAGCTAACTCAGATGTCTTTATCGAGAATTCCGAAACAAGCGTACCTGATGAGCGTAAATAAGATGACATACAATGCTGATATGTCTTCGAGAAACTGGGCAGATAGACTGAAACAATGCTTAGACATTTATGGGTTTTCAGAAGTTTGGATAAATGGCGGGGTTGGGGATGTAAATGTTTTTCTTAAAATGTTCAAACAACGCATGATAGATGGCTTTAAACAGGATTGGGCAAGCAAACTCAACGGTAATCGTTATGAAACACATAGGTCATTCAAATCCTTATTACAACCTGAAAAATACTTATCTCATTTTACCATCAGTAAATTTAGATCGGCTTTCATCGAGTTCCGTTTTGGTATAAATGAACTAAAAGTAAATCAGCGTTATCGTGATGTTTTGAAAAACTGCCCACGTGGTGGTAGAATAGAAAACGAACTACATGTACTAACAGCCTGTCCATTATATAATGATATTAGAAAAAAATATTTGCACAAGCATATGCAAAATATTAGAAATCTGCCATTACCATTTCTGCTGCAAAACGAAAGTTGTAATGTAACCAGAGATGTTGCAATGTTTGTTTTTTATGCATTAAGACTGAGAGAAGAGCACTTTCAGCCCTTAACAGAAATATCAGCCTTGTGCTTTTCATTTAGTTTACTTGTTCTCAGTGAGCTCACTGTGTATTAAATGGATTGTTTTGGTTCTTCCTGTTTTATTTTAGTTAAGCTGTGTGTGCAACATGTACACCCAAAATGTATACAGGTCGGTGACCATACATTAAAATTCTTGCGTTCTTGCGTTCTCTCTCTTTCTTTCTTCAACCTTCTGTTTGTGAGTAAAGTTGGTGATGGTTTATTTGTTAATTCAAAATTAAATGAAAAAGGTGTTGAGTTAATACCTTTCATTTTTTGTTCTTTCAATATTGAATCTTCTCCTTTTCCCTTGTGCTGTTTATTAGTAAATTTGAAGGCAGTCTAGTCTCAAATTAGAAATACAAGAAAAAAGTGTTAATGCCTTTGACTAACTGCTTTATTTCAATATTGATGTTAAAGGTAGCGGAGTTAGGGGGGAATAGAAGAAGAAGGAAGGAAGGGGTAGGATAACAGGCAGAGGATAGGTGCACAATCCACTCTCTCCTCGTACCACAGCAGGGTCTTTTAGTAAGATGAATTGAGGTGTTTATTTCTCTAACTTAAACACAGCTCTTAGCAGCGCATCCTAACTTAGCAGTTAACATTTAGCAGCACACAGCCCTACGTTTCAATGTTAATATTCATGCAGCAGAACACAGTCCCACTGAACTAGTGTGTTAGTCACAGAATCCAATACCAGCAATCAAGCATTCAACTAAGTCCGAAAATAGATGCTAGTTTGACACTCACAGCCCCCATGGTACTGTCTTGCCTGCCCCGCTCTCCTGGCCTGCTCCAAGCAAGGAAAAAGGAAGAAACTCCACTTGCCTATCCATTTTATCCTCCTGACCATTTGGCGCCATATGCAAACTATCTTCCCACCCAGAACCTTCCCAACTGGTTGAAGTTAACGAACCAATCTGGGACCAACAATGCTAGACTTGCACATCCAACGCTTTTCTCTCAGTAGTGGGGGCATTAAGTCCGAAAAACAGGAGAAAGCTGCACTTCATGATAGAAACATTCTGTTTGGTTTTTGACTCACTTGTGTAAACAAAGTGAGTCTATGTTTTAACCCGGTGTTCGGTTGTCTGTGTGTGTGTGTGTGTCTGTGTGTCCATGGTAAACTTTAACATTGACATTTTCTCTGCAAATACTTTGTCAGTTGACACCAAATTAGGCATAAAAATAGGAAAAATTCAGTTCTTTCCAGTCATCTTGTTTAAAACAATATTGCACCTCTGGGATGGGCACCAAAAAAAAAAAAAAAGAAAAAAAAAAAAGCCTAATTATATGCAAACTGCATTTACTGTTATATTTATATTTTTTGTATTCTCTGAACTTGGCACTTTCATCTGATATTCTGACCCAACAACAAGAGCAGTCATTATTATTATTTTTTGTTCAAACAGGAACTTCTTTTGCTAAGCATGGAAGTGTTATTTATTTTGCAAACGTTTTGGTGCATATAGTAAAAAAGGGAAATTACTCTGTAATTAATGCTAGGGGACCTAATTTGCTTTAAACTGATCGTTCTCATCTTAAAAAGCTTTAATTTTTTTTTTTAAGTGTATCACAAGTGAGTCTTGAAGGCCTTGCCTCTCTTGTTGTTATTTCTTATTCATTTGTGGTTCGTTTAAGCAAGGGATCCACCTTATCACTGCACCGGAAGTGGGCGTGGTCAGCGTCTAAAGTAGGTCACTGAGTTAAAAAAAAAAAAAAAAAAAAAGGAAAAAAAGACACTTTTTTCCTCGGTTATTTCGTTTTCTTTCCCAATTTCACACGTGAAAATATCCATAATGTTGCCTCCGAATGTTAATTATGTTATTATTTGCTTGCTATGTTATGTAAATGTCTTCAGGGGTGTTGCGTGACAAAAATAATAAAGATAAAATACAAATAGAAAATAGGTCACTGTGTCAGAGATGTTAACTGGTCGTTGTTCAATCTCAATGTCCACTGTTAGTTATATTGCTCATACATTTTAAGGAACATGTACATGGTTTTTTTTTTTATCTTTCTCTGGGCTACTTGTACCCAAAACAAAAGACAAAAACCAACCAACCAACAAACAAACAAAAACAAAAAAACAACAAAAAACAAAAAAAAGAGGGAGGGGAAAACGTGTCTAGAACTTTGGGTGCCTTTCATGATTGCAACTAAGCCTCCTTTTGAATTTCTTCTGCCATGAGTTGATATTTTGCAAGGTACTTCAGTCTCTTAAGATAATGACCTTTATGATACTGGTATACTTGCAATTAAAGAAAATCAATCGTAAATCTGTTAACTTGTGAAAGAAAATCAAGGTCAGCTCTGCCAATTTCCAGAGGCACCACACACATGTCTAAAACTTTTTTTACTTGGATACGTTTTTGATTCATATCAAGCATTCACCAAACACTGCAAACATGTGCGCTCAGTTCGCTTGTATAGCCATTCTTTCAGCACTGACAGACAATGTCGTACTTACTAGATTCAATGTGTAGAAGACCAGCAATAATTGCAGAATAGTAAAATCCTTCTCATTCTCACAGCAACCACATACTTGTCTGCATTGACAAGACATAACTGTCTCTGAGAACAAAGCAAGACAGTTGTGGCGAGCTCATTTTTTAAAGTTTAAATTTCACTTGTTAAGAGCCCTGTCGACTTTGAAGGCCTCTTCAGGGCTATATGCTCCAATCATACACACCAGTACGAACAAATCAATTTAACCATACTTCCATTAAGTCCGTAAAATAATTAGGTTATTTTGTCTTGTAAAAATAAAAGTCTCTTATTAATTTTCTTCTCTCTCTCTCTCTCTCTCTCTCTCTCTCTCTCTCTCTCTCTCTCTCTCTCATTCTTTCTTTCGTTATTTATTCATTTATCTATTTATTCATGTATTCATTCACTTATTTTGTAAACTGTACAGTTACAGTTATATAACACTTTCATCTAAAAATTAAACACAATAGCAATACCCTATTGTTGATTACCACACTTCAGTAGCAGATTTTTTTTAGTTTAAAAAAGAAAGAAAAAGACATAACACCTTCGTTTTAAAAATCTAACTTTTGCCGCCAAGGATAGCCGTACTTCAGTTTCTGGTCTGCCATGGTTGATGAGAACAACCAAACCAGCGCAGTGCTCGCTAAGCGCCAGTCTCTGAAATCAGGAAGGTGCTGACAGCTGCGGGTCAGGCCTGGGTCACACCACGTCCGGCCTTGCTAAATACTCTGGTGCCCCATTCGCGTGTAAGCGGTGTAAATGGCCTTCGTAATTAATTTTAATTAATTTTTACGCTTGCTACAAGCCACTGGGAAAGTGGATCCCTCGCTTAATGGGTTCATTAGGACTTATTGTACATGTATGTTAATTATTATGCATATCATGGGTTAAAACCGGGATGAGCACAAACTGAAACTGAACCATAGAGAAAACTGAAGCACTGCTGATCAAGTCTAAAAGATAATCTTTCCAAGACACAGCACCCACTTCTATCCCAATGCAGATGACGGGAATAAAATCAGAATCAATTTGATTGTCGATTAACCATAACAAGGTTTATAGTTGCAGACAAATTTTCCAAATATTCCTATAAGTTTGTCTCGTGAATTAAGCTATATCTTCAATGTCTGTTGTCCGTATATTTTGTGTAGCATACTCAGGATTAAAAGGCTATGCCAGTCTTGAATAAAAAGCTAATTCGTGTTTGCACTTTTTTTTCTTCTGTCATTGCTGCTGTGAACACATGTCAAATGATTGGTATTTGGACAAGATAAGAGCTTCCTTTAAAGGAAGCGTCTGGCTTTGTTTCAGTGTACCTTTTATTTCGCTGTGTGCTGAGTGCAGTGGTGGCATAAGCAGCATTGACTGGAAGTTGTGTACCTTGTTCATGGAGAGAGTTAACACTCTTTATTGTTTGTTGATCCTTTACTCTCCTAGCCTCATTGTTCTTTACTTTATATCCCCAATGCCTTGACATATTGGAAAAGAAATGAGACATGCAATTCCACCCTGGGAAATGCAACTCATTGCCAGTCACAAGGAAGAAAAGACCACCTCAAAGGTCATCTCACTGACTACACCAGTGGCATGGCCACATCCTAGCCATGGTGCAATATGCAAAGTACTTGGGCGTCGTCTTGCAAGCAAACGTCAGATGGAGGATCACTCACTTGATTGCCATCATAGCCAAAGCCAGCACAACTCAAGGTTTCCTGAAACACAACCTGAAGTTGGCTTTCACTGAGCTTCGAGAGAGAAAAAAACGTGGCGTTTGTTCGGACTCTTCTTGAGAATGAAAACTGTGTGGGATCCATACACTTAGAAGAGAATTGAGGAGCTGGAGTCCATTCAGAGGAGAACAGCCAGGTTTGTCAAGAACAGGTGCAACACCAATGCCAGTGAAAGAGACGTTTTCAGCAGGCTTGGTTGACACTTCCACAACAATGGCAGCAAATCACTAGGCTCATTATGTTGTATAAAATTCTCAACGCCAAAGTGAGCTTAGACAGGAGTATGTTTATGCCTCCATTCTTGCATCAAAGCAGAAGTCATGACCAGCAGTTCCTCATCCCAGTACCGACAGAACGCATTCCTTCCTGCGGACCACCAGGGATTAGAACATCCTGCAATCAGGAGTAGTAAAGGCGAAGTTTCTGGAGGCCCTTTCACCGCAGGTTTTGAAACATCGGACAGGACACCCTTACTCTCCTACTGACGACCTGTCATGGAGGCCTACAGGTATATGACCTGTGTGTGCAAAATGAAAAGTGGTAGAAATCAAGCAGCTCCACACTTAGCTAGCTGTTAAGTATTACTCATTTACTCCGTCTGGCCCCACATCTCCGCGTCCTGTTTTTTCCGTGTTCCATTTATTTTATTTTTCTCCTGGCAGAAGTAGTTAAATGGGATCTGTGACAAGACAAAAACAAAGGGAAAAAAATTGAAAACAAAGCATTTCTTTGTCTGCCCCTTTCCTCCTAATAGTAATTTGATAATTTAAGTAGGTTTCTTATTTTTGCTTTTCCAGCTCTCTCTTTGCATCTTTACGAAAATGCTGATTGGAATGAACGTTGTGGTCTTACCCAATCAGTCTTAGTATTTTTTTAAACTCCATGTTTCTTTACAATAGACAGTGTTTACTTCATCTTGATAACTCCAGCAATATCCATACTTGACATTCCATTATATTTATATTAGCACTCATTAGAATGCTTAACTGGCCAGAAATTGGCTGGTGTTTTTTGTTTGTTTGTTGTTGTTTTGTTTTTGTTGTTGTTTTTAATGATAGCCCTAGCTCTGTGCTGAAAACAAATATTTAAATAAGAAAAACATGCTCCGAATGACTTTTTGTATTGTTCATTTCCTAAGTACTCCGTATCATATTCAGTTGACACTTCTTGTACACTTAATTGTAGACATAATAGAAATGCGCGCGCACACAGACACACACGCACACACACACACACACACACACAGACAGAGAGACAGAGAGAGAGCGAATAACGAATTGTGCAGTTCATGTTCAACTTACTCGTGAATGATAGAGAATTTGCCACATGTATTTGGAGTATTCTGTGATGCTCTTTAAGACAAGATGAATACTTTTTAGTGTGCACAGCTAACTGAGCTTATTGTTACCAAAATTGCAGAAACTTGTTGTAAAAACTAGTTGATGAATTTATTTACTGCAATAGGAAGTGTGAATATGACAATATGACAAGCTTACATATATATGTACTTAATGTACAGCATTGTATATCTGTGTTGCAGTAACTTCATGAGGTCAGAGTGTCTTGATTCAAACTGGGCCTATAATCAACCACTGCCTGTCTCACGCTTGGTTTCAATAATGGGAAGCAGTATCCTTTAAAAAAAAAAAAACAACAACAACCAGTAAATGAATGAAATAAAATGAAAAAAAAACACTGATAAGTTATCTGTGGCAAAGGAATAACTTTCAATAACACACAAGCACACACACACACACACACACACAGAGAGAGAGAGAGAGAGAATCATACAAAGTGTAATGACTACTACTACACATGCATGTACGTAAAAGGACAAGAAGCTTAACAGAATGTGGGGTGACAGCACTTTCATCATCTGGCCGGAACTTTACCGTCTTGTATTATTTCTAGCAACCGCTTGCGAGTGAGCATGCGAGCGAATATGGGTGCAATGTCACTGTGGATGCGCATGTGTGTGTGTTTTACATAAACATCATCCAGTATGTCTGCGGCTTTATATTTTTTACAACTTTTGTGCAAAACAAGGTGAATCCATTTAATAATCCTGATTCGGTTGTCTGTGTAAGTTTGAAAGTGTGCGTCCGTGGTAACCCTTAACAAACTCATTTCCTCTGGAAAAACGCTGTCAACACAATTTTGTTTTAAGAATAGAACACAAATGTGTTCTTTGCATACATATTCCTGTTGTAATGACAATGAACTTCTTGGAGGGGCACAGAAATTGCGAAGAAGCAAAAAATGTTTCCACAGTCATTTTACTGTCACGTGTTTATTTCTTTCTAACAAAACACAAGCACTTTTAAATGACATATCAACACCTTGATAAGCTGCAGCCATTTTTTTTTTCATTTTAGTTAATGAGAGATCAACAATATTCTGCTTAGTACTGGTTATGCAGACATCTGCCAGAAGTAGCAAAATCCTGTCATGCTAAAGGGCATCATTCTGAATGTTCTTTAGGAAATATTCGTTTTCAAACGGATCTCACACATCCACAACATTAAAATTTTAATATCTTCATGACAGAAGACAGACGTCCAGTTTATGTTTTTCGTTCGTGACAATTAAGAAGACATATCGTCAACAGGAATTGTTATAGTGACTCCAACTAGGAAGTGCCAATGCAGGAATCAACTTCGACAGCGAAATGACTGAATCGGATTGCAATAACATACTGTTGAATGAATCAAAGTAGCCTGTTGAAGTTAATTCGCAGAATGCTTTGTGTAAAGGCCTCATCACTCAGTGCTCAGTACACTATTCTGTAAATCCACTTTAAAAATATCCAACCAGGATGAACTTTCGCACAAACTTGTTCCGAGACTCACTTAGTTTTGACCAAATTTTAACTGGATGCTTGGTTCATTAAGGAATACAACACACTGCCTTCTTTTCTTGGTCACTGTAAGCTGATTTGCGTCCACAGGTCATTGAGCCTTTCTCTTTGTTTTGAAACGTTTCAGTACCATGCAGCTTCTGCTTCATGGAATTCCACCGGTTTCTCTTTCACAGCAGCCAAAGTATTGTCTGCAAGTTTTAGTTGCATCATATTGTCAGCGTCTCAACTGATTTGTGGTAGGAATGGCACCTGTTGCGGTACAAAATGTCAAAACGGTACAAAATATCACGATTGCGACATTTTGTACCGGTGTACGCAGTACAAAATGTCAAAATATTAAAATTTGTCACATTTGTGACATTCTGTTTCACATTGTCGTATATTCTTGTCAACTGTGGTACAATTTGTCACACATGAATAGACCGTTTTCCGTCGGGTCTGACTCGTCAGTTGAGTAAAGTACATTTGAAAAGGTGAGTAAACAATTACCACTACGGGCGGGTTTATGTGTGTGTGTGTTTTAAGTCAAAATGACCTGTGGTTATTTTCACGGACTACTTGTCATCAACATTGTACGAGGTACAGTAGTATTCATGACACACTAATTAGCTCAATAGTCAAAATCTGCTATTTACGTCAAAGTGATCTCTGACCTATGCTAGGATACCACTTTTGAAGTCTTTGGTTTAACTCAGCTGGGGATCAAACTCGGGAGCTTCTGCTCCCCAGGCGGACATCTTAACCACTAGGCCATGTGTGTCTGTGTGGTAGTGGTCATTGTTTACTCACATTTTCAACTGTACTTCACTTTACTGACGAGTCAAACCCGATGGAAAACGGTCTGTTCATGTGTGACAAATTGTACCGCAGTTGACATTTTGTACCGTTCAATTGTGATATTTTGTACCGTTGTGACATTTTGTACCGTGAACTGAGCCCTGTGAACCATTTTTAGTTCCAGAACGTTTGTGTGCCATTTTTATTCCTCGGAGGATGAAGTCCTTGCTATATGGAGATTGCTCCTCAGCCCATGGTGGACATGTCTATGAAGAGCGCCACCTGTTGAGTGGAAGGGAGCTGTCGGGGTGGCAATGGGCACCCCATTGTCCAGAAGAGAAGAGTGGAGCCACTCAGATGTCTCGAAGAACCACTCAGACAAATAGGCGTGTCCTGAGGCTGTGTCCTCTGGGACCAGTGCGGACCAGAATTAGTCAGTTTGAACTAATTCACACTATGCGTGTGCATTTGGATACCCTTTCCAGGACATTGAAATTCAGGTCAATTTCTGCCATTATTTTGAGAGAAACTTTTGTAGTTTTTGGAAGATTAGCGTGCGTTTTAACATATTCCAACAATATGTAGCCTTTTTTTGTCATCAGGTGTTGATCAACCTTTAACCTACGCTGTTCGGAGTAGGGGGAAAGCCACTGATCCACAAATTGCATTTTTGCCGAAAGAACTGGACTTGATTATCCTGTATATTTCACCCAAAAATTCATGACGATTTTGTTACGATTTATTGAAGCCGAAGTTGTGGCGAAGACAGGGAAAGTTCAAAACCAGATCTACATAATGATCAATAAGCAGCGAAATGCCGATCAGTGTGAGCTGCTTATGATATAACTGCTCCTTTTCAGTTCGACAAACACTCCTCTATGATGGTGAGCAAAACTATAATTTTGATCATTACATGTATGCATTGGTAACCCCCGCCCACCCCCCACGCCCTCCTCCACCTAAAGTTTTCGTACTTTTTGTCGTACAACTCCTTTTCTATTTTTTGAATTGAGTTATTTTCTTTTTTCCCGTTGTTTTCTTCTTTTTAGAGTGCCATGATCCTGAAAGGAAAACAAGAAAGATGAAGAAAAATACTTACCAGGGTTGCTTATCTTTTTTATGTCATTATTTTCAAAACATTTTCATGTATTTCAGTTTTTGTGTTTATGTGAGACAATATCAAGGTGTGTTTTTTCTCTTAAAAAGTATATATTATATTGTTTTCAATACAAGATGTTATTTAATTACTTGAGTTGTACCTTTGACTGCATTCAGAATCACATATCCCTACGCAGAAGTATGGCAGGCGTCCATTTGGTGTTGGGCTTCTGATTGCTGGATACGATGTAAGTACACCTTACCTTCAATTCCAGCTGTTAACAAAGCGGTTTATCATCATTTGTCCAAAAACATAACTTTGAATCGTTGATTACATTGATTATGGGCGGACAACAATCAATGAATAGAGAAGAGGAATGGTCAGTATAACTGTAAACAGAATGACTGAGGTTCAAGCAAAATTTCAGGTTTAGTTTTCGGGATAGGGAGAGATGTTTCTGACGAATTCATATGCCATTGTTACGCACACCCAAACCCACACACGCACATGTACACACTCTCTCTCTGAGGAATCGAAAGTATGCTTGCTGGCTATAACATAGAATCTATAAACACCGAGGATATAGAAAAATAATATTCCTTCTTTACTGACACCATATTACAAGCTGCCGACATCTCAGTCTCAAAATATAATTCACTTAAACAAGCGTTCAGGAAATATTTGGTGGACACCAGCCTGTAAAGCAACAGTAAATGATAAACAGTCGAAGTTTATAACTGATCTGAAAAAGAAGTCACAAGAAAATCTTATTGAAAAGAAAAGAGCAAACCATTATGGCAGCATGGTAACTGCACAGGCTAAAAGACAATGTTTGTCCTCCTTCTGTCATAATGAAATATTTAATCATAAAGAAACTAAAATGGTTTGGAAAAAAATTAAGAAGGTATAAGTTTGCCATCTTATCCGATTAAGACAGAAGACAAAGAATTCCCATCCAATGTAGAGAAGGCTGAAACATTTGTAGAAATGTTCTCAGTCTATCCGCTTGGAAGGTCTATCATCAAAAAAGTGAAAACACAGAACCGAAGAAGAGAGCAAAAGTGATTTTACAGATCCAAGCCCTGATAGCTAAGGACGCATTACTATCCCTCCCTAAATTGAAAACATTAAGAGGAATTGACGCAGTCTCAAATGAGATGTTGAGACATTTACCAGAACATTTTGTTGTCTTATTGTTTGAGCTTTTTCAAAAGTGCTGGATTGATGGTTTATAAAGAAGGAAAATATGAAACGGAAAAGAACAGCTACAGGCCAATTGTGCTAACATTATATATTGGTAAAACCAATGAAAAGAATAATTTTGAGAAGACTGATGTACTATTTTAACCCAATAGATCAAGCAGGTTGGCAGAGAGGTAGATCTGCAAATGATAATTTGGTTAAGCTTACAAGTGCAACAGCAATTCACTAGAAGGAAAAACGTTTTTCCAACTTTATATGTATGTATGTATGTGTATATATATGTATATATATATATATATATATATATATATATATAAACTTAAATATATAAAACTTTTGCTAGGTTCCTTCACACTTTGGTCTTCTCTGTAATGAATGGGCTGACAGGGGCCACAAGAAAAGGTACACAACATGAATAGGGAACCACAGAACTTAATGTGCTTCTGTCTGTATAAGAGGGTTACCGATTACCAGAACAAGCATCGTGGAGCAAAGTCAGGGAAATATATACCTGCAAAATGGCAAAGCTTTAGATTATAGTATAAACTATCAGTCAGTCAGATACATACAGTAATTTTATCAGATTAAGGCAGATTCATGCATTATAACAGGATAAAAGCTGAACACTTTTATAACAGTTCAGCAAAGATGTTGAATGCATATGTGAACTTACTTCTAGCAAACAAGTAATATTTGAATGTTCAGAGTCTAAAATAGTTTTTACCAAACTTCTCGGAACGTTCTTGTGAATGATTTTTTTTTCAAGATGTTCTTTGTTATTGTAGGTTTGCTGTGTAGTTCAACGGGACATTTGTCATAGTTATTATAGATGTTTGATGTTAGTGTGTCCATCCATTTTGCTTATGTCTCTCTTTTCTTTTTCTTTTTTTTTTCTTCTTTTTTTTTCCAGTGTCCTCATCCCTCTGTACCCCCACCCCCCATCCACACACCATTCTTCCCCCAGTACCCCCCACAGCTCCTCCCACTTTGCTCTCTATCTATCTCTATCTATCTAGCGCGCGCGCGCGCGCGCACACACACACACACACACACACACACACACACACACACACACAAGTTCATGCAAGCACTGCAAACTGTGTAGAGGATGCACCGGAAGTGCACACAATCTTATACTATCTAGATACGTACACACATACGCACACATTGAAACGCACAAACACACACACAAACAAATAAACCACACGCACGCACGCATACACACACACGCGCGCGTGCACATACACTCACACATCCCACAGGTTCTAAGCAGGGCAAATGTTCATTTCATTAGTTATTGCCATTGTCTGTTGATAAAATATCTCATCAGCCAAGGGCTTTGTGACACATGTGACTGATACACTGAGGCAGGAAAACTTCTCGAGACTCTTGCTTCGCGTCTTGGGTTACCCCATCTGCATCAAGTCTTGGCACCACCATTCTGTGTACTGTTCTTACGAAAAAAACCAAACAAACAAAACCCAGCATCATTTGATATTGGACACAGTGGAACGTACAGACAGTTTTGCCTTGGAAGTACTGGTCAATAAATGCACCAAACGTGTTTGCCACTTCTATGATGAACGCTACCGAATTGCCATGGTCAATCAGGCACATATCAGTCTGATCATATCAGTGTAGGTGGCACCGTGCACCATCCTTTCTCACGGACAGCTACATTGTCGGTAACTGTTGTTGTGTTCAACGTCTTTATTACCAGCTGCGCACACATGTCATGCCTTTCTGTGCACTGGTCCCTGCAGCCATCCGCAGCAGTGCGTGTCACTTGGTGTCAAACTGGAATTCCCAAAGTATGCCTGGATAGTGCGTACTGTTGACATCGCGAGTTTCCATCATCTGCAACCTGCCCTTGAAGGTGAACCTGGCGAGTTGGTCGTTGACAAGATGGCATGGGGAAGAGGACATGTCTACAAAAGGCAAAACCTCTGTATTGTCTGCCCTGGCGGATGAGAGACTTGAAGTGTTGCATGCCCTTGTCCACCTCCGTCTTCGTCACCACCGCGTTGAGCTGCTGGGCATCAGTGTGCCTGAACAGGATGATGTCATTGTCAGATGCTGATGGCACCACCCATTACAGACAGTTGTGCTCATCAAGTTAGACTCTCAGACAGATACACAGCTCATTCAGCCCGACTCTGATTAACTGAGGCCAGTAGACTGCTCCATATGTCCTCGTCCATAGCAGAACCACCCAAGTTGTTCTCGTTTGGTCCTGCATACCCCACCAACGAGAATGATAGACGATCGGTGTGGTACATAGTGGAGGACTTCAGCAGACCAAGCCTTCTTTGAATCTGTGCCCACGTTGAGGAAGAACTGAAATTCAGCCGCTCTTTGATGAAGCTGACAATAAGATTTCGCTGCTTGAGGAGCTTTTCTGTAAAGTGACGGTTTCTGAAGTAGAAGTTCAACTTTGATGTTACCATCACATTGATGGCCTACAGCTTCTTGTTGACCTGGGAGTGGGACTGAGTATATCCTACCCAGCATCACCCTAAACACCTCAGTTCCATTTATTTCTTGTTGTTTGGCAGCAGTGCCTGACATGTTTATCTTGAAGCCAAAGTAGGGGTACGACATTCTTTGCCCTTCTTGGGAATCGCAACACACACGCGCTCGCGCGCGCGCACACGCACACACGCACACACACACACACACACACACACACACACACCACACACACACATACACATATATTAGAATCTAATTATACGACTTCGAAAATATTGAGGATATAGTAAGTAACTGTTTTATTCATTTATATTCATTGTGACACATTTTCCTCTTTGTTTTTTCCATTCATCCGTGTGTATCGCATTTCATTCAAAGATTGAATCTGAAAATGAAATGCTCAAAAAGAAATTTGCTATAAGCATAAAAGTCCTTGCAGACTTTCGTGGGTTTTTTTTCCCATTCATGACTGTCTATCGCCTTTGTTTCATTTTTTTTCGTATATATGTAGCCGCGCACCCGAGTGGTATATAAGGGGACGGTACAAAAGAAATAACTAATGATGATTTACTGTATTAAAGGATAGACAAGAATTCTCGCACACAGGCCAGAAACACATAGAGGCCAGTCACAAAAGGGGTTTTTCTATTGTTTGATTTACAATAGTTATAAGAAGAAGAGATAAGGAGAAGAACTAAGAGGAAAACAATGAGAGAAGAACTAAGAGGAAGACAGGGCCTGGAATGACACAAACAAATGTCATTCACAAGTGAATAGTAAAGCACATGTATACATATTACATGGAAAGACTATCACTCTTGTTTTGAATAAGCAACAACATAAGATAATGCGTATGAGTGAAGACTAAACACTGACATCAAATGACATTTCTGATACATTTAAATTGATAAAGTGATTGCAGCTATGCTGATTAAGTGAAAGTACACTGACAGTATAGATTAGGTAAAGCTTATACTGTGTCAAAGTGACTCAAATGAATTTGTTTATCATGTAGCACTATACTGGAGTAAGCCGTATAGGGGAGAGCATAACTTAATTATAATAAACAGACTGATACATATCAGATGGTTTTAACCAATAGCTGATATCACAACAACACTATCTTGTAATCACCACAACAGAATACTACACACATCTTAGAGTACTGAGCACACCGTGACTGTGAAACACTGTAGCAGTACAACTGATATCAGCATGTGAAATAATACATGAATAATAAACAAGATAACAGAATCAGTGGCTTTGATATACTGGCAAACTGATAGACCAGATAGTAAGTGAAGAACCATCATGGCTTAACCATTAAGTGGTGAATGAACTTACACAAGTTATCCGTTGCGGGATAAGTAACCTATCCTTCATCAGTGACAGCAGATGAGACAGAATGCGTCATCCACTTGAACATTCTCGAACAAACTGTCAGAGACTGCATTGACGTTAAGAAGACTTAAATGGAATACTGCTACGAGCATATGACGACATGGCGAGTTTCTAGATCAATCATCGCCGAGCTGTGACTATATTATGTCAAAGCAATAACTGAACAAAGCAATATCAACATACTCGTATGAACACAAGTACTGTGTCAAAGAATACAATTTATAAATCATTAGCACATTCTAAATGGGGTACTTACAGGGATACGTTGCGAGACCTCAGCCTCTGGGACGACGCACACACACACACACACTGCTTGTGACACGGCAAGAGAGAGAGAGAGAGAGAGAGAGCAGGCTCTCTAATCAGAGACCGACCAGGTAGGAAGTGAATACTGACCACGCTCTGTCGCTTCTTGCGCAAGTAAAGCGGGCGTGTGCTGAAAAGCAGATCGCCTCAAATCAGGCCAAATCCGACAAGTATCAGTATCAGTAGCTCGAGGAGGCGTCACTGCGTTCGGACAAATCCATATTCGCTACACCACATCTCGCCAAGCAGATGCCTGACCAGCAGCGTAACCCAACGCGCTTAGTCAGGCCTTGAGGGGAAAAAATAAAATAAAATAAAATAAAATAAAATAACAACCCCTCCAAAAAAGAATAAAGAAATAAAATAAAATAAAAATGAATAAATAAATAAATAAATAATAAATACATTAAAAAAACTACTACAAATAATAATATTTATAAAGCGCAAAAACTTGATGAAGTCAACTGTAAGTGTACAAAAAAGATAATAACAATAATGAATAAATAAATATATAAATAAAATTAAAAAAAATAAAAAAATAAATAAATAAGACAACGATGATGATAAATAAGCAAATAAATGGAAAACATGCAGACACACATTCACACATACACACACATATGCATAACAGATATGCAACAAACATGCAGTTTCACAGATATGAAAGCACAATCAAATACACATAAACGTACATGAGCCCCAACACACACACACAAACACACACACACACACATTACCCTGGACCCCCCCACACCCCCTAACACCCCTCCTCCACACACTCATTTCTAGGCAACGTATCGCAGCATCCACGCCCCCCCCCCTCCACCCACCCACCCACACACACACACACACAGGCACACTTACTTGTACAAGCACACACACAAACGCCCATATCCCCCACTCCAACCCCCCACACATATATACAAAGATATATATATATATGCACACCCGCACGATCCAATATTCCGTTGCTCCCACAGTGTAGGCATGCATACACACACATACCTCATCCTCTACCCCCCCTGTCCCCCCGCTCCCCCCCCCCCCCCCCCCCCCCCCCCCCACACACACACACACACACGCACGTACACAGAACTCTCCTGACACTTGTGTACACTTACACCCTCGCGCACGCACACAAACACATAGACCCCCCACACACACATACACACACGCACAGAGGCTGCCACTGATTGGCCGCAAGAGAGGGGGGGGGGGGAGATCTCTGATGCCAAAAACGTGGCGTCTAGTGTGTTGCTCAGTCTAATGTATTTGGAAAAGCCCACAGAGACTCTGTTCCGTTTTGAAGAAATTTGCGCAATGTTGGTTTGGAAATAATGCCGATATTTGTTTGATTTGCAAAGCATCGTGCTCTACCTTTCATGCTAGACTTTAGGCCGCCCCCTCTCTCTGCCTTTATTTCTTTGAAGCGATCGATGGTGTGATGGCCTTATACCTGTTCTTTTTGATATTCTTTGACTTTTCTGAGGATTTCCGATTTTCCCAGATGTAGGCCGCTCGTTGTTGTTGCGTTATCAGCAAGTCTGTCAGCTCGCTCATTTCCCTTAACACCTGCATGTCCTGAACAGTATGACCATATAAGTTTTTTTAATCTGAAAGTTGCGCAATGCCTTATGCCACTCTGGGCTTCCCATTCCATTTTCAGTTTTCTGTATGAGGTTCATTGAGTCCGTTAGAATCATGGCATGTTGGTTTCCGGGCATATGGATAGACGATATCCACTGGAGGGCATGTGTCAGTTTCAACTTCCATCGTTAGGCTGAGGTTGTGACTTTGTAGACAGCATTCTCTTCCCTAATTGTTTTTCCATTTTGTTTGCAGTGAATCCCCAACAGGATTGGTCTTTGGTGACTGAGCCATCTGTGTATAGGATGATGTCCTCTTCTTTATTGTTTTCTTCTATGAGTAGCTTCACTTTTGCATCAGTTTTGCCCTCTGGCCATTCCCGACAATGTCTTCCTAGAGTGGGTGAAATGGCTGTGTTGAATAGATGATTGAGGTTTTTGGGGATTTTCTCCCATTCTTTTGTTTCTTTCAGGTTTTGTAGTCGGCATACTAGCTGGATTGTGTCTTCTGCTTGCCCCATCCATGGTCTTCCTCGTCCTAGACTTCTGTCTTTTGGTTCTTTGACTGCGTCATGCAGTGGGTTTTGAGGGTTTTCTAATGCTCTGAAGTAGGTCTTAACCCGTTCTGACTTGTTTCTGGCCTGCACTGAAGGAAGGTCAAGCAGGTATCGCATGGTTTCCGTGGGCGTGTCTTTTGTTGTTCCAAGGATCAGCCTCATAGTTTCATTTTGAACTCATTCTAATTTTAGGAGGCTGCTTTGAGACAGTGTTGTTAGCTCAAGTCCGTAGTCGATCACACTGAGGACGATACAGATTGAAAAATTCGCTTCTATCTTCTTCTGATAGCTCCTTGATGTCCGAGTAACGAACTTTGTCTGGGCCAGGAGCCGATTCTTTCTTGCATTTAGCTATTGCTTCGTTTAGATCATCTGTTATCAAGCCATCATCGGGTCCAGTGTGCATAAGGGTTTGGTTTAACTCCTCAACATATTTCTTTGATTGCTGTGTTGTATGAAACGTTTGAGCAGGGGGATCCTTTTTCTTCGTTTGTCTTAAGCTTGGTTCCATCAGTATCTAACATGTCTGGGGTTGTTGTGCACGTTTTCCCTTCCATGCGACGATAAAATTGCCGGAACTCTATGTTGTGTCATAACTGAGTGCCTCGCAAAACTGTTTCCACTTGTCATTTTTGGCCTCTTGAGTAATGACTTCAAACTGTTTAGTTTTTTCTTTCATTTTTGTTTCAATATATTTGTCCGGAGAAGGTTTTGTTCCTTCTTTTTGCCAAAGTTTGACAGCTGCATGCTTTTCTATCCAGGCTCTCTGTGTCGGTATTCCACCATGGGGGCTGAATAGTTTGCATCCGGTTCGGTGCCATTCTTTCGTTTCTTCTGCGTCTTATTTTTTCGATGATGGATGTCTCTTTGGTTTCATACTGAAATGGAACACGCGGTTTCATACAGGGTTTATCCGACAAGAACTATGTTACATGGTGTTCAGTGATTCCTGTACCGATTTACGTCGGATAAGTCACAAAAGAAAGAGCTTAACGCCTACTTTCTAACTATGAGTGTAAAATGAAGTGTTGATTATTTACAATGAATTTATAATCTTAATTTAAGTCACCTGAAGAGGGTCAGTTTTAGCGAGCTCATCGCGGAAAATTACAAACATAAATGGAATAGATTTAAAGATGGAATCGCGACGATTCTGCCAGTATATAATACTTGTAGTTTACTGATCCGACAAAGAAATATTAATTAAATACGGTGGTGCAGAAGCACAGATTCCAGCTCAGCCAATAGCGTGCAGCAACACTGGTCAAGCAGTGAGTGGGT
This sequence comes from Babylonia areolata, assembly GCF_041734735.1. Classification (NCBI taxonomy): domain Eukaryota; kingdom Metazoa; phylum Mollusca; class Gastropoda; order Neogastropoda; family Buccinidae; genus Babylonia; species Babylonia areolata. The sequence continues at coordinate 7,052,661 of NC_134898.1, read as the reverse complement.
TGTCTGGAGAGGAGGACAAAATGACGTAAGCTTTGCGTCAGCTGAAATCTTTAGACCGACGAACGATTAACTGAAATCAAGTATGCTTCTAACTGATTAAGGTGTGTGTGTAACTTGACTTTGACTTATTCCTCTTGATTCCGTGGGGAACATAGGGCCGCAACAACACTCCTCCAACGCACCCGGCTCTGGCTGGTCCTCTTCAGTTCGGCCCACGTCATTCCGGCCGCCCTTGTCTCTGCCTCAATGCTTCTCCGCCAGTTCTGCTTCGGACGGCCAACTTTCCTTTTCCCCTGAGGGTTCCAATCAAGAGCCTGTCTTGTGATGTTTGTTGCAGGCTTGCGTAGTGTATGGCCTATCCATCCCCATTTCCGTTTCTTGATTTCCGTCTCCAGTGGGGCCTGTTTTGTTATGTTCCAAAGTTCTTCATTGGAGACAACCTCTGGCCATCTGATGTTCAGGATGTTTCTTAGACATCTGTTGGTGAATGGCTGAAGCTTGTGGGTCCTGGTCTTTGTCACTCTCCACGTCTCTGAGCCATAGAGTAGAACCGACTTCACGTTGGTGTTAAAAATCCGGATCTTGTTGCGGATTGAGAGGGCTGTCGATCTCCAGATTGGTCGAAGGGTGTTGAAGGCGTGTCTTGCTTTGTTGATACGGCTCTTGATGTCTTCGTCCGTCCCCCCGTCTTTGCTGACAACACTGCCTAAGTAGACAAACTTGTCAACCTCCTTGATGTTCTCTTGGTGTAGTTGCACTGGATCTTGCTTTTTGTTGTTGACCCTCATGACCTCTGTTTTCCCAATGTTGATTTGGAGTCCAGTCTTCTCAGCTTCTTCTGCCACACGACATAGTTTCTCCTGCGCATCTTGCTGCCTGTGGGAGAGAAGACTTATGTCATCTGCGAAGTCTAGGTCCTCCAGCTGTTTAGTAAAAGTCCACTGGATGCCTGTCCTCCGATCTGCTGTAGACTGCCTCATGACCCAGTCAACCACCATCAGGAAAATGGTCGGTGAGAGCAAACAACCCTGACGGACGCCGGTTTGCACACTGAAAGGTTCCGTCAGTTTCCCATCGTGGATCACTTGACAGGTGGCGTCTTCGTACATCTGCTGGATGATGGTTACAAACTTTGGTGGAAATCCATAGTGGTACATCAGTCTCCAGATGACATCTCGGTCGACACTGTCAAAAGCTTTTTGAAAGTCGACGAAGACTGTGTACAGGGGGGTCTGCCACTCCAGGGACTGCTCGATGATGATGCGCATGGTTGCGATGTGATCCGTGCACGAGCGATCTTGTCGGAAGCCTGCTTGTTCGTCCCGAAGTGTCTTGTCCAAAGCGTTCTTCAGTCTCTCAAGGATGATTCTGCTCAGTACCTTGCCCGGAATAGACAACAGCATGATTCCCCGCCAGCTGTTGCAGGATGAAAGGTCCCCTTTCTTTGGCAGCTTTACAAGATGTCCTCTTTTCCAGTCTTTTGGCACTCGCTCCTGTTCCCAGATCTTGCAAAGGAGAGGGTGCAGCATCTCAGTTGAAGTCTGGATGTCGGCCTTCAGAGCTTCAGGTGGAATTCCATCTGGGCCAGCTGCCTTTCCTGACTTGAGGGACTTGATGGCCTTGACGATCTCGGTCTTGCTGGGAGGGTTGGTGTTGATGTCGAGGAGCTTGGTAGGTGGCGGGATGTCTGGTGGGGCGGGTGGTGCTGGTCGGTTGAGCGTGTGTAAGCACAACAAATATAATATTGCAGTGAATGATACAGAGGCTTGATTTAATAGGCGTTTAGGGAATAGGTTGAGAATGAGCTTTGCATTCATATATATATATATATATATAGAGAGAGAGAGAGAGAGAGAGAGAGAGAGAGAGAGCTTTTAGTCATGGTCAAGGTGGAAACATTTTCGTCATCTATTTCATCTTCTTTTCTGGGAGAGTGCGTGTTTTGATTCGTCATACGCCCTAGCCACACATTTTATTGTAATTTAGTTTCAGACAGGCGAATTCTTCAAATCTATTGAGTGTTTCGAACGATTCTTCATGCTATTCTTTATATCCATCTAACGTAAATGTTGTACCGTCAGCAAATTGACTAATTAACTAGTGTCTGACGGCATCTCCTTTGTATTTTAAAACTTTGGGATACCTGACAATTTACTATAACATATGATTTTATATCTTTATAGAAAGTGCATAGTAATTTACATATATCTTCGCCGAAGCAAAAGGCGTTTAAAACCTTCTTTATATATTTCCAGTTTACTGAATCGAATGCTTTCTTTTTCAAGGTCTATTGAAACCAACAAGCATGAAAGTAATGCAGGATATCATATCGCCAGTATATCTACCTAGAATAAAACCTTCTGAACTTCGCCAAAACTGACCTTATTCTACTTGCTATACGTGCTGATCCTTCCTTACAAACAATATTTAGCAAGGATACAGGCCTCCAATTCTGTAAGTATTCTCTTGGTTGATCTCCTTTTGGTAGACAAGTAGTTAACCCTTTTTCTGCATCGTTGACATTTCTTCCTTTATAAAACCTATATTTTGTGATCTGACAACAAAATCACCTAAATCACCTACGTCTCTCCCTTTTTGTGGTGCACAACACGAGGCTTTCTTCATTCCCTGAAAACACCCGCGCGTGCACACACACACACACACACACACACACACACACACACACACACACACACACACACACAGGTGTGTGTGTGTGTGTGTGTGTGTGTGTGTGTGTGTGTGTGTGTGTGAGAAGTTTCCCTTATGATGGACAACTTATGCGTTGTTTCTTTAATGTTCAACGGATAATTACACATGTCTTGTTTTTTAGTTGTTGTTTTTACTTACTCTAGTGTGTGTTGCATCATGCGATGTGTGTCTCTTTCACTCTTCACTCACTCCCCCAATTCAAATCGTGTTTTTTGTTGGGTTTTTGTTTTTGTTTTATTTATGCGTTTGTTCCAGTGTGCCTGCGTGGGCGTGGGTGTGGGTGTGATCATACGTCTGCGCAAGCACATGAGCGTAATCATAATGTTTAACATATTAAGTTAGACGATTTCTCTGTCACCTCCGCTTTTGAGGTTAATTTCACGTCCAAAAATAGACTGCAGGGGCAAAGAAGATTTTTTGTTTTTGATTTTTGTTTTGTTTTATACATATACACATTTTTCCTGCTAAGATGATGAAATTATGAAATTCTTGTAGTGATACTTTCATTTGAACTGTGGGGAATGTATTGTAACTGATATTCTCAATCTGTTATTTTCTTTTCAATACTTTATATTTTCAGTGTATACCCAGAAATCATGTGCTTCTGGACAGGCATTTAAGAAATCTTCAATATAGTCAACTGTGTCAACACGACAGGGCATTTATTATTATTTTCGTTTTCTTTTTTAAATCCTGTGTAAAGTTATATTTGTTGGGAATATGTTATGAAGTATTTTCCAGTACTGACAAACTAAAACTCTAAATCTTTTTTTTTCTTTCTTTTTTTTTTTCAAAATTCTTTTGCTCTTGACCATACAGAATTTTTTTGTACTGTTGTAGAACGAGCCTAATTGTTCTACGCCATAAGCAGAGAACGCATATGAAGCTTTCCAAATACAAGAGTTAAGCATAAGGCAAAACCCCTTTGGCTTGCAAAAGACGTTCAGAACGCTATATATCAAAGATAATATTTATTACAAAATGGCTTTCGTAACGCGTTTAAAAACAAAGGAATAAAGTTAAATCCGTGATGCGAGCAGAAAGAAAAAATACGTCCTATCTCTAATAAATAAAAAAAGAAAGACAGTAAAACAATATGGAAAATCAAACATCAACAAACAACTAAAAACATTATCTCAAGCTCAGATCTTATAAATGATATATCACTTGATAAACTAAACCATCATTCTCAATCGTAAAATACAAAGTTATCAAAAATTACGAATCAAAAGACAGTGACCGAGAAGAATTCAGAAAATCCTGCCAAGCAAAGAATATCAAATCAAACTTAAAGATAAGTACCTTTGGTGTTCATTAAGTTTTCTTTGCGTTAAACAGACAGCCACTTGCGGGATTGATGGAAAAGATGGAAGTCTTTCACTTTCAGCACCTGTTATTGCAGAAACTCTTACCTATATGTATATACAATTTTTGTATTGATAGATATTGCTTTCCAAATGTTTTAAAACAAGTAAAAATAATACCAGTATATAAATCTGACCCATCGAATTATAGACCTGTCTCGGATCTACCTGTTCTATCAAAACCACTTGAACAACACATCAATAAGTGCCTTCTTTCACATTTGAACACTTACGACCTCATATATCCAAATCAATCTCGATTTAGAAAGAATCCTTCTTGTCACACAACACTTACCAAATTGATAGACAGATGGCTTTTGAATATAGATAAACAACAATATACCGGAGTTCTTTTTGTAGATTTCACAAAAGCCTTTGACGTCATAAACCATAACTGCTCATTAGAAAATTGGCATTTGGTGTCATATACTGTACCATGTCAAACTGATGCAAACTAGGCCTATGGTTTGCTCTGTTTGGCCAAATTTCGCGCGGCTAACAGTGAAAAGACGCCCCTCTTAGTCTGGCCCGCTCTTAGCCAATCAAACGCCTCTAACAGCTATAAGCGCTGAATCATTCCTTTGGCCAAGGCTCTCCACGCCATCTTGTCAGGTTTTCGCTCTGTCTCGTCTAACGCTTTTTTTGGCTATTAAGCGTTTTCATTTGGCCTTATTTTGTTGTATGCGGCTTGCATGTGTATTGTGCTTACATTCTATGTACTCGTTTCGACTCGGCCCCCTCGATTTCTTCGTATTTTTCTACCTCTGAGTCGATCCTGTCTTTCCTTTCTCTGTTGGGGATCGTATTGTTCGCTGGGTGCTTACGCGCGGTACCATGCCTCGTTTGCCATCCTACGAAGCCAGGGATCATGATGCTGGCAGAGATACTCGCCAAGAGACTCTCCCAGGCCCGGAGCTCATGATTTCTCCCGATAGGGACCGCGGCGATGCGTCTGCAGACGCTGATCGCGGAGGGGACGCTCGTCCCGATAAAACGGTCATGAAGGGGACCGGGGGGAAAGGGATTCGAGCGTCACCTCCCGAAGTGTCCCAGCGCGAGGCGGGTGGAAGGGGGAGTAGCACGTCCTCTCTTGGTGGTGGGAACTCGCGGCTGGGTGCGGACTCCCAAGGGGAGGCCGCCCCCCGCCGTTACCCGGGTCCCCACACGGAGACGGCCCTCAGGGGCCCCAGTGCTGTTTCCCCTCCTCCCTCCTCGGTCGACCCCCCTCCCCCACCTCCTCCTGGGGGAGAAAAACAGTTGGTTCCGGGGGGGGACCTCCACTTAGCCCACCCCGGGCCAAGCCACCCGTCTCCCCACGGGAGGGGTCGGCATCCCGCCGGTACCTGAGGTTCGTGTGGAGGGACAGAGTGTTCCAGTTCTCTGCCCTCCCATTTGGTCTGTCCCTTGCCCCTTTCCTGTTTACCAAGGTGGTGCGGGAATTGGTGTCAATCGTCCGGTCGGAGTCCATTCAGCTCTGTGTGTACCTTGACGACTGGCTTATTCTGGCCCAGTCACAGGCTCTGTGCCAGAGTCATACAGCCAGACTTCTAGACCTGTGCTCCCAACTGGGCTTCATCACGAACCAGGAGAAATGCGATCTGTCCCCGAGCCAGTCCTTCGACTTCTTAGGGATGAGATTCGACACGCGGTCCATGATAGTCTCTCCGACGCCAGATCGGTGGGACCGTCTGGCAGGCCTCCTCAACCACTTGCGCCATTCCTCCCAAGCAACGGCGCGGACACTTTCTTCCCTCCTGGGCATGATGGAGTCCATGGCACCTCTCATCCCTCTGGGCAGGGTTCTCAAGCGCCCTCTTCAGAGGGCACTCAGGCTACGGTGGTCCCAGAGCACTCAGCCATGGGATACCCGGATATGTCTGGGCGAGTGGTTCCTCGAGGTGACATCAGAGTGGTTAACCACCCCTCTTCTGACACAGGGGGTGCCCATAGCCCCACCTACTCTTCAGGTGGCACTATTCACAGACGCCTCCTCCATGGGCTGGGGAGCCCACATGGACTCACTCCATGCAGCAGGGACTTGGTCCCCGGAGGAGCGCCTATGCCACATCAATGTTCTGGAACTGGAGGCAGTTCGCAGGGCTCTCCAGCACTTCATAGCGGAGGCCAAAGGCAAGACCATTCGCTTGTTCACGGACAACACAACAGTCGCTTGTTACGTGAACAAAGGGGGCGGAGCGCACTCGGCAGACCTCTCTCTGCGGACCGAGGCTCTCCTCCGTTGGTGCCACAGCAAGGGCATTGCACTTTCAGCGAGACACATAGCAGGGAAAGACAACATTTTGGCAGATGCTCTCAGCAGGTCCAAGAGTGTCATACACACAGAGTGGACCCTGGACAAGGACACCCTGCAAGGAGTGTGGGAACAGTGGTTCCGGCCGATGGTGGACCTCTTTGCGACAAGGTTCAGCAAGAGACTTCCCACGTACGTCTCTCCAGTCGCCGACCCAGAAGCATGGGCAGTGGACGCTCTCTCTCTAGACTGGAGCAGTCTGATTGCCTACGCGTTTCCTCCCTTTCCAATCCTGTCCAAGGTGATACGGAAAGCCAGGTTGGAACGCCCGCAGATGATCCTCATTGCGCCGAAATGGCCAGCCCAGCCCTGGTTTCCGGTCCTTCAGTCCCTGACACATGTTCCACCACTGGAACTGGAAACCAAACCTCATCTGCTGAGGCAGCCTCGTTCGGGCATTCCTCACTCCAATCCTCAAATGCTCCACCTGCACGCGTGGCTGCTGTGCGGGCGGATCTGTCAGCATCACCATTGAAATCTTCCACCCCTCGGTCAGCCTCTGTGTCCGCCGCGCTGACCAAGGGGGGTGCCTCCTCCGACCTCCTCTCCATAGTCTCCAAAGCCAGGAGGGAGGGAACAGAGACTTTGTATGACTTTCGATGGAAGAAATGGCTGAGTTGGTGTACAGCTCAGAACATTCCCCCTACTAACCCTACGAGCATGCAGCTGGCCAACTTTTTGGCTCACTGCTCCTCGGTTCTCAACCTGTCTGCTAGTTCTGTGAGAGGGTACAGGTCTGCCATTTGTACCACTATCAAACAGCTAGGTGGTCCCGCTTTTGAAGCTGATTTCCTGCTCAGAGAAGTGGCTAGGGGCGCCTCTCTGAAGGAAGCTAGGAATCCCAGAAGAGTGCCCCTCTGGGACTTGTTCCTGGTGCTGGATTTCATTCGAAAACAGCCCTTTGAGCCATTGGGGACTATTCCTTTTGACCTGCTCACTCTCAAGACCACTTTCCTTCTGTTGCTGGCCACGGGCCGTCGTAGAAGTGAGATTCATGGTCTTAGTGGTCTGCCACAAGATCTAGCATTCCACAGAGATGGTTCCATCACTCTTTGTTTCCTTCCAGAGTTTCTGGCTAAGAACCAAGACCCCGAGGTCCCTTCCCCCTCTCTGAGGGTCAGACCTTTGTCGGATATTCTGGCACAAGATGATGAAGATAGGCATCTCTGCCCCGTTCGGTGCCTCAAATACTATTGCAATAGGTCTCGCCATAGGCGTTCTTCTCAGAGGCGCCTTCTCATCTCCCTCAATGAGAATTACAAGAAAGATATCGCTGCAGGCACCATTTCCCCCTGGGTTTCCCAAGTCATTCGTAGAGCCTACTCTCATGCACACAAGGATCTCAGCTGTCTTAATCCCAGAACACACGAAGTGCGGGCCATAGCTACTTCGGCTGCTTTCCAGCACTCGGTACCACTGCAGCATGTCTTGGAGGCAGCCTTCTGGCGGTCGGAGAATCCCTTCATCAACTTCTACCTCCGGGATTTCCGTATGACCAGGGCTGACGGTTCCAAGGGGATTTCCTTTGTCGCGGCTAACACTGCCGTCTCAGTTTCAAGGGCTCCCCAGACGAACCAGTAGGCGTTGCCCTCCTCCATTTGCTTTAAATTCTGCATCAGTTTGACATGGTACAGTATATGACACCAAAAGGAGGAGTTTGTATTATACTCCATGTTTGGTGTTTACATATACTTACCATGTCAAACTCGAATGCCCGCCCGTCCGTCCCCGCGTCTCCGCCGTGGTTCTCATGGGGCATTTTCATTCATGGCCACGGAATGATTCAGCGCTTATAGCTGTTAGAGGCGTTTGATTGGCTAAGAGCGGGCCAGACTAAGAGGGGCGTCTTTTCACTGTTAGCCGCGCGAAATTTGGCCAAACAGAGCAAACCATAGGCCTAGTTTGCATCAGTTTGACATGGTAAGTATATGTAAACACCAAACATGGAGTATAATACAAACTCCTCCTATTTATATATTTTTTATGTTCTGAAACACTGTAATTGATTTCATCTTTTCCTTTCAACGGACAACAGACAGTATCTTAACACGTTTACATCACATTTTCTCCACGACAAATTTGGTGTTCCACAAGGTTTGGTACTGAGTCCTATATTATTTTCATTTTACATCAGCAATATGCTGTTATCTCTAAAAAATACAAAATGACATGTCTACTGATGCAAGTGCGTCAGATACAAATAATACAGATGCTCAGAGTCTTCATCTTACCATTCAAGAAAACAGCATTCTTGTTCAATGGACACGTTTGAATCACATGGCTCTCCCCTTAAAACTAAATTCATGATTACCACAAGATAAAAGCGACGAAACCTTTTCAAAAATTTACCAGTCCTCAATATTGCAAACGAAAAAACATAGAATTTGCCAATCATAAAATCTAGGGAATAATGATCGAAAACAATCTTATTTTGTTCGAAACAAATAGAAATTATGTCTAAACATCTTGCTTCAAACCTAAATCAGTTAAGAAAAACAGATGATTTTTTTAACTTGCGTGCAAGAAAACTATTCTTTCATTCGTTTATTCAATCTGTTATAGATTATGCTTCTAGATTCGGCCAGCAGTATTACTGTAATCTGCTTAAAGAGAATATTTTATACACACTCACGACAAAACTTTAATAACATGTTATAAAACAGTCATGCAAAGTCTCATGGTTGTTGGTTTACTCATCATTGGGCAAGTCCAAGGCATGTTGTCAAGGTCAGAAACTTAACGACTTGCGTCGAAATTGAACAAAATAAACACTTCCGTGATTCAGCAAGCAATCTTTATTGGCAATTTTTCATTGTTAAAGACATGTTTACAGTGGAAACACTTATGCATATGGTAGAAGAGATGTTCAAGAATCAAAATCCGTCAAAAATCCAAATCATGAAAAAAATCATCATTTTGGTCTCTTTTGCACTGCCGTGTCCCCCCCCCCCCCTCCCCTTAACCCATTCATCAGCATCCACAAAAGATATGTATTTGTATTTGTATTTCTTTTTATCACAACAGATTTCTCTGTGAGAAATTCGGGCTGCTCTCCCCAGGGAGAGCACGTCGCTACACAACAGCGCCACCCATTTTTGGGTATTTTTTCCAGCGTGCAGTTTTATTTGTTTTTCCTATCGAAGTGGATTTTTCTACGGAATTTTGCCAGGAACAACCCTTTTGCTACCGTGGGTTCTTTTACGTGCGCTAAGTGCATGCTGCACACGGGACCTCGGTTTATCGTTTCATCCGAATGACTAGCGTCCAGATCACCACTCAAGGTCTAGTGGAGGGGAAGAAACTATCGGCGGCTGAGCCGTGATTCGAACCAGCGCGCTCAGATTCTCTCGCTTCCTAGGCGGACGCGTTACCTCTTGGCCATCACTCCACTGTGTTAAATCAACTATTAACAAATCAACCCCTCTCTGACACAGAGACCGAAACAGTACAGGCAAACCGAACAGAAAGCACAGATGGACAGACAGTGGAATTGTTATTATCCGTCACTAAAAACAGAAATCACAACTACTGACGTGGACCGTGCCATTGAAAATTAACAGATAAAAGCAAACAATGTCGCCTTGCCGTGACTATAAAGAAGCAGACATCCTCCTTCTCAAGGCTAGACTTTTGTATAACATAGGCATCTCCATGTATAAAATGTTCCATATTTATGCTCTGTCTTCCTTAGTAAATACGTTCACTTTTAATGAATATAGACACTTTTTTTTTTCTTTTTTTTTTTTTTCCTTCTTTTTTTTTCTTCTTCTTTTTTTTTTTTAAATTTTTTTTTACATGTAGACAATCAAATATACAACAAAGAAAGAAAGCAAATGCCACACCATGTACCATTGTAACCAAAGAAACAACAAAATGTTAAAGAAAAAAGACAGTAATAATAACAAGTAAAATAAAATAAAATAGGGCATAAGTCAATTAATAAATAAATTATGTTCGAGTCAGCAACGACAGTTGACACCAGAACCACACCAAAATCCCGTGGGAAGAAGTGGTTACGAAAAAGACATTTGGAAATAAGTATTAACTGCTGGCAAAAAGAAATCATTGGCTAAAAAAAGTTCCACTGCACATTAGATTTGGATACATCATCTTTTACATGCGCATTATACTATTCAATTTTGTGTATCACATACAGCTGTTTTAAAAAGGCATGCAGATTTGGTATGCATTTTTTCAATTTTGCATTTGTAGACAAAAAGTTTTGCAAACATTATGATAAAATCAAATGCGTTATCTGTACAATGCTGCTCTTCGCCAAAAAGTACTAAACTGCGACAGATCATAATGTTATAGGCATTTTCACATTTTTCATTAAACAATCTTTCTAAAGAGGTCGAAAAGGACCGTATATGTTTGCAATGCCACAATCAATGTTCTGTCGAGTTTCTTGCATCATTACACAATATGTAGTTAATTGTATCAGATATCCACATGGCATTCAAAACAACATTGACACTAACATAAAATTAATCTCCCCTTCGCAACTATCACTTTGTGTAAATCAAGTCTTGCATATTCTGGGGGTAAGTTATGGAATAATATTCCTGGAAATTTAAAAAGTGATTTGAACTTTGAAAAATTAAAGTGAACTTTTATTATTCTCTTATGAATCTTTTAGATTTGACACCACAATATCATATGCAAAGACGTACTGATGGTCATTCATTATGCTGTCTCTCTCTCTCTCACCTTATGTGTGCGTGCGTGCGTGTGTGTGCGTGCGTGCGTGTGTGTGTGTGTGTGTGTGTGTGTGTGTGTGTGTGTGTGTGTGTGCAGAGGTTCGGCGTTTGTTTGTTTTTTCCAGTATACAAGGAATAGTTGCACTGTTACTTTGCTCGTATGTTTAAGTCTAAGATGGAATACTAAGAGTTTATCCTTTTTTTCTTTGAACGTGTATGAATATTAATTACTATGATTATGTATTTTTGTGCATGCTTTTCAGTCGACAGGGTCTCACATTTACCAAGCCTGTCCTTCAGCCAACTATTACGATTGCAAAGCCATGGCTGTCGGTGCTAGGTCCCAGTCTGCCCGCACGTATCTGGAAAAACACATCAACCTGTTTCCAGACTGTAAGACATATAGCCTTATCATTTTTGTCTGCAACTGAATCAGCTTGCATTTGTTTACTATATGTAAAAATAATGTTTGATAATGATACTAAGCAGTAAGCATTTGTGACTGCATCGTCAGTGTCCATATGACCAGCATATTTCTTATTATGATATAAATAATGATGATAATAAAGTATTTGTGGCAGTGTGCTGGGAAAGGGGAGGAACTGGACACACAAATAAGAGAAAAAGCAATATTTAGCGCTCATGATCATTCCCACAATGATTTATTGATCAGACACAATAACTGATCACTCCTACTTGACACCAAACCATAATGGCAGTCATAGTTGTCAAGCAACAAACAAAACGCCCGTTTGGCGGATAGGAACCCCTTCTCTCTTGGCATACAGGGCATATGGTACATGACATATGTAACTTGCCCAAGTCCTTTACTTTCACTTCTGTTGTAAATAAATGTCAGAGGTACAGTCTAATTAATCATCTACATCTGAAATACAGATTAATTTTAGCAGTGGACTTGAAATATTGAACAGTTTAATGGTCATTATATGTTATTTACACACTTTACAGACATTGCGTAGTTCAACAAACAAGGAAGAGTGGTAAATCTTTGGTGTTTCTTAATCCTTTGCTCTACTAACTTCATTGTTCTTTCGTTTCGATTGGGTAGTTCAGTTAATATTATTTCTTATATATTTACAGACAGGCATATGTGACTGTGTATCACTGAGGCCTATGTAGACATAGTTGTCAATAGCAGTCATTGACACATGTAGTAAATGAAAGTCTTCTGTCGGGTTCTTTCCTCTCTAGTTATAAAGCTGCAGTTGTAAAACCACTGCTTAAGAAACGCCTCTTTTGTGTCTATGGTCAGTTATTTGAATACCTAAACTCACATTCCCTGCTGTCACCCAACCAATCAGCACACCGACCCTCACATTATGCAGAGACTGCACCTCTCAAGGTCACTAACGATATACTCCTGGCACAAGATCAAGGTCATGTTTCTGTTCTTACTTTGTTAGAAACTATCTTTCAAGTCGCATCCAGACAGTCATCAATAACCACTCACCACAACCAGCACCTGTTTTATTCATCATGTACACCAAACCTCTTCATACGCTCATCCAAAGTCACTTTGTTTCCAATCAATCTTTCGCAGATGACATACAGCTTTATAGAACATGTCACCCTACAGAATAAGGTCAAACCATACAGACTTTACAGTCATGCATCACAGATGTCAAATCATGGATGACAAATCACAAACTCAAACTAAATGATAATAAAACAGAGGCACTTCTCATTCACACAAAGCGCTCATTTTCTAACTTGCCTAAGCCTTCATCCTGGTAGGAACTTCAGACATACCTTTCTCAACATTCAGGGTGCATGCTTTCAGATGACATGACACTTGACATACACATCAACCACATTTGTAGGTCAGCATACGCAGCACTTCGACAAATCAGCTCCATTCGTCAATATCTAACCACAGAAACCAAAAGACTTTGGTTTGTTCTTTTGTTCTATCTAGATCAGATTATGGAAACGCTCTTCTAGCTGGCTGCCCCAAACACTATGTTAACAAACTTATAAAAGTTCAAATCTCTGCAGCACTGCTCACTCTCAAAGCTAAGAAATGTCAACACATCACTCCCCTACTCGCTTCCCTTCACTTGCTCCCCATTCAAGCACGAATACAATACAAACTCTCAGTCCTTTGTTACAATTTCTTCAATGATTCTTGTCATGTCTATCTTTCAGATCTACTTTCTGTCTATTCACCATCCAGACAACTTCGTTCTTAAATGACAAGCGCACATTACATTGTCTATTCCAATGATTCGTACAAAAAACTTACGGTGAACGTTCCTTTTCTTTTGTTGCACCTAAACAATGCAATTCACTACCCTCACACCTCCGTTATACCCAAACACCCACATTCAAGAAAGCACTCAAATCATATCTTTTCAAACTGTACTTTAACCCCAGAAAACGGAGTATGGCTACCTACATGGCAGGGTAAAAACGGTCATACACGTAAAAGCCTGTGATGGTGCCTTTGTTGATTTACATATTTTAATGTCACTTAGTCTTTCATATGTATATTTTAGCCAATGTCATGTGAGATTGTGTTGACTTTGTACATATTTTACGTCAGTTAGTCTTAAATTTGTATATATAAGCCTGCATTTTGTTATTATTGTCCTTATTATTAGTAGTATTAGTATCATTATTGTGTAGTAAAAAGAGTAGGGACTAAACAAGCCTCGAAACTTGTTAACAGTCCCATAGTTGTTTCATAAACTAGCATGGAATGATTTGGTCAATGTTTCATGTACAATATGCCAAGGTTTTACTCGTCAAAACATCTAAAAATATTTAAGAATTTTGAGGAATGGTCCAGTTGATTCTTGAATAGATAAATAGATGGTGCTTGTTTTGCCAGAGATGACAGTTCGTTCCATATGTTAGTTACTATCTTCCTGTCACAATACTTTATTGTGTCTGTATTTGAATATCGAACAAAAATGAATCCATCAATATTTCTAATGGAATTGTACTGAGGTGGGGAAAAGGTCTGATCCCGACACATCAACATGACCATAAAAACGTTTATATGTTTCAACACCATTTTGGGACGGTGTATGCATACTCTGTTGTGACTCAGTTGATGCAGGCTCTTCAGGGGAAATCGCTTGCATCCAGGCATTGTGTTTTTAAGAGTACTATCTTTACAGCAGGAGCTGAGGCCACCATGTGCAACAACAGCAACGACAAAAAATCTGGGAACAGCAGCAGCATCATGAGCAAGCAAAAAAAAAAAAAAAAAAAAAGAAAAAAAAAAAAAGATCATGGTACCATTTCTTTATTAAAATTTTTGATGTGAATAACACTATCTGAATTTTTTTCTTGTCGGACTGCCGACAGCTTGTGTTTGTACTTCCCTCCTTAGGTTAGATTTGCCGTCCCAAAAATGGGACGGTGGATACCAGAGGGTAGGGGGTTTTGCTGATTACAAATACGTTACTTCTTTTTTTCCTTCTTTTTTTATACAGATCATTCACTCTAATTGAAGTTGTGTCAATACCAGAAGATGATAACACCTTTGAGGAAGCTATATCTTCATTGAACCACTTCATGTGAGTGAGGATACTGATGAGGACCCTTCATGATCCGCCACTGCAACCAAACCATGGGTGGTGTAAACCGCACAGATCAGAATGTGCGGAAGCCCCGGGAAATGCAGGACTGCCATATGATCCAAGAAGTGACAGTGGCCCATCTTTGCTGACTGTCCAGACGTCTACGCCCAGCAAGCATGGCACCTCTGCAGAGCCACACGTGCAATCAAGGACAATCCTTTAGATCTTCCCGCCTTCCGCAGTGGAGTTGTCATGGTTTATCTTGCTCGAGCTTTTCATGCAGGATTTGGTTGTCCAGGGGCATTTATATGTCCCATCAAAGGTCAGATATGACCTTGTTAACCATCTGGTACAAAGCTGACCCACACAAGTGAGATGTACATCATGTGGCAAGAAAACAATGCGACACTGCGCCAAATGCAAAGTCGGGTTCTGTGACAGATGTTTCCAGTCGTGGCATACCAGATGAACTCAGCTGCCTTCAGTGGCACAGAAGTCACAAATTCTCCTGTTTTCAGTGAAAACTTGACTTGTCAAAAGGGGACAAACATGAAACAGTGTTATCTGAAATTCCATTTCCTGGTCTGATTCTGTTTTCGACATTTATTACTAGTCATTTTTATTTACGTCTCAATCAAAATATTTAATTTGATATTATCTGCAAGAAACGAGGTTTGAAGTATCTAAGTTTATTTCCTTGTCTTATTGGGGCTTATAAATTCCCGTGGAGTGATGGCCTAGAGGTAAACGCGTCCGCCTAGGAAGCGAGAGAATCTGAGCGCGCTGGTTCGAATCACGGCTCAGCCGCCGATATTTTCTTCCACTCCACTAGACCTTGAGTGGTGGTCTGGACGCTAGTCATTCGGATGAGACGATAAACCGAGGTCCCGTGTGCAGCATGCACTTAGCGCACGTAAAAGAACCCACGGTAACAAAAGGGTTGTTCCTGGCAAAATTCTGTAGAAAAATCCACTTCGATAGGAAAAACAAACTGCACGCAGGAAAAAATACCCCAAAATGGGTGGCGCTGTTGTGTAGCGACGCGCTCTCCCTGGGGAGAGCAGCCCGAATTTCACACAGAGGAATCTGTTGTGATAAAAAAAAAAAAAAATTAAAAAAAAAGAAAAGAAAAGAAAGAAAGAAATAAAGTAAGTTGCGACTTTATCTATAAAGCTGATTTCATTCCAAAAGTTTGTTGATTTTTTAACCAGAAAAAAATATATGCACAGACTAATGGTGCTTTCTTTGTTAGTTTTTACCAAGGAAAGTGTATTTTACTTCAGTAAAAGTCAACCAGTTTGTTCATCTTTGTTCCTGTGTGCATTCAAGAAAGAATGAAAACTCTTACCTATTTGCCCCTTCTGTCCCATTAATGGGACGTACTAATTTTATCCCCGAAATGACAATTTTCTAAGTTTTAACGAAAATCAGAGGAAAATACGTTCATAGCAAACTGTAACGTATAAAATCATGTCATTTTCACACTGATAAAAAGGGGCTGCTGTGTGCTCATGTCAGATTGATAAAAGGGCAAGCCCGGACCTTCCTTTTCTGAGATATAAATCTGGGTTAGTTCCAATGTACCTTTCATTTACCCGTGTGCTATTTCAATGGGTAGCATAAGCAGCATTGACTTGAAGCTGTGAATCTTGTGAATGGAGAGAGTTACCTCTTTATTGTTTGTTGAGGCATGAATGGCTTTAGAGATTCCGTAAAATAAGTTGTGACTGATCTGGCACCGTGCCTTCCCTTATCCACTACATTCTACCGCGTCAGGTCAGGTCATTAGATCTGCTACTGGTAACCTGTAATCCAGTACAACCTGTTCAGGGTCGGGTTGCCGGCGACTAAACCGGCACTCCCACCGCTCCCTTCTGGGACTGGTGAGGCGGGTGGCTAGACACCCTTATGGAGATCCATAAAAGGGCGTTGGCTCAGGAGAGCCACCGACGGCCATCTAGCTCCACCGTGCTGTGTGCATGCCACACGCAGTTGGCCCCCGGGGTGTGTCTACCCATGCATGCGAAGTCTGGATCCGGCAGAATCTGCGGAAGAAACCGATCGGTTCAACGGAGAGGAAGGCGGTTATAGCAACGCACTGTGGAGTGCAGAGAGCAAGATGAGACACCGAAAGGATATCTTGGTCATCCACTGCATCCGTGCTCATCCTCCAGTCGTCTCGACTTAGTCTTGCCACTGGAAATTGGTGGACCCGGACGAGAGAGTGAGGTCGACGTTGCGCAACTCCTCTTCACTTTAAACAAACTCATCGCGCAAGTCATCAGTCATCCAAAATGACCTTTCATCCTTCATCATTTCATCACCCCCAAGTCCTGTGGCGACAGGCGAGCGATGAAACGACAGGTGTGGGTACACTGGCAGTCGCAGCCGCAGACCTGCACGCAGGCGGCTCAGGCCATAGGGTCGTTCTTCGTCGACAGGAGCAGCGATGGAGCTCGGCAGCCGTCTGAGCGTCTGAGCAGCCCTCTTTAGGAATGCACTGCTCACCTCCCTGGCATGAGGAAGGGGCTAGAAAAGGTGCCCTAAAAATTGCCTGCTCCATATCACCCTGGCCAGCATACCGCGGCTGGCGGGGACCCTACATCAGCGGTCGAAACAAGAAAAAAACAAAAACAACAAGGATCATTCCTCTCACCATTGGTGCTTGGAACATAAGGACTCTCCTGGACAGAGATAACGCGGACAGACCCCAAAGGAGAACGGCACTAGTTGCATCCGAACTCGCCAGATACAACATTGACATCGCAGCCTTGAGTGAGACTCGGCTTGCAGGCGAAGGCGAGCTCTGTGAACAGGGATCTGGTTACACCTTCTTCTGGAGTGGACGAGGAAGCGAAGAGCGACGTGAGGCTGGCGTTGGTTTTGCAGTAAAAACAGCACTTGTCAGCAAGCTAGCTGGAATCCCAAAGGGAGTCAACGATAGGCTTATGACCATGAAACTCCCACTGGCATCTGGCCAGAAGCACCTCACCATTGTCAGTGCCTACGCCCCAACCATGACCAACCCGGATGAAGTGAAGGCGAAGTTCTACGAGGACCTTCACTCTGTCATTGCTGCTATCCCTAAAGTAGATAAGCTCATCATTCTTGGGGACTTCAGTGCTAGAGTTGGCTCTGACTACATCTCCTGGGATGGAGTGATTGGAAAGCAGGGTGTGGGTCACTGCAACCCAAATGGATTGCTTTTGGTTCAGACCTGTGCAGAGCATGAACTGCTGATAACCAACACAGTTTTCTGCCTCCCTACCCGTCACAGGACGTCATGGATGCACCCTCGCTCAAAGCATTGGCATCTCATCGATTATGTCATCGTCAGGAAAAGGGATAGGCAAGATGTACGTGTAACAAAGACCATGTGCGGCGCCGAGTGTTGGACAGACCATCGCCTTGTAGTCTCGAAGCTGAATATTCGAATCCAGCCCAAGAGACGCCCCCAAGGCCAGAAGGCTCCAAAACGGCTTAACATCGCTAAGCTGAAAAACATCACCATCAAACAGTCCTTTGTGGAGCTGCTGGAAGATCGTCTGGAATCCGCCTCTCTGGACAACCAGAATGTGGAGTCTGACTGGAGGACCCTGCGTGAGCTGATCTATAGTACAGCTTCAGAGACCCTGGGACCCATGACCAGAAAGCACAAAGACTGGTTTGATGAAAACTGTGATGAAATCAAGCAGCTTCTGGATGAGAAACGCCATCTGCATCAAGCCTACCTGAGCAACCCAAAGTCCACATCAAAAAAGGATGCGTACGATGCCATCCGCAGGACTGTTCAGCAAAAGTTACGCCAGATGCAGGATAAGTGGCTGAGTGACAAAGCTGATGAGATCCAGGGATATGCTGACAGGCACGATATGAAGAGGTTCTATGATGCCTTAAAAGAAGTCTACGGCCCCACATCCTCAGGATCATCCCCCCTCCTCAGTGCAGATGGGAATACCTTGATCACCGAGAAGGAGAAAATTCTCGAACGCTGGGCTGAGCACTTCAACAGTGTCTTAAATCGCCCTTCCTTCATAAATGATGAAGCCATAGACCGTCTCCCACAAGTCCCCATCAACGAAGCACTGGAGGATCCGTCAACACCTCTTGAGACCCAGAAAGCAATCCGTCTGCTATCCAGTGGCAAAGCACCTGGCTCAGACTCCATACCAGCAGAGGTCTACAAGGATGGAGGCACTGTGCTGACTGAGAAGCTCCATCAGCTGTACTCACTCATGTGGAAAGAAGAGACGATCCCCCAGGATTTCAAAGATGCATCTATCATTCACTTGTACAAGCGAAAGGGGAACCGGCAAGCCTGTGATAACCATCGGGGCATTTCCTTGCTCTCCATCGCAGGCAAGATACTTGCCAGGATCCTACTAAACCGCCTCACAGCACATCTTGACCAAGGTCATTTGCCTGAGAGCCAATGTGGATTCCGGAAAGAGCGCGGAACCACCGACATGGTGTTTGCTGCAAGGCAGCTGCAAGAGAAGTGTCAGGAGCAAAATGCTGATCTGTTCTCCACCTATGTCGACCTCACTAAGGCCTTCGACACCGTGAGTAGAGAGGGACTGTGGAAGATCATGGCCAAGTACGGATGCCCTCGGAAATTTATTTCCTTGGTCAGCCAATTCCATGAAGGCATGCAGGCTCGAGTCCAGGACAATGGCGAAACATCTGCTCCTTTTGCTGTCACAAATGGTGTCAAGCAAGGCTGCGTCCTGGCTCCAACGCTGTTCAGCCTCATGTTCTCTGCAATGCTTACTGTTGCCTTCAGAGATGGCGATGTTGGAATCGGCCTAAAGTACCGAACAGATGGCAAGCTGTTTAACCTCAGAAGGCTTCAAGCAAAAACGAAGGTCATGACAGACATCATCAGAGACTTTTTGTTTGCTGATGATTGTGCCCTCAACGCTGGATCTGAAGCTGACATGCAACTCAGCGTCGACAAGTTTGCCACTGCCAGCAGGAACTTCGGCCTTACCATCAGCACGAGGAACACTGAAGTTCTCCATCAGCCAGCCCCAGGGAAACCCTACGTTGAGCCCAACATCACAGTCAACGGTCAGAGACTCAGTGCGGTGGAGCGGTTCACATACCTTGGCAGCACACTGTCACGAAATGTGACAATCGACGATGAAGTGAACGTCAGGATTGCAAGAGCAAGCGCAACTTTTGGTAGACTCAATGCAAATGTCTGGAACAGAAGAGGCATTAGTCTTGAGACCAAGCTAAAGGTCTACAGAGCAGTAGTTCTCCCCACACTACTGTACGCCTGCGAAACTTGGACAGTGTACCAACGACATGCCAAGAAGCTGAACCACTTCCACACAACATGCCTCAGGAAGCTACTGAACATCAAGTGGCAAGACAGGAGCCCAGACACAGAGGTGCTCGCAAACGCCACCCTTCCCAGCATCTTCACCATCCTGATGAAGTCCCAGCTTCGCTGGGCTGGACACGTGGCGCGCATGCCAGACCATCGGCTGCCCGAAAGGCTCTTCTATGGCGAGCTGCAACAAGGGAAGAGATCACACGGAGGTCAGAAGAAGCGCTTCAGAGATACTCTGAAAGTCTCTCTGAAAGCGTTTGATATCAACCCTGACTCCTGGGAGGAATCTGCAGTGGACCGTGACAAATGGCGCGCTGCTGTGCACAAAGGCGCCAAGTTGTGCGAGGCCAACAGGACTGCTGCAGCTGTTCAGAAGAGGCAGGCCAGAAAGTCACGGGCAAACAAGCTCCCTGACAATGGTATGCCTGTCTTTGTCTGCCCCAACTGTCAGCGAACATTTCGTGCGCAGATTGGACTATTCAGCCATCTGCGCATTCACAGATAGATTCATGAGCATCCTCCCCCCAACCCACCACCACCCTCCCCCCATCCCCCAGCTGGATGACAACGATGGTCATCATCGATCTCGATGGACACACCACCAATGGGTTTAGAGAAACCAATTTTTAAGTGTGTTGATTGATCATTATATGTTATGTGGCAACATTCTTGCACTAGATTTGTAGCTTTTCTTTGTACCATCCCGATTGCAGCAGATTAGCGCATGGGCACCACATTGTTTCCATACTCCAAGTGTGGTCACACACAGCTTTGTACAATTTAACAAAACTGCCACGGTCAGTGTATGTGAAAGTTCTTTTAATTATTCGTCATTTCGTTCGCTTTTGCAGTTCTGTATTTGAAGGTCAAATGAAAAACATCTATCAAAAGTGACAGAGCTGCTGCTGCATCTGTGACGCCTGATCTCCATTTCTGTCTCAGGGTTTCCCTTCATCATTGATATTGTCATCCTCTTCCACAACTGCTGATATTTGCATGTCAACGAGCTACCCTTCAGTTCAGATTTTATTCTTTTATTCTTTCCTTTGTTACAGGAGCAATATTTACGTTTGGATGGATTCATACACAGTACTGCTTGAAGGCTTTTGGAAAAAGAAACTTTGTGGTGTGTCTGTTTTCATTCATAAATAACATTGGATAGTTTTGTTGGTTACAGCGAATATTGTAAGATCAACTGTTGAAGGTTGTTGATGTGAACGGTAGTATTTCAGCCATCCGAAATTGACACCACACAAGAAGTCCAGAGAGTCCTCCCCGTGTCGTCTGGAGTCGACAGCACCAGCTCTGGCCACATGTGGTCTTTGGTCTTCTTCGCTGTCGAGCCTTGCTTCACATATCTGTTCAACGATGCCAAGTTTGTGTATAGAAAGAGAAAGTTTTATTGATGACACTCTTTGTGGAGCGCCATGGGGATGGTTCCATGATAGTGTGGGCTGGCTTCCACCTCATCTCCACATAACTGTGTGTGTGGAGTGGCGTTGTTGGGATCACAATTTTTTAATTGCTTTCTGTGACGAGATGCCCTCAGCTCTAGACTGATGGCGTTTCAGAATCTAGGATCTGTGACGGCAGGGAGACTTGACCTCCGAGGTGGAGCGAAGTCCCATCAACTGTCCACTCTATCTCACTTGGCTTGCTGGATGTTGTCGGACGTCTCCTGGGCGCCACGACACTCAGTTGCCTGATCTGTGGCACTGACAGTCTGTGGCCCTGCGTGGAACAAGAAAATTGCACTCTGCATCACCACATTTATGTCCTGGTTATTTGCAGCTATTTTCAATTCTCACTGAGATGCGTGGTGGGCCTTCTAAAGACTCCTTGAACATACAATATTCAGCCGATCATGCATTGTTTCTATCCAGTGGTATACTTGAGATCTTCATTATCAACAGTATCATCACCTCCATCAGTGTTTCTGCCCTTTTTCTTCTTTCAAAAATATTTCCTTTATCATCGGAATTGGTTTCTTGTCTTATTCCAATGCAAATCTTAGAGAAAAATGAGAGAGAAAAAAAGAAAAGAGAAAAAGGGGGGCGACGACGACGATCATAATCATGACAGTGGTGTTACCGAAGACATGAACAGTAATGACACTGAAACACAACTATTTATTGTATTTCACATAAAATCGTGGGTTTACACATGCTGTTATTTCAAAAAACAAAAACAAAAAAACTTTGAAAAGAAGGATAAAACGAACCATTTGGAGAAAGCCTTCCAAAACAGAAGAGCTACATTTGACTATCGTACTGTTATTTGAAGCATACACACGTTGAGCTGGTCGCTTCGACTGGATCGTTCGCAATCAGGCCTACCAACCCTATATATCTTCTTCATAACAGATTATGCAATGCCTTCCAGTCCGGTTATCATGTCAATGATCTACTCATTGTCATTGACGAGGAAAACGTTTCTGATCTGTTGTTTTTAAAAAAATATTTTAGCTGTATTTGATACAGTTTGTCATCATATTTTCCTCACGTTTTGAAAGCACGCCAATAGTTTTTTCATATCTGCTGAACCGAAAGCCGGTTTGTTTCTGTTTCTAAATTGTTCGGTGTTTCACAGGGTTCAGTACTATTCCATATACTCCTTCCTTTGTACTCGACTCTTCTACCGATCTCATTAGAATGTACTATGTAAGTTATCCACTCGTTACAGATGATACCCAGCTTAAGAAGTCAGGCCCACGTGATGATATACATTCCATCATCACCGAGCATTAAAAACGTACAGGTGACATAAAAATTAATGCTGGACGAACAGAAAAATTAAATGAAATTGAATAAAGACAGAACTGAAGCCCGTCTATTTTCTTCCCCTGCCCACCCACCATCAATAAAAGTAGGCTTACACAACATTCCATTCACTCAAATAACAAGAAATATTTATTATACTCTTCATACGCAACTGACCATGAATTTGTCAACCAGTCTTTCCTTAACTCATGCGAATCAGTTCCATCCACATATTCCTAAAAGAAGATGCAACTGAAACTAGTGTTACTTCATGTATTTTGTATTGAGTATAAATTCTTTGCTCGTGGGCTGTTCTTTCGTTATAAAACCACTCCAAATGGTATGTAACTGCTGCACATATGGGGGCCGGTTCCACGACAAGCTCGTAAGACGTCTTCCGATCTTCATTCTTATAGTCATTCTCAGGCCAAAATCCAACGTAGCCAAGAATCTGCCGGTTTCACGACACACCTATGAACGTGTTCTTTGGTACTTGCGGCACCGCCACGTGTTCCTCCCCACTCCACCCCCCTTTTTGTTGTTGTAAATTCCCGAACACATGCAATGAAACTCAGAGAGCCTGTATATGATACCAGCAGAGATAACTGTGGAAATGGCGGCCAGTGGCAGCGACGAACTTCGTACCGGCTCTACTGTCACTTTACACAAGCGTAAAAATACGAATCATGATTCTGCGTATGTGTGTATGGGGGGGGGGGGGGGGGGGGGGGGGGGGGGGGAGAGTTGCATGATGCTCTCGCACTCTTTTTCACAGCACTCTAAGTCTTTAATTCTTCAACTAAACTTGATCGTTTAGCCTCAGCGGGTTACAAATGAAACGTCATGAAAAAATATATAAAATTGTGTGTGGTCTTCACTGAATGATGATGATGATAAAAATAATAATGGATACTTACTCAGCACTTTTTTTCTTCAAATATATACACACACACACACCTTTCATGGCACGGATAAAACGTAGTCAGCTGTGAACTTTTAGTTTTCTTCTGCTGTTGTTTTATACCTATAGTTATATTATTTAATATTCAATTGTTGTGATGCTTACATTACTCCGTTCTCTTATTTCCGTCTGCAGTCAAACTTTAAAAGGTGTATTTACATTTGAGTGTGTGCATGTGTATCTAGGTGCGCGCGTGCGTGTTTGATTTGATTTTTTTGTGTGTGTGCGGGGAAGATGAAAATGCATGAACATTTCAATATAGTACAATATCAATTATGAATGCCAAATGAACTGTGCTGCGACCACGCCCGAAACTCATGTCTCAGAAAGTAAAAGAACAGCACGCGGTTAGCTTTTTTTTTTTTTTTTTTTTTTTTTTTTGTATGCGTAGTCCGTGTCTCAAACACCCCTTAAATGTGTTCAAACCCGCCAGACACACTGGGTTGTTGATAATGACGTGCAGCAGTACTATCCACATAGCTACGAACACAGTGACTGAGAACTTGGGTGACCACAACTTAAGTGACGAACATATTTAAGAACAAAATCCATCTAGCCGTCGTGAAACGCACTTTTTGTTGACGTTCTATCGCTAAGACCCCATTGTTCCAGCCACCCAATAGCATGTGTCGTGGTTTGATGCAAAGAACAAGAATGCATTTTATGTGTTTGTTCCACGTTAGAAATTTCCAGTCGATTCTTTGGCGGGAAGTACTTTAAACCCATTTTCAATAATTTCACCTTCTCTTTCGTAAAATTAAGTCCTCAGAATGGATGAACCTTCGCTGCAATACTGAAATTAATGAAGAGCAATTTTTACCCACTAACTAAGCACCCTTTTATCAATCTGTTCTGTTAGCTACGTTGGTTAGGCAAAATTCTTTCTTTCCTTTCCACTGCTGCTGCCAGAAAACTTGCTGTTTCGTTCAAACGATCAAGATCAGCCCACTGCAACTCTCTTCTCGCTGGTCTCCCTGATAACGAACTGAATAAACAACGCATTCAGAATCATGCAGGCCGAATCTTACTCCGAAAATCCAGGCATGAAAGTGCAACATCACTACTCAGAACACTTCACTGGTTTCCAGTTAAAGCAATAATTCAACACAAAGTAGTTTTCTCTGCTTTCAGTATCTCTATCACAACAGTATGCCATCGTATCTTTTAGATCTCCTCCATCTATAGCATCCTTCCAGGTTGCTGCGCTCCGTTGAAATCTCTTTGCTGACAGTTCCTCGGTTCTCCCTTGAGACCTTTGACAAAAAAATCTTTCTCTGTCTTTGCCCCCACAGTCTGGAACTCCCCTGCCTTTGTCCATCAGAAAACCCCAAAGTTTTTCAACTTTCTAAAAGAAAGTAAAGACGCATCTTTTTCATGCATACAAACGAGTGCCTGTTTTTATATAGTGATGTGTTGTGGGGAAGGATGTGAGTGCTTTTAAATTTTGCATTTTAAAATGTAGTTGTTTTTTTGTTTGCTTTGTATTGTGCCATGTGTGACTGGTGCTGAGAGTTGGAGGTGAATTTTCGGTTATTGTGATATGGTTTTTGGTTACTGTGATATCGGGAATTTTAAGTATTGTGACATGACGTTGCATTATTTAGGCTTTTTCACGTGATTTGTATGATGAGTGTGATGATTGTGTGTGTGTGTGTGTGTACATTTTGTGCTTCCGTATTTGGATCGCTGACTGTAAAAGGAAAAGCATGTATGGTTTTCTTTTTTTCATTTTGGTGTTTAAATGCATGTTTTAAACGTCGGTATTTACATTGTACAGCCCAACTGAGCATGTTTTCCATGTAAAGGCGCTTTATAACTTAATTATTATTATTATTATCAAAGAAACCAGTTGTGTGACGCCAAACGTACGTGTCGTTTTCGTGTATGTCGAAGCAGAATAAGAACACTGAGGCTGACGTCGGTTGTTGGTAACTTCAACAGGGTGTTCACGTTTGCATGGAAGCGTGTTTGTGCGCCTTTGTGTGTAGAAGATATTACATGACATATGACAATAACAAGTCAAGTAGTCTTGCGGTTTATCTCCCTGACAAACTGCAACTTTTTTGTACTTCTCCCCCCCCCCCCCCTTTTTTTTTAACTCTTCGTTTGTCTATGTAGCTGCTTACCACTTGGCGCATCTATGTCTACACACAGAGAAATTTTACATGTTGTTTTATCTTGCCTTTGATTGTTTATTTTGCAATGTCAGTAATTTCAGCACACGACAGCCATGATGGTATATTAAGTACCCCTGCTCATATTTCGTGCACCGAGTGCTCAAGTTAGCCGCACATGATAGTAAATTGAGCTTTATTTCTTATTTTGCAAGTTACTGAAAAATACATCTTTGATGCATGAAGTACTTTGTGTTCTTTACTTGCTGAAATATATGTATTTCTGTGTGGTAGTTTCTGATTTATTAAATGTAACTAAAGGTAAATTGCCTTCTTTAAAAGGATACTATTTCCCTCCATTGTATCACACAGACCGTTCTGAAAGGGTTACCACGGCATTGTATGTCCAGTGTGGTCTTAATTATGAGTTCATTGCCTCCCCTGTCCCCAAAGATAGTATTGATGTTTCAGCTACATTTGCCAAGATTAAGATAAATGATTTAATCATAAATTTCCTTTCTGTTTATTTTAAAAATGGTCCTGATTCAAACTCAAACTGGCTTCTGAATTTAGTAAAAGAAAATGAACAATGGGTTGTCGGTGGAGACTTTAACGCCCATGTTCCCTTTTGGGGGGAAAAAAAACTGTCAGTCGATCACTAATTCTCGTCTTGTTGAAAATCAGGTCGAGTCCTCTCTATATCTTTTAAATGATGGCAGTATAATAAGAATTCCTGATGTATCAAGCCACAAGGCTACGTCAATTGATTTGACATTTGTTACATCAGACTCAGCAACAGTTAGTACCTGGGTTGTAGAAGATGATGCACTGGGCAGTGATCATTTACCAATTATTCTTAAACTTCATAAAAAAAATTCTAAATCTAACGATGTAAGTAATGATACAATTCCAAAGTTCTACTACGAACAGGCTGATTGGGGGAAATATCAATCCTTTCTTTCAAGCCAAAACTTAGATAAAATTGAGGATTTAAACGTTGATATATTTTATGAAACATTTACTAAAACAATCATTGAAGCAGCTGAATTATCAATTCCAAAAAGAACACCCGCCAGAAAAGGAAAGCATAGTGGTAATATCTGGTGGAATCAAGCGTGTGCACAGGCTGTTGAACTTAAAAAGAAGACTTTTAAACAGTGGTTAAAGGATAGTAAGGAATTAAAAAATGATAAGAACACGGAGATTGACAAGCAAAGACTAAAGGACAGAGTGGAGCAATACCATGAAGAAATGAGGAAAGCCAAAAATCATTGCAACAGAGTTGTTGCTCAAGTCAAAAGACAATATTGGTCTAATTATTGTATTCAAGAAGTTTCAGATTACAAAGATACAAAGAAAGTATGGAAGAAAATTAAGGATATGGAAATGGGATATCTTTTCAGGAATATCCTATAAAGGTTAATGGGAAATGTTTCCCTACCTCTTTAGAAAAAGCAGAAACTTTTGCAGATATGTTTGTCAAAACATGCAACGATGATGGATTAACACCCGAACAGCTGGCTGTCAGAATTAACAGTGAATCAAATGAACAATATAAGGAACCAGCTCCTAATAATGACATATTTATAAATGCTCCACTTACTTCTAAAGAAGTTGAAGATGCAATTGCGTCATTTAGAAATAAAAAAGTAGCTGTAGGTTATGATGGTATTTCGTACACCATGATCAGTTATCTTCCTAAAGAAAGGTGCAAGCTTCTTCATACACTCTATGCGAAATGTTTGGAAACAGGCAAAACACCTAGTATATGGAAAAAAGCTATCATTACTCCCATGCTTAAATCAGCTAAACCACGATCAGACACATCGAGTTATAGACCCATATCCCTAACATCGCACGTCGGAAAGATATTGGAGAAAATTATATTGATGAGGCTAACATATTATTCTGATAAAAATAGAATTATTCCGATTGCACAGGCCGGATTCAGAAAGGGCAGATCTACTTTAGATCACCTAGTAAAACTAACAACAAACATAAAACAACAGTTTTCAAAGAGAAAGAGTGTTTTGGCCACGTTCTTTGATGTACAAAAAGCTTATGACCGCATTTGGCATGCCATACTACTGTTTAAGCTACAGAACATTGGGTTAAGTGGCAATGTATACAGGTATATAAAATCTCTTTTGACAGAAAGAAGCATCATCACTAAAGTTGGGCATTCATTGTCGTCTTCAAGATCAATTAACATGGGTATTCCGCAAGGTTCTATAATTTCCCCACTTCTGTTTAACATAATGTTGTATGATTTGCCAAAATATTTGTCTAAAACTATAACTCTCGCCCAATATGCTGATGATATACCAGTTTGGATGAACATAACTTTGCGAAAGAAAACGGGCCTGCGTTATATCAATCACATTAACAATTTATATCAATCAGAACTTGATAAATTAAACATTTATATGAAAGATAATGGATTACAGTTTTCAACTGAAAAGACACACATGATACTTTTTAATAATGGTGCTGCCCCCCAAAATTACCAGTTTTTCATCTTGATGGAAGAGAACTCTTCTACAAATCTGAGGTCAAATTCCTTGGTGTTTATTTTGCTCCAAAGCTAAATTGGAAGAAACATCTAGAAAACATGAGATCAAAAGCAATGAAAAGCTTAATTTTTCTTAAAATCGTCAGTAAACAGCCTTGGGGTCAAGATTCAAAAACTCTTATTCATCTCGCCACTGCACTGATTGCTTTCCTTTAAAAAAAAAAAAAAAAAAGCAAAGCCTAGATAGCAAAGCCATAAAGCTGGCCCTAGGTGTTCCGTTTCATACGAACACATTACAGTCGTATAGAGCTGCAGAAATACTACCTCTTAATGAATTAAGAAAGCTAGAGCAAATGCTACAGAAAATGTCAAAACTGAGATTAATATACCGGTCTGACAAACTTTTTTCGAAACGAGCGAAACAGAACAGAAAACTAGAAACTATTTCCACATACGTATCAGATACTATTAATCAATCAAATGTTGATCCACAAAATGTTGCTCCGATTATGAGCACTTCACAGTTCCATTATGGGAATTAACGGGAGCAGCTTTTGATATTCAATATTGTGACATTAAGAAAGATGAAAATCCCAATATACTAGCTTCTCGAGTCAAATCACACTTGTCTGAAACATACCCCCACCACTTAAAAATATATACAGACGGTTCTGTTCTAGAAAATCAGTTTGCTGGTTCTGGATATGCAGTTCCTGCTTTGAAATTTGAAAAGTCATATCATATTGGAAAGGGCTTCTCAATTTTTACAACTGAATTAATTGCCGTCCTTATGGCATTAACATATCTAATTGATCTGCTCCTAAACTTGATTAATGTTTTATTTTGTGTCGATTCAAAATCAGATCTGCAGTCTATCAAATTAATTAACATCACTTTTTAAATAAGATTTTTGATTCACTGTATTCAAATGAGAGGAACTAATATTGAAATGTGCTGGATTCCCTCACACTGTGGGCTTTTCTCAATGAACGTGCAGATGATCTTGCAAAGCTTGGAGCTAACAACGCTTTAAATGCAGTTGAACTTCCTCATCGTTTATCATCATCTGAAATGTGTAATATTGTTGAAAGGAATATGCAAAATTCCTTTATGTCTTTAGAAGTTAACACTTCTACCTTATTAAATGCTAAAAGAACTGGCAGGGCTGTTAAGAACATGGCATTTAGGTTATTACTAAATGCCCCATACACAAAATATTATGAAAATATTGAATGCATTTGCAAGGGACGTTTAACGGTAGAGCACGTTTTAACCCGCTGTTTAGTAATGAGACCTTTTTTGCCTCCAGAAATTGCGGAACACGTGTTACCAGTTTCAAATGTTAACATTTTAAAGAAAAAGTTATATATTTTAAACTGTTCTTTATTAAAGTTAGCTAGCTATGTGTTAAATAGTCCAATTGGTTGTTTATTGTAGGTCCCCACACGAACCTCTTTTCAAATAATAATCTACAGAAGTAGTGCATACAATATTTGATTATTGATAATTTTTTTGTCCTAATCCCGCTTCCCCCGTCCCGCCTGTCACACACACCCTTCCAATATTATGTTTTTTCTTTCTCCAATCACTGACACTCACCCTCTTTATTTTACATTTTGTACTCTATCTTTTCCACATTCTGTTCTCTCTCTCTCTCTGTCTGTCTGCCTCTCTCTTCCTTTCTTAGTCTCCTCCTCCTTGCACGCCCCCCCCCACACCCCCCCCCCCCCTCCACCTCAACCGACCCCCTTTTCATTCGAATATACAGATAGTCGATTTCTAATTAATAATAACAATTATCATTATGATAAAAATGATAATAATCCAAATGATGATAATAATATCATTTATTTTCAGTCTAATATCATCATCTTAGATGAATAGACTATAAATAAATAAACGAACGTTTCTGATTTAATCAAGTTCCAAATTACGGTGCTCAGATTTGCGTCAGCTTTTATAATTACCTCCCTTACTGAACGGACACACATTCTCACTGCACAGTCAAACATGACCTATAACATGCAACCGGCAATTCAGCTCGGTGACAGGAATACAGGAATCAACAATCCCTCCTCGCTTACGTCCGTCGGCGAGTGGATCCCATTTTGGGTGCATGGCCTGCTGTCCGTGCGGGCCGCTTTCTGCTCTGTCATCTTCTTGTAGTGAATGCCCTTTTCCCCCATCCGCTCTCGTGGCAGTCAGCGCTTGTTGTCTTGGGCCGTATTCAAGACAAACTTCATTTGCCTTAAGGAAGTTATCTTTGACGTGGTAGGGATCCATGGGTACATTTTACCTTTAAGATAAAGTCATCTTCATATTCTAGACACGCACGGTGCCTCAGTCAGCTATCCCTTCATCTATATTTAAAAATTCCTGGGATTCCCTTTTGCACTTACTCTTTTACTTATTCCGGCACAGCAGTTTCTTCCGTTCATTCCTTTCTTTCGTTCACAGCAGCAAACTTCGAGTCTGGAAAAAAAATTAATAAAGGGAAATTTGAGATGGTGGAAGAGCACCCAGCCGTTTTGCATGTTTAACTTTTTGCACTGGCAATGCTCCAAATTTGTGCATGTTTAAAACGATATCTGTTGATAAGCTCTGCGTCATCGTAACTATCGAGCGGGTTTAACCTGTACCCAAAGAAGAATACGGTATTTGAGCAAAGCACACTCTTTCCCTTAACAATAACAATAAAAGGATCCGCACTGTTTACCTGTGCTTCGTGGTCAGTCAGCCTTGGCAGGTGGTAAGGGCGAATTTTTCTTTGGGCTTGAAGAGCCGCAGGTTGGCTGGTGGTGGTTCGTCCGTCGGGATCGACGAGGACCATTTAGTCATCCTGGGGGTGGGTGGGTTGGGCTCTGTGGGTGCGCAGATGACTGGTCAGGCCAATCCGCGCCCGAAAGGTTCTGACGCAGTGTGGACAGGGGATGGTGGCGGCTGTCGGGGACTTGATGGCACTGCTTTTCCTGGCCTGTCTGCGTTGCTCTGCTGCGGCGATTCTGTTGGCCTCACAGGATTTGGCGCCTTTGTGGACAACTGAACGCCACTTTGGTCTGTCCATTGCATTCAGCTCCCACGTGTCGTGGCTGATGTTGAAGGCCTTCAGAGAAGCTTTCAGAGTGTCTTTGAAGCGCTTCTTTTGGCCCCCATGGGAGTGCTTGCCATGTTGGAGTTCGCCGTACAGCTGTTTCTTGGGGAGCCGTTTGTAGACCGTCCATGATTCACAGCCATAGAGCAGTGTGGTGAGAACTATGGCCTTGTATACTTTGAGCTTCGTCTTCAGGGTGATGCCTCTCCTGCTCCAAACGTTCTTATGGAGTCTGCCGAAGGCAGTGCTGGCTTTGGCGAGTCTGGCATTCACCTCGTCATCGATGACAACTGTGCGAGAGAATGTACTGCCCAGTATGTGAACTTGTCCACCGCGTTCAGTCGTTGCCCGTTGATGAAGATTTTTGGTTCAACATAAGGCTTACCTGGAGCTGGCTGGTGCATCACCTTAGTCTTCTTTGTGCTGATTGTGAGGCCAAAGTTGTCACAGGCAGCAGAGAACTTGTCGACGCTGTGTTGCATGTCAGCACGGAGGGAGCGTTGAGAGTGCAGTCATCAGCAAACAGGAAGTCGTTGACGGTGTCTGTCCTCACCTTGGTTTTTGCTTGAAGCCTCCTGGGGCTGAGGAGTGAGCCATCTGTGCGATACCTGATGCCAATGCCTACGTCAGCGTCTCTGAAGGCATCTGTCAGCATGGCTGAAAATATGAGACTGAACAGGGTGGGGGCAAGAACACACCCTTGCTTGACTCCGTTGGAGACAGGGAATGGTTCTGAAGTCTCTCCGTTGTCTTGGACTCGGGCCAGCATCCCACCGTGTAGTTGCCGTATGATGGTGATGAACTTTCTGGGACATCCGTACTTCGCCATGATTCTCCAAAGGCCATCTCTGCTAACAGTATCGAAGGCCTTGGTCATCTAGATCGACATAGGTGGAGTAAAGGTCGGCGTTCTGTTCCTGACACTTCTCCTGGAGCTGCCTGGCAGCAAACACCATGTCGATAGTCCCGCGTTCTTTCCGGAAGCCACACTGGCTCACTGGTAGGAGACCTTGCTCAAGGTGCACTATGAGACGGCTGAGTAGCACTCTGGCCAGAGTCTTGCCTGCAACGGACAGCAGGGATATTCCACGATGGTTGTCACAGGCCTGACGATTTCCTTTGCGCTTGTACAGGTGTATGATGGAAGCGTCTTTGAAGTCCTGTGGAATTGCCTCATGCTGCCAGATGAACTGGAAAAGCTGATGAAGCTTCTCAGTCAGCGCCATACCACCTTCTTTGTAGACCTCAGCTGTGATGGAGTCTGAGCCAGGGGCTTTGCCACTGGATAGCAGGCGGATAGCTTTCTGGGTCTCCTCCAAAGTTGGAATGGCATCCAACGACTCACTGACTGGCACCTGGGAGAGTCGGTCGATCGCTTCCTCGTTGATGGTGGAAGGGCGGATAAGTACGCTGTCAAAGTGTTCACCCCATCTCTCAAGGATCCCGTCCTTGTCAGTGCAGCACTGAGGAGTGGAGCAGATCTGGAGGTGGTGGGACCGTAGACTTCTTTCAGGCCGTTATAGAAGTTCTTCATGTCGTTTCTGTCTGCAAAGCCCTGGATCTCATCAACTTTGTTGCTTAACCAGGAATCCCGCATCTGCCGCAGCTTTAGCTGGATGGTGTTGCGTGCACTCTTCAGTATGTCTTTCTTTGTCTGTGACTTGGGATCTTCAATGTGGGCTCTGTAGGCTTGGCGTTTGTCTTCCAGCAGCTGCTTGATCTCAGTGCAGTTCTCATCAAAACAGTCTTTGTGCTTCCTAGCAGAAGGCCCCAGGCACTCCATGGCAGTGCTGTACACCGTCTCATGCAGTGCGCCCCATGCTGCCTCCACGTTCTGGTTCTCCAGCACAGTGGACTCAAGGCGTTCCTCCAGGGTGTCAGCAAAGCTCTGCTTGATGTTGCCTAGCATCAGCTTGTTGAAATTCAGGCGTTTGGGTGCTTTCATGCCCTGAGGCCGTCTCTTGGGCTGGATGCGGAGGTTGAGTTTGGAGACGATACGGCGATGGTCTGTTCAGCACCCGGCGCCGCACATGGCCCTCGTGACTTGTACGTCCTGCCTGTCCCTCTTCCTGACGATGACAAAGTCGATAAGATGCCAATGCCCAGAGCGAGTATGCATCCATGACGTCCTGTTACGGGTAGGGAGGCAGAGGACGGTGTTTGTGATAAGAAGGTTGTGCTCGGCACATGTCTGATGAAGTAGTAGACCGTTGCTGTTACAGTTACCAACCCCATGCATCCCAATCACGCCTTCGCAGGAGGTACTGTCACAGCCAACTTTCGCGTTAAAGTCACCAAGAATGATGAGCTTGTCTGCGTTGGGAACAGTGGTGATGACAGCGTTCAGGTCCTCGTAGAACTTGTCCTTGATCTCATCCGGGTTGGTCATGGTGGGCGCGTAGACGCTGATAATGGTGGTAAACTTCTTCCCGTTGCATAAAGGGAGTTTCATCGTCATCAGGCGATCGTTGACTCCTTCCGGGGGGGGCAGCCAGCTTGCCAACGAGGGTTGTCTTCACTGCAAAGCCAACTCCAGCCTCACGTCTCTCTTCAGGTCCGCGACCACTCCAAAAGAAGGTGTAGCCTGCGCCTCGCTCACAGAGTTCGCCTTCTTCTGCCAGTCTGGTCTCACTTAAGGCAGCGATGTCGATGTTGTACCTGGATAGTTCACTCGCAATGAGTGCTGTGCGTCTCTGTGGTCTGTCTGAGTCACCTCTGTCCAGAAGCGTACGCACGTTCCATGTGGCAATGGTCAATGGGGTGCTTCTTGTTTTCTTCTTTCTTTCCTTTGTGTGTCGACCGCTTGAGTAGGGTCCCCGTCAGCCGCAGTATGCTGACTAGGGTGGTGTGGAGCAGGCAATGTTTAGGGCACCTTTTCTAGCCCCTTCCTCATGCCATGGAGGTGAGCAGTGCTGTCCTGAAGAGGGCTGCTCAGTCACTCCGGGGGCTGCCGATCTCCACCGCTGCTCCAGTCGGTGAAAAACGACCCTATGGCCTGAGCCGCCTGTGTGCAGGTCCGCGGCTACGACTGCCAGTGTACCCACACCTGTCGCTTCGCGTTCGTCTGTCGCCACAGGGCTTGGGGAAAATGATGGTATGGGATGAAGGATGACTGATGACTTGCGCGATGACTTTGTTTATAGTGAGGAGGAATTGCGTACCGTCGACCTCACTCTCTTGTCCGAGACCGTCTGTATACAGTGGCAAGACGAGGTCAAGACGACTGGAGATGGAAACGGATGCAGTGGATGACCAGGATGTCCTGTGTGTCTCATCCTGCCCTCAGCACTCCGCAGTGCTCTGCTGCAACCGCCTTCCTCTCCTTTGAACCATGAAGGTTTCTTCCGCAGAGTCCGCCGGATCCAGTCTTCACATGCTTGGGTAGACAAGCCCTAACTCACCGAGGGTTTGAGACCCGTCGGCTACCCTCACCTAGTTTAGCCAGCCTGTCAAACCCCCGTGGGTTGGCTATAGTGTTCCTGAATACCGGATACTGCTTACCTCTGGCAGTTTGCCTTGCCGTCTGATGTACATTTACCCGCAGGTATACCTTTACCCACAGATATGATATGGTCTCTTGAATATGGTGCATAGTATATGTTTGTCTGGGCACTTGTTGACCGTTTACGCCAACCCAGTTCTGTGCTTTCCTCCAGATTGGTTGAATAGACCGCTTACCACGTAGTTCCGTGCTTAAATGGCTTGTAAAGGCGCATCACATTATACGAAAGGAAATATTCCTAACAATAGATTACCGAAAATCTATTTTTTGTGAGGAGTGATTGTTATGATATATTGAAGGGGGAAGCCATAATCATGATACACTCTATCAAAAAGTTTCAGTCTGTGCCTATCTTCATCATGGCTTCCTGTCAGGCTTCTTTAAGTTGTAGCAACTGTTTGAAACGTTGATCTAGATCTGCACAATGTGAAAGAACACGTCCGATCTGCCGATCACAATTTTTACGAAATAACTCGATTTGACCGGTGTCATCATCCGACATATTACGCTCGAAAATGTGTTTGTGATTTTGCTACGAAGCCCGGCAGAAATTCATGATGATTACAGGGAAAGATTGAAACACAGATTGAGATATTATGATAACAAAACAATGAAAATCAGATCGATGTGGGTCATTTTTGGTTTCCAGCACACAACTTCAGGTTCAATGAACACTACTTTGAGATGTTAGGCTATTACATTGGTATGTACTGGTACGACGCCCCCTTCCCCTCCCCATTACCTGCGTTTTTGGTTTCGTTCTTGTGGATTTAAATCAGTTGAATCACATATGAGCCATGGAGACTTCGCCTCTTGTTATCATGATTACGACGGTAGTACCCGTGAGTTACACGTATTCAAAGCACAAAGCAATGGATAATTTAGACATTATGTTTTGGGCTTCTTTTTTTATATTTCCAAGCAGAGACGTATGAATAGCGCTTGCTTGTGTGTTTGTGTGTGTTGGGAGGGAAGGGGGGGGGGGGGTGCTGTGGTGTGAGCAGGTGCATTCTTTGTCTTGACTCATAAATGACAAGAAGACTGTGTGCAGGCATATTAGACGAATTGGTCAAACATGGACTCCGGGCATTGAGAGACACTCTGCCATCTGATGTCAGCCTCAACACAAAGGTAAGAATCATGTGGTATTGTTTCCCTGAACTCCGTCTCTCACGCACAACTTATCATGTGGGACTAACGTGACCCTTGCAAGCCCACGATTTCTTTGAGTGAGAAAAAGAAACGAAAAATGGGCGACGACAACGACGATCATGATAATGACAGTAGCGTTAGCGAAGACATCAACAACAGACGGTGAAGGCGATGGCACAGTACTGGTTTCTTAAACATGTGTAAATGTATGTGTATGCCAGTGAGTGTGTGTGCGTGTTGCCTTTTGTGTGTTTACTTGGCTGGTTGATTTGTTCTTTTCTTTCACTCTGTGTTTGAAATAATTTATTCATGTTTTGTGTGTCGTCTTGAAACAGAATAAATTTTCAGTGCAATATTACATGCGAAAAGATGCTGATACAAACAGATGAACAAATGAGCAAGCATGAAATAAAGAACATTCTAGATAAATGTGACAGAAAAGGTTGCATCACAACAAACATCAAAAGTATTTTGTCCAGTTTTCATGCTCCTTATGCGAGGTTAACATTTTGTTAAGCATCTTTTTTCTGTCACATTTATGTAAAGAGTTAAATCATTCTGATGTTATTCCCAACATTCCTCGGGAAAGAATCGGTTCAAGTCTTATCATATTGTATTATATCATTTTATATTATATTCTAATTAACAGAGGCAACCATGTGTTTCTTTTTGTATTGTCCGTGTGTTCTGTGTGGCTTATTCAGAATTAAAGAGGCCATGCCAGCCTTGAATAAAAGCTTATTTGTGTTTGCACATTTCTTCTGTCATGGCTGCTGTATGCACGTGTCAAATGATCGGTATAAGGACAAGCCCGACGCTTCCTTCTGAAGAAGCGTCTGGGTTTGTCCCAATGTACCTTTTATTTACCTGTGTGGTAGCTGATTGTGTAGCATAAGCAGCATTGACCTGAAGTTGTGTGCCTTGTGAATGGAGAGAGTCACCTCTCTACTGTTTGTTAATCATTTGTTCTCCTGGCCGCATTGTTTATTAATTTTATATTATATTCTGTTTGAGTCATACACATTATCTTAATTTCGTTGTTTGCTATTGATTTCGATGCTGAATTTGAGGTCAATGCATTGCAGTGATCCATCTTATGTGAAATACAATAAACAGATGTGTTTCAGTGTCATTACCGTTCATGTCTTCACCAACACCATGTCATTATCATTATCGTCGTTGTCGTCGTCCCCCTCTTTCTCTTTTCTTTTCATCTCTCTCATTTTTCTCTAAATTTTGCATTGGGAAAAGACAAGAAACCATTTCCGATGATAAAGGAAATATTTTTGATAAAATAAGGCGGACTTCTACGCTTACCCACACATCGTGAGAAGTTATGGGGACGTCCCTTGCAATTTCTCGCAATTGAGAGAAAACTGGGAGGGAAACGCCGACACTTTCTCGCAATCCCACGATTTCTCTTAAAGTGATCGAAAGATTGCGAGAAACCTTGGGCTTACAGCCCTTTTGAGATTTTCTACGTTTCACAGTCACTTTAAGTCCCGACTTTCCATGGTTGCTATATCAGATTAATTGTTTTGTATTCAGTTGCTTTGGTTTCGGCAAGATGTATCTGTACTGATCTCATCGCAGTGTGTTAAGCGGTTGGGAGAAGTTTGATGCAGACACAAAGATTTGATGGCTCATCTGCACACATTATCCCGCAGACTGGTCGGGTTGGTTTCTGTTGCGGAAAAGATTGCCCCCCCCCCCCCACCCCCCGCCCCTCCAGCACCCCCCTCCCTCCCTCAGTGAAGAATGTCACTCCCACCGTATGTAAGTATTTTGCAGGTCACATATTTTCGTCCACTATGGAACAGTTTGTCGCCAGATGTGAATGTATGGTTTTGGGTCGGGTCTGACTGGTCACTTTTTGTGAAACAGGTGTACAAGGTGAAACAGGGAGATGATGGTGATCATCAACACCTACATCTTATTACCAGTGATGATGCTAGTTTCGACGATGGTAGTGATGCGGTTTTATTATGGTGGTTTGAGATTGTAAGTCCAGTCTTTGACATACTGGACTGTGTTTTATCCTCTGCAACAATGATGACAATGAAGATGAAATAATGATGATACTATTGTATGATATTGCATTTGGCCTTTGTTTGTGGGCCTGTTTCCTTGTTAATTTCGCCCATCAGAAAAAGAACAACCCAAATGATGCATATCATCTACTGGGACGAGTGTTCTGAGAGTCACACCTATATGAGCAGATGCTAACCATGCCATTATATTTGTTTATTCTATATTGACAGTTCTTAAGATGTTGAATCCAAATTCGCTGGTGATCACGTTTTCGCTATACTCATCTTCCCTACACCTAAATCACACAATACAAGTGACCAGTCAGATCCAGTCCAAAACCATACATTTAACAAATGGTGAAATTTCGTTCCGCATGGGATATGAATATGCGAACTCCCGGTACCATGACTTTTTTTTTTTTTTTTTTTTTTTTTTTTAAATTGAATGTCGCCCAAGGTGATATTCTTTACTGGGGTGACATTGTGAGCTGTGACAGTTTCCATACCCTTTGGTTATTCTAATTGCCTCGTCGGCTACTTTCGTGGTCTCATCAGCCACATGCATGGTTTCACTGGCTATTGTCTTGTACACTGTCCTTACACTAAATTTGGCTTTGTTAAGAATACAAAACCAAAAATTAACACGTGTTTATTGCATACCGTACAGGATTAACCAGATCGAACCTGATGAACATTCGAGTCGATAACACGGTTTACAGCCTCTTTGTCTGCCATCTTGCTTGAAAATAGGTTACACAGTACGCGATATCTACTATTGTTTTGAAGTTTCAAAACTGTAAAATCGTGTAAAGGACTGGAATAGGCTAAAATAAAAGTTCAACAGATGCGAACGTACAAATTCGGGTGAAATGTCAATCCAAGTAACCATGATCGTCAAGCTGCGTGTTCAGATTTTAGCATTACACTTCAGTTATTCAAAAACAATTTTTTTAAAAGTTCAGCAGAAAATAATGTTGGATCGACTGGTGCAGTTGATGTATCGTCAAATTATGACAGTAAATACCAGGAGATTACTGAAAATCGGTTTTTGTGTGGAGTTGCACTGTAGGCATCCTCAGGGGACTGTGGAGTTGCGATCTTGGTGATGTTGCACAAGCGTTTGGAGATATTGTTATGATTCATTTTGTTTTCAACATTTTCATTCAGACAAGGGTTTACAGATGCAACTTTTTGAGCATTATGAGGTAAAGACATAATGATGTTCTAAATATTGACAATTCTACGACAACACAATATAGCCAGAACAATACATATTCAAGAACGTATCAATTCCATGGTTACATTGTATAGTTTAATCTTGTACTAAACATGTATGTAATAATGCCCATTGTTGCACAGATTTGTTATGTTCCATAGTTATACTAAAAACATAATTATCTACTACATATACCTGTTTGAGATCTTTTCAGAACATTTGTAATGTTGGCTTTACTTGATTAATTCTATGTTTGTATACATAGAATTTTAGCTATCAATAAAACATGTGAGAAACAGCCATCTTACATTTTTATTTTGTTATGTCCAAGATGTACCCACCTGTGCATCATTGATAGTAATTCTGTCCCAATGTACACACTTTTCTTATAAATGTCTTACAAATTCTGTCCAAAAATGTTGTACATGATTACATTCCCATCGATAATGTACAACTGTATCTTTTTATCCCTGCAAAAATTACTTTTGTTATCTCGGAGTATTCCCATGCTAATCAGAACAGAATTTGTCACAAGCATAATGATAATTAATTTTCCTCTCGAACCATTTTAATCTTATGTCGTGGATTTTCTTATGTTAAAAAATTTATTCTTCCATTCAAGCTTGTTTTAAAAAAATGAAGTCCCAGTTTTTACAGGCATTTGGAAGTTCTAGTTTTCCAATAAGTGCATTGTAGAAATACTTAGTTCCTCTGGGAGCTTTTCTCATTACAGTATATGCTTTACTAAAGCTGAGTCCATTCTGATCATTGTTTTCTAATGCTATGTTCTTTCCTCTTGAAAAGCTTTTAACTGAGTTTACATAACCAAAGTATTCCAACACGAGGACTCGAGTATCAATATTATCCTGAAATTATTGAATATTCAAATATCTTTTATTCTTTTTTTAAATTTTTTTTTTTTTTTTAACAAGATCTTTTACATAGTTAATGTCTTTTCTTACCCAGTCTTCAGAATATAAGACTTTGCACACTATCTTAAGTTTGTTATTAAAAAAACAACAACAACAAGGATTCCATTGAGACATCTCGCTCGCCATGAACATCAGTTTTGTGATAAAATTCTGAATAAGTATGAAATACATCTTTCCAAAAGCGATTTGTTATACGTTCTCCAACTGTTAGTAAACCTGGGCCATGTTCCAGTAACATTTCAACTGCTGGACACTCTTTTAACAATTTTTTCCCCATTTTGGATTATATGACAAATTATAACATTTTTTCAACCATGTGAGCTTTAAAAAATTTATGAATGAAGAAATGTGCTGAATATTTATGCCCCATTTTTGCATGCTGTGCACTGCTACCTGTCTTTTAACTTTGTCTCTTTTCTGTATCCCATGAAAATTTAAAACTTTTGTTGTTTTTGTTGCAATTCTTGAATACAGTTACCCGGTTGATTTGGAAGCATAATCCATAAGTAGATTGATTTAGACAATATAATTGATTTAAGAACAGCTACCCTTCCTAAAGGTGTAATAGATCTGTATATCCATATATTGAATAGTCTTTTTAGATTCATTAAACTTATCAGTAACATTTAGTTCCGCCATATTGCTCTGGTAAACCAGAGCCATGTGATTTTAAACTGTGGTGGATTCCAACTCATTTTTAAACTTGATGATGATAAAAAAAACGTATTGTATCACAATTACTTTATTTCCCAGCCATACTTTGCATGTTTTTTGGTTGTTGTTTTTTTTTTTGGGGGGGGGGGGGGGGGGTTCATGATTAGATTTGATACCAGAAATCGATTTGAATTCCTCTAGTTCTTTAAATGGTTCTTGTGTGATTTTCTGTCACCTTCTAGGAAAAAAAAAGGACGTACCATCAGCAAAGTGGCTAATTATGTCTCTGAAATTGAAATGCCTTTTATATTTCAGTTCCCACGAATTTTACAAGCCATTATTTCTGCGCACAAAGTAAATAAATTGGATGAGAGTGGGTCTCCATGTGTACATCCTCGTCCAATCTTGATACTTGTAGATGCTTTACCATTAACTAATATTGAGGATTTTGTATGAGTGTAAAATGTTTCTACCCGTCAACAAATATCATCACCAAAACCAAAGTGTTTTAAAATTTATACATATATTTCCAACTAACTGAATTGAAACCCTATTCAAAATAATATAGAAACTTGAAAAGTCCCGGGAGATTTTTCCATCAAATGATAGATCGTATCATATGTGAGCCTAAAATTTATCTCCTATATATCTGCCGGCGACAAAACCCGTTTCATCTTCATTAATAAATTTATTTAAGACCGTTTTAATTTTATTTGCGATACAGGTACAGCCTATTATATAAATTACGTTTAACAATTATATGGGACGTCAGTTTTTAAGATATTCTCTGGGTTTGTCACCATTTGGTAAGCGAATTATAATGCCTTCTCTCTGTGTAATGGACATCTCTTTTCTCTCAAGCCCTTCATTTAGATACCGTACAACAAAACCGCCTAGCTGTTTCCAGCCAGAAAAAAATAATAAAAAGTCAACTGTTGTTTCATCTGTTCCTGGGCTTTTAACATTTTTCATGTTTTTAGTGCTTGTGGTACCTCTTTTAATTTTATTTACCTTCTTGGCTTCTATCTCTGTTAGTTTTGGCGAACTATTAACGAAGTTTTCTAACTCCGTGCCTTTTACTTTTTGCTCCCCTATAAATTTTCATAGTACTTTTTCGTTTCTTGCAGCATGTCATCTATCTTATCTAAATTTCTACCATTTTTAGATGCAAGTTGAAACATTTGTTTGCTAACATAATGCATCCTTTTGAGGTTACAGAAATATTATACCTTTTCTCCTTCTGCTGCCCATCTAGCTTTACTTCGCATCAATATTCCTTGTATTCTAGTTTTTCTAGGCGTAATCAAACTATCAATCTTTTCTTGTAT
This sequence comes from Babylonia areolata, assembly GCF_041734735.1. Lineage (NCBI taxonomy): Eukaryota > Metazoa > Mollusca > Gastropoda > Neogastropoda > Buccinidae > Babylonia > Babylonia areolata. The sequence continues at coordinate 7,010,437 of NC_134898.1, read as the reverse complement.
TCGTTAAAAATCTTCCTTTGATTTGCAGCTTTTCTCTCCAAGAGTGTAATTTCTTCTTGGAGTTATTTTTCAATCTGTGTGTCCATTCCTTCTTTCTAGAAGTGTATTCCATTGATTTTTTTCTTCTGATTTCCATTATAAGGGTGTTTGAGAATAACTGGTCCGATGTAGTAAGTTGTAAATGTTCTGTTGTATACCAGTGCAGCATATTGCTCTTTTATGCTATTAATTACATCATTTGTGGTATCTACATATTCTTTATCTTTTAAAAGTGATGAGTTGATTTTCCAAGAATCCTTTGATTAAGCAACGCTTATAAACTCGAACTTTATTGAAATGAAAGAGTGGTCACTTCTATAACCAGTCAAAATATCTACATATTTTACGTTGGATAATACATTTTCGGAAATTACGAAAAAGTCTAATCAGGTTTGCTGCGGTGGGTTTGATCTCCTTGTAAATCCTAGTTTGTTGTTTGTTTGGGTTTTGTTTGGTTTTTTTTTTTTTTCGTTTTTTGTTTTTTGTTGTTGTTTGTTTGTTGTTGTTTTTGTTGTTGTTTTTTGTTGTTGTTTTTTTTGGGGGGGTTCTTTTGTTTTTGTTTTTGTTTTGCTTTGTTTTGTTTTTTTCAGCCGTATATCTACTAGTTCTAGGTATGATTAGTTTGATTAGTTTTGTCCAAGGCGGAAAGTCGCGATGAAGATAGGGAAAGTTTGAAACTTTGATATTTATGTTCGGATCGAACAATGAAATGTTAATCAATGTGGGTTGCTCCAGGTAGAATTCTTCTCTTTCCAGCACACAACTTTCAGTTCGGCAAACATTTGGTTTACAGACCTTCACGTGCTAGATGCAAGCACTCATAAATATGTACATGCACACACCCATAGAGTGCTGTGTAAGTATCTTATAAATATTATCATCATCATCACCATCATCATCATTATTCTTTTTTTTTGTCATTATGATCTTTATCTTCATTATTATTCTTGTTATCATGATTATTATCATTTAGCAAATAAAAATGGTAGATCACCCCCATTAACTGAAAACTGTCTATGAAAGAGGGATGCAAATGCTGCTTGCCACAAGCAAAAGAATGCATGAAACTATATACAAGTGCAAGCACTCTATGTTGTTGAAAACTAAAAAGAATGAAGAAGGACCACTTAACCAATGTGAACAAATGCTAAGGGAATGAACACAAGAGAAAAACAAGAGAGGCAAGGCCTTCAAGACTCACTTGTGATACACTTAAAAAAAAACAACCAAGCTTTTTATCTATTGAGTATAATTTCAAAATGTAATGTTTAAGATGAGAAAGATCAGTTTAAAGCAAATTAAGTCCCCTTGCATTAATTACAGAGTAATTTCACCTTTTTTACTATCTGCACCAAAACGTTTGCAAAATACATAAAACTTCCATGCTTAGCAAAAGAAGTTCCTGTTTGAACAAAAAAATGATAATAATGACTGCTCTTGTTGTTGGGTCAGAATATCAGATCAAAGTGCCAAGTTTAGAGAATACAAAAAATATAAATATAACAGTAAATGCAGTTTGCATATAATTAGGCTTCATTTTTTATATTTGTTTGTGCCCATCCTAGAGGTGCAATATTGTTTTAAACAAGATGACTGGAAAGAACTGAATTTTTTCCTATTTTTATGCCTAATTTGGTGTCAACTGACAAAGTAGTTGCAGAGAAAATGTCAATGTTAAAGTTTACCACGGACACACAGACACACACACACACACACACACACACACACACACAGACAACCGAACTCCGGGTTAAAACATAGACTCGCTTTGTTTACACAAGTGAGTCAAAAAGGTCAGGAAAAGAAAATACAAAAAGAAAGAAAAAAACAACAACATAATACACCCAAAACCAAATCGTTATTGTCATAGCCTGCAGGCAACTGTGGTCCACAAACTAAATAAATCAATACGTTAACCAGAAGATTAATATGATACCTAAATAATGTTTTACAGACATGTACCAATGCAATACAGACACAGGAAGAGTGAAATTTATCGCATCCTTGGAGTAACTATTCGGTAGTCTTATGTTTAACGGGGTTTACTTTCCACACGTTGGATGAGTCGACTTTTTTTTTTAGTCCCGGGGTGTCGACTTATCCGGGGTTAGCTGTAGTTATTTTGAGCTACAAAAATGTCAAAGCACGTCATTAATATGGCTTGACCTTCTGGAGTTTCTTCTCGTTCGTGGCCTTCTTCGATTGAAGTTTGACAGCTTGACACATGTGGACAGAGTACAGGGGATGAATAGAGAGGTATGCCTAATTGCGAACGATCCAGTCGAAGCGATGAGCTCAACGTGTGTACTGTAGAGATAACATGTCGTACGATGGTCAAACGTAGTTCTTGTGTTTTTGAAGGCTTTCTCCGACAGATTGCACCAAGAAATATTCGCCTGTTCATTGTTTTCTTTTCAGCGTTTTGTCGACGTTTGAGATAGCAAGGGTGCCTGAGGGTAAATGCGAACGAGCAAGTCTAATTGCGAACGATGGCTTTAGGTACATGTACACAATTAAAACAGAAGCAGTTCTTTTACTCATTAGATATAACATTATTGGAACATTGCACCTGACTGTTGCATTGTTGGTTTTGATCACGCATGCACACAAACAGACTTTTGAACACACATACCCCACACCACACACAAACACACCCTTTTGAGAGTGCTCAGTACTTGTGCAGCATCGTTCGCAAATAGACAAGCGTCAACATATGTAAACGACACTATTTTGCAGATTCCTGTGTAAACTGACGTTCAGATCTGTCACCAATATGCTTTCTTAAATTTCTCCCAGCACTGGTAATGCGGATTCAACAATTCCAACCAAATCAACTGTTTCAAAATGTGTCAAAGATCAAGTCCTACAACTTGTTTCCCCTTGATTTTAGGATTTTGAGAGCTCGTTTGTAACCTTGGTAGGCAGTGGTGCGCGAAGAGAAGAAAGAGCGCGGAAATAGTCAGAAATAGCTGATGTTTGACCAGTTCTTGGAAATGGATATTCATTAGGGTATTGAAAAAAGGTCGAAGCAGACAAACTGTGAAATGCAACCGTTAAGAACGCTTCGAAGTGGGGCGGTATGCGAACCGTTCGCAATTACACGCTGTTCGCAATTACGCATACCTACCCTATATGTTCCCCCAGGTTATTCTTTCATGTCTAGGCTACCCCAGGTCTGTGTGTCGCCCCCCCCAATAAAAAAAAAAAAAAAAAATTTTTGGTAGGTTTATTTTCCCCACGTCAAAATTCTCATAGGTCTATCTTTCCTCAAGACTGTATTCCCCCGGACTTATTAGATTCATCATACGTACATTTTTGGGAAGAATTAGTCAGTGGTGATAAGCTGTCAAGCCGGTGATAGAATACTAACATTGCATAAGAAAGTACTAATGATGAAAAAAGGTGTTAACGCAAGCGGCTCACTTTTGGGTATTGGTCAATACTGGTAAGTGAATAACCAAATTAGGTCATGAAGTCTTAATATTGCATAAACATGATGAAATGCCGTATTGTGATAATTTATGGGTAGTGCTCAGCAGTGGTCAGTGACAATCATATATGGTTAATTAATGGGCCAAATCCTGTCAAGAAATCCTAATACCGGTAACTGTCTCAACAAAATCTGAAAAGTCAGTGGTCAGCAGTGGTAAGTTAGAGGTCAAAAACCGGCCAGTCGTCATAACAATGCACAAACTTGACAGAACAACGCAATCTGGACACTAACCGGTTGTGGAAAATTGTCAGCATGGCAGGTTGTGGTCTGTAATGGTCAGCAGTCGTCAGTGGTGCTCTGCTGGTGGATAAATGCTTCTCAGAAAGTCCTAATACTTCATAATCGTCACAATCTAATGCAGTTTGAACAATTTTAGTGATCAGGTATCGGTCAGAAACATGTCAAGACATCATAATAATGCACAGTGGTGGTTAGTGTTGAAAACCTGTCAAGAGGTCATAAAAGGCACACAATGTCAAAATATGTATTGATTGTATTGAAATATTGAATAAAAGCAGAAAGGTTTCTGTGAATAGGGGGTCAATGGGGGCCGGTGGAGGCAGGGGCGTAGGGGGAGGGTTTAGGAAAGATTTTCAAATAATGTCGGTGGGGGACCGAAACAGCATAGCGGGACGTCCCAGGACGTCCCTTTAGGGGCACTTTAGGACACTGATGCGTTCCCTGGGTAGCGATTTAGGAAACTGATACGTCCCACGGGGGACCTACGGAAGAGGGAATGATTTGGGACTTTACACCGGATTAGGATTTCAGTTGCCGGATTAGCATCCGGTTAGGGTGCGGCTTTAAGACAGCATTCCCTTTCTAGTCAGCAGTCAAAAGAAATAGGAAAAAAATGTGGACAGGCCACACAAAATGAAACTATATAATCGATGTGTTTATTGTATTCCAATATTTTAAAGACGGTACTGGATTAATTGGAGGCGTCGTGGCAGAATCAGTAAGGCGTTGGACTTCTGATCCAGTGGTCAGGGTTCGATTCCCCGTTTCGGCCTTGTGTTGTGTCCTTGGGAAAGGTACTTCACTTTGATTTTCCTCACTCCACCCAGGTGTGATTGGGCACCTCACCTGTTTGGGGAAGGTTGAAACGGCGGGAGGGTGGATTTGGCCCTGCCTTCCCATGCTGAGTCCTGGACATAGTGGATATGAAATCAGTCAGTGCCCCGATGGCCGTAAAAGGCTATAGGTTCTTTTAAACTTTATGATTCTTAACTTGTTCAGTTAGAATTAACACGCTGTAAATTCCAGTCGACGACACTATTTACAACTTCTTCGCCCGCCGTCTGGCCTGAAAAACCGGCCACTGTGGAAATCGTTCAGTATGCGATAACTATTTTTGTAATGAAGTGCCTGAGCAGTAAAGTCATAGAAAAGACGGTTGGATTAAATTCGACAGATACAAATGATTAAGCTGTTTGGAAATGACTGAAATGTAGATCCGATGTGACTAAGACCGCTCACCACTATTATACAACTTAAAAAAACCCACAAAACCCCCCCAAAAAAACAACAAAAAAACCCAAAAAACAACCAACAACAACATTTGACCATGGACAAAAAATATTATTTGGAACAACTTAATTAAGCACCTTACACATCGTATAACTGCGGTGAATCAACTTTGATACGAAAAACAATACATGCAATAGATTACCGAAAATATGTTATTTTGTAGAGTGTTGCAGAAGCGTGTGGGCCTTTTGTATTATATCATATTACTCTTTTTGTCACAACAGATTTCTCTGTGTGAAATTCAGGCTGCTCTCCCAAGAGAGAGTGCGTTGCAACACTGAGAGCGCCACCCTTTTTATCTGCCTACAATTTTATTTGTTTTCCTGTCGAAGTGGATTTTTCTACAGAATTTTGCCATGGACAAGCCTTTTGTTGCCGTGGTTTTTTTTACGTGTGCTAGGTGCATACTGCACACGGGACCTCGGTTTATCGTTTCATCGGAATTACTAACGTCCGGACCACCACCCAAGGTCTAGTGGAAGGGGAGAAAATACTGGCGACTGGGATACGAACCAGTCTGCTCAGATTCCCTCGGTTTTAACTTCCTCTTTTGTCTGCTGGTACGAAAGTTTTAAACGTGAAGAACAAGAACATACTGAGAAAAATTGTGAATGTGTCCACCAAAATAGTTGGTGTCACGCGAGAACCTCTGAATGAGCTGTACAAACGGCGTGTGAAAGAAGAGTCCCTGTGCGTGTGTCTGCATTTATGTGAGATCTAATTATGAGTGTGCGCGTGCATGTGTGTGTGTGGAGCGTGGGGGTGGGGTGGGGCTGGGGTCTGTGTGTGTATGTGTGTGTGTGCGCATACAAGGTTATGTGAATCATATATTGTGTATTGATTTTGAATACTAATGAATAACAGCTGGTTTTAATAATTTACGTCGTTGTTTTGATTATAGTATTATATTTTCATCTGTTCTCTTACTATGCTTATCGCAGTGTTTATTTGTGATTATTGTATGAGATGAATTAACATTAGCTTAGTATTTAAGCATTTGATGTTCTTTATGTATTCATGCTGTGAAAGTATGTGATCATTATATGTGTATGATTATGATCATTGTACGAAAGGTTCACATGAACTTCGTATTTCAGCATTTTATACATTTACATTGAGTGACGGTGATTCTCGTGTATTGTTTGAGTGGCATACACCACACAAGGATTTATCTGATTGAAATAATAAAGTATTCTGTATTTTGTATGGTGAGCAGAAATATTATTTGGATCGAATTACAAGTGAACCTTCAGTGTTTGGCTATTTCTCTTTTTCTTTTTTTTCCCTTTTTGTTTGGCTGGCGGGGGGAGAGGGGGGGGGGGAGGATGGTCTCTTTTTTAAACCAACAGGAAAATAACATGTGAGCCATGGAGAATTATTCTCTCTTGTTTTCTCTTCTTTCGAGTACTGGATGTTGGAATGGTTTGCTTCATTACCCGAAAAATCTCTCTCTCTCTCTCTCTCTCTCTCTGTGTGTGTGTGTGTGTGTGTGTGTGTGTGTGTGTGTGTGTGTGTGTGTGTGTGTGTGTGTGTGTGTGTTCCACCAGAATTGTTCCCTGGGGATTGTTGGAAAGGGTGTGAAATTCACATTGTATGATGATGAAAACGTCGCATCTTTTGTATCCTTTGTCTTTGAAATAAAGAAGGTAAGCAGCTTCATTTTTCTTTGGAAGAAAAGAAGGTAAGCATCTTCCTTATTTGAAGAAATTATCATTTAATACGATGTCAGGATGGTACATTAAATTAGGCCCTGTGCACTTTGACGCATCTGTTGTTTTCATGTTATTTCAGCCCTGCTACTGTCAGAACATTTCATCCATACACCAAAAACACGACGAACATTTATCTTCTTGTAGTCATAACACATACACGCTTCTCAAAAAAAAAAAAAAAAAAAAAAAAAGAAGAAGAAGAAGAAGAACATTGAAATAAACGAATACAAAAAGAATCCCACCTAGTGATCAACCCCCCAAAGCCTGCTCCACAGCTATGGTGAATTTAAAATCTAGTTGAAAATGCAAATCAAAGCATTTAATGATACAATTATCTAGTTTAATCACTTTTTTCGTTTCACACGGGACTTCGGTTTATCGTCTCATCCGAGTGACAAGCGTCCAGATCACCACTCAAGGTCTCGTGGAGGGGGAGAAAATATCGGCGGGTGTGCCGTGATTCGAGCCAGCGCGCTCAGATTCTCTCGCTTCCTAGGCGGATGCATTACCTCTGAGCCATCACTCCACACCTCTAAGATCGCTTGCGCAACCTAGACTTTCGTTGCTTTCTCAATAACCGTGATTACAAACCAGTGACATATACAAGGTGAAACTGTAGGGAACAAGTAAGAAATAAAAAAAATGAGGTGCCTGAATAAAATATGGAATCGATGGCTTGTGTGGAGTTGTACATTTCGTATAAGAAAATGACACTTGTCTTGGTATGTAATATCAAAGTTAGTTATATCTGCTCACTTTGTTTTTTAAAGGTGCCGTGAACACCAACACACGCACACACACGCTCCGCCATCATGGGGTCAAATGCTGTCAATTACGCGTTTGGCACACACCACAAACGGAAATGCAGTAGTACAGTTGCTCTTTTGTCATTTCTGCCTGATATCTGATTGATAAAAAATGCTAGACATTTCTCCTCAACGGTGCGGTAACATTGGTCTGTTCCATCCTTCACACGCTGTGGTCCTCAGAGAGTATTTTCCCCATTGAGGTACTGTTGATCACCTTCAGAGTTCGCAGCAAGTCGTCAGTAAAGAAGAAACTATGCAGTTACCACACAGGTCAAAAGAAACTATCATCATTTCGATATTTGATTCTGATGACAGCAACCGACTTGGCGAACGCTGCTGCAAACATTTTAGTGAATGAGAGGCTGAATGGGTTCGGAGTCAAGACACTGCCATACGTGACATTTTACTGGGAATGGATAAAAAGCATCCCTGTTTTCAATCGCTTTAATCGTTACGAAAGGAAAAACAATTTACAAATCTGGTCGGCAGCAGTTATGCGTTATCCAGGCTGTTGGACACAGTAGCATGTATTTGTCAAATTTGGTTTGGAAACGTTGGTCAGTAAAAGCCACTTCTATAATGATCAACCCCTTATTGCCATGGTATATCAGACATAGGTCATGTATGCTTCTGTCAATGTAGGTGGCATCATCCGTTTCATCTCATTGAAAGCTACATAGCAGAACAAAATCTTCTTTGCTTCCTTCTATCTATCCATTTTCATTACTGCCCAGTGTCTTTTCAGATTTTTTCTGCTAAAAAATTGTTAACCTCAGGAAAGAACTGGATTGACAGTCACTTGTGTCACATCCCTTGGGAAAAGAATTTCAATGTGTTCCTTTTGTTGCTTTCACACCTGTTTCAGAGACAGATGTACTGAATGTGTTGAAAAACTCTGCTCCAAAAACATGTGACCTGGACCCCCTTCTCGCACCACTACTGTATAAGTGTTTGCATGTTGTTTCGCCTGCACTTACAAAAATTATAAATGATTCTTTAATTTCTGGTGTCTTTCTAGATGTATACAAAACTGCACTTGTTAAGCCCCTGCTAAAGAAAGCCACTCTGGATCACAATGACCTCAGAAGTTTTCGCCCTGTATCCAACCTTGCTTTTGTGTCCAGAATTATTGAAAAAATTGTTCTCTCCCAACTTTCAGACCATTGAGCATTAAACAACATGTTTTCTTCTTTTTAGTCAGCATATAGATCTGCCCACAGCAATAAAACTGCTTTGTTGAAAGTAGTTAATGACATGTTACTGTCTGTTGATGAAGGTAAACTATCTGTGTTAACTTTGCTCGATCTGTCGGCTGCGTTTGACACACCAGACCACAGCATACTCCTTTCCAGACTTGAACATGTTTTTGGGATTCACTCGACAGTTCTGAGTTGGTTTTCTTCATACCTATCCAACCGCTTCCACATTGTCTCTGTTAGTAACTTTGTCTGATCCAGCCCTGATCTCCTGTGGTGTGCCACAAGGCTCTGTCCTGGGCCCCGTTCTGTTCGTTCTGTACACTGCTCCTCTTTCTGATGTCATTTCTGGCCATTCTGTTCTTCACCACTCTTTTGCTGATGATACTCAGCAACAAAAGTCTGCAGAACAAAATCAAGTACATAGTCTGATTCTGTCAATGCAGGATTGTATTCTCGATGTTAAATCCTGGATGACATTCAACAAACTTAAGTTGAATGATGACAAAACTGAAGCTATGATTATTTCCTCTGCAAGAATGTCCACAACTACTTCTTTTCCTGCCTCTATTGTGGTTGGTGATGCCACAGTTCAGTTTTCTAAATCAGCAAGGAACCTTGGAATCATTCTTGACTCAAACCTCAGCATGCATGCTCAGGTAGTAAATCTGATACGCATAGTCAATTGTGAACTTCATCGCATCAACACTATCCGTCAGTACCTTTCTGTTGAAGCTACTAAAACTCTTATTTCTGCTTTTGTGCTGCACGAATTGACTACTGCAATTCTCTTCTCATAGGCTGTCCACATAATATTCTTCAGCGAATTCAAAAACTTCAAAACAATGCTGCCCGTCTGACTCTCTGAGTCCCGCGTACTGATCACATTTCTCCTCACCGCCGCACTCTACACTGGCTCCCCATTGAAGCGAGAATTAAATACAAAGTTGAGTGTCTCTGCTCTTCTGCTTTCCACTCCGCAGGACCTACTTATCTTTCTGACCTTATCAGTGTTTACACTCCCACAAGAAATCTCCGCTCTTCCTCTGACTGTTACCTTTTGAAACTTCCTCGTGTCGGTACAAGAACCTATGTTGAACATTCTTTCTTCTTTGCTGCTCCTCACATCTGGAACAACCTTCCTTATCGTATCCGTGCATCTGATTCTGTTTTTGCTTTTCGCTCATCACTAAAGACTTATCTTTTTAAAACCTATCTATAAGTACTCTCGGCTTCCTTTTCTCCAGCACCACCCATGTCAGCTCACTTTGGATGTATGTAGAGTGGGAAAGGGAGAGTGTGAGTGGGGGGAGGGGGGTTTGAGAAAGAGTGGCGATGAATGTTTTATGTTACTTGTAATATTTTTCTTTCATGTAAAGCGCCCTGAGCTCTTAGTGAGAAAGGGCGCTATATAAATGCACAGTATTATTATTATTATAGTAATTATTGTCTTGTCCAGCTCCTGTCGTACCAGCTGTACACACCTGTTACGCCTTTCTGTGTACAGGCCTCGCAGCCGTCCGCAACAGCTTATTGCACGTGATTTAATGGATAGAAAGTACTGTTGACAATGTACGTTTCCAGCATCGACAACCAGCCTTTGAAGATGAACGTGGCGAGGTGGTCGTTCGTGTGGAACAGGACATGTCTGCAAAAGGCAACTTCTCTGTAGTCTGCTTTGGTGGATGAAAGACTTGAAATGTTGCATATCCTTGTCCGCCTCCATCTTCGTCACTGCCGCGTTGAGCTGCTGAACATCAGTGTGCCTGAACGGGATGATGTCAATGTTAGATGCTGATAGCACCACCCCATACAGACTACTGTACTCGTCAGATTCGAGTAGGGCTCTCACACGGATACACAGCTCATCCAGCCCGACACAGATTGAGTGAGGGCAGTAGACTGATCTGTTTCGGTATCCTCATGTAGCAGAACCACCTAAGTAGTTCTCGTTTGGTTCTACCGGCTCCACCTTGCGTTTCTGCATTTTAAGCTTGCCGTAGCTATATTCCTGACGTTGCTGATCATCATTGCTGAGGTCTGACAGCTGGAATGACAGACGATCGGCATCGTACATAGTGGAGGACTTCAGCAGAATAAGCCGTCCTTGGCGTCTCAGGGTGAAGATATGTGCACACGTTGACAAAGAGTTCATATCCAGTCACTCTCTTCAGGTGAACGATTATATGATACACAGGGAAAGGCAAATGAAAAATGCCAGTGTATGTATTGCATCATACGCCGTGCAACAAAACGTCTTGATTCATGTAAATACTATTTAAGCAGTACTCTGATTTGAACAGACTTTTCTTCGCGGAGTCCCACGAACACAACACAAATACTAAAAACAAAGTTCACAACATCATCCTGGTTTGGAATTATGGTCATGTAGGCATTGAATGGAATGAAGTTTTTGATCGACTGGCAACGAGTACCATAAGACTGGAATGGCCTCATACCACGATGCCATACATGGACTTTAGGCCCAGACTTATATATAGGATACAGGACAGAGGAGCCCGTCCTCTGCAGACTTCTTACCTGACACATTCTTCTTCTCTCTCTCTCTCTCTCTCTCTCTCTCTCTCTCTCTGTGTGTGTGTGTGTGTGTGTGTGTGTATATATATATATATATATATATATCTGTGTGTGTGTGTGTGTAGATAGATAGATAGATCTATATATGTGTGTGCTGGCAACACAGTTTACATTCTTGAATTATAATATTGAAAACCTTTATGCAAAACTTAATGATGTTGCTTTTATCAATTATGTTAGTGGCTTTGATTTTGTTTGTCTCACTGAAACATTTGTTAGTAGTAAATTTTATTTCACTGGTGTCTTTCATGATTTAATAAAATTTCACGCCCCAGCAAAAAAGCTGTTAAATCAGGGTCGGAATTCTGGTCGAGTTTTGCTTATGGTGAAAAAGGTTTTTGGTAACTTTGTAAGACAGATTAATATACAGTGTGATTGTATTAAATGTTGACAAAAAATATTCAATGTAAAGAAAGATATACTGTTGGTGGGGTGCTATGTAATACCACAAGGAGGACCTGTTTATGACCATTCAAATGTAAAAGATGGAATTTTGATTCTAGAAGACACTTTGTAAGAATTATTTGATAAGAATGATGTTGATGTTTTAATTTGTGACGACTTAAATGCAAGAACAGGTCATCGGCAACCCAAACCTGAAACATCTTGCATCTCTCCTGTAGATCATGAGGTGTGGTTGATGATGATGATGATGATGATGATGATGGTGATTATGATGATGATAATGATTATAATGATGACAGTGATAATGGTGTTGATGTTAATGGTATTGCTGCTGCTGATGATATCATAGAAAAAGATAATCCAGTGCGCTGCTCAAAAGACTCAGTGGTCAATAATTTTGGCAAGTCTTTTTGGATTTATATTTTTTATTTGACCATAACATTTTGAATGGTACATGTACGGACAGTTCCAAAGGGGAGTTCACGTATGTGCCACCAAATGGTAGCAGCGTTGTAGATTACTTTATTATTACACAAGAATTATTTCAAAACTGCAGAATGAAAATTGGTGATGAACTGTTCTTATGGCACTTACCCGTGGAGATAAAATGGATGGTGTGTAATGTGAAGAAAAAAGAATCTTTGCCGATTCAGGGAGAAGAACGAATTGTATGGTCTGAAGAAAATGCACAGGTTTACAAAAATGAGCTCGACTCTAATGAGTTTAAACAGTGTATTGATAGAGCAACACTCTTCAGTACTTATGTGGAAATGTTTACAAATGCATTATGCAGTGTTACAGCCTGTATGTTGAGAACTGTGGGGAAGAGAAAAAAAGAAGTGAATGAATGGCTTGACAGGGAGTGTGAGAAAAAGAAAAGGGTTGTCAAGCGATGCTTGAAGCGATACCAGCGTGCAAAATCATCCGAGTTAAAAGATATTCATAAAGCAACATACTCTTAAGAGAGAAAGGAATACATTGTAATGAAAAGAGTAAAAAAAATAAAAATTAAAAGAAAGGGGGGGTGGGGGTGGGGGTGGGGGGTGGGGGTGGGGGTTCGATCAAAAGAGGTTAGAAGAACTGAAACCTTCAGTTAATGATCCAAAACTATTTTGGTCTACACTCAGGTCTATCAATAGAAAACCAATAATCTATAATGAAATAGCATCTTCAACAATTGTATGAGTATTACTCCAGTGTTTTCAATGCAATTGATGATAATGATCAAAATGAAAAACCAGAGATAGATAACCATGAACAAGAAATAAAACGATTATTCAGTGATCTCATAACAAGACGAGGTGTTAAGAAGCATTAAGCATTTAAAAAGTTGGAAAAGGGCTGGTCCAGACAGGGTAGAAAGCGAAATATTCAAATGTGCCGATTCAATAGTAATTGACTATTTGGTAACATTGTTTAATCTGCTGTTTGATAAAGGAATTTCTCCACAGCCGTGGTCTAAATCCATAATAGTCCCTCTTCATAAGAAAGGTGATAATAATAATTCAGATAACTAACGAGGAGTAGCACTGACAAGTTTTATGAGTAAAATTTACACGCACATTTTGAATAAAAGATTAACAGCATCGGCAAAGAATGCAGATAAGATTGTAGAAGAACAAGCTGGTTTCAGATCTGGATATAGTACATTATATCACATATTTGCACTATATGCCTTGGTAAAAAGTTTTTGTTGAATAATAAGAAATTGTATGTGGCTTTCTCTGATTTCCAGGAAGCCTTCGATTCTGTGAACAGGAACATTTTATGTTATGGGGGTGTACCCGTTATGCCGCCGTCCCGTTATGCCGCCGACCTGCTATGCCGCTATCCCGCTCTATTCCCTTTCGCTTTTCATCACATGCGCGTGAAAAGTGATATATGACAGTAGCAGTTTTCACAAATGACGTATATTATGATGTAAACACTGAATGACACTAAAACTCGCCATTTAGAGGCGGGCTCGTGCAAATGCAAACTAAATGATAAAAAATATGTATTCAGGACAAATGTAATACTTTCAATTTTTTATATTTTTAATGAGAAACAAAACCAATAACAAGCAAAAAGAAAAAAAGTGTGCTAGAAACGAATTTTAAAGGAAAGTTTCTTGTACAGATCATTTCTCCACTAGTATCTATAGCCCAAAACAAGGAAATGGCGGAAACAATCTTCCAATGTACTGCAAATGTAAAATGCCCTGGTACCGAAAGGGAATAAAATCATATTACCGCAGACCCATTGTCAAACAATCTCTCTCTCTCTCTCTCTCTCTCTCTCTCTCTCTCTCTCTCTCACACACACACACACACACACACACACACACACATACACACACACAGACACATACCCAATCACACTCAAAAAGAAATAAAAGATCATAACAACCAATGTTTGTCCCAAACAAACTTTTTTGTGACAAAAGACAATCCGTAAACGGGTCGGCACAACGGGTCGGCGGCACAACGATACGCTCCCCATTTTATGGCATGTCTTGAGAAATGATGGTGTGAATGAAAAATTGTATATGGCTCTTCGGAGTAGGCTCTTCGGAGTATGTATGATTCCGCGCTTGCATGTGTGCGTGACAAGTGTATTTATTCAGATTATTTCAGCTGTCCAAGTGGTGTCAAACAAGGGTGTTTGCTGAGCCCTCGGTTGTTTTCATTCTTTATCAGCGAGCTTGCTACAGAGATATCAAAGAAAGTAAGCATGGCATTCAGATGTTACCAGGTTTTGTTGAATTGTTTTTGATGTTTGCTGATGATTTCATTCTACTTGCAGACACACCTATTGGTCTACAGAATCAACTGAATATACTAAAACAGGAAGCTGACAGGTTACAGCTGACAGTAAATTTGAGCAAAATGAATGTTATGTTTTTTCGGAAGGGAGGGCATTTAGCACGAAATGAGAAATGGTTTTATGATAACACAGAAGTAAAAGTAACAAATAGTTATAAATACCTTGTCACAACCAGTAAGGGATTGCTCATGAACCCCCGCCCCTTCCCAGACTAGCTAACGTCCCGACAACACAAACACGGAGACACAGAAAAGTTCAGCTCGTTTTACTGTGGTCATGCAAACATACATAAATAAATGAACGCCACAAACCCAAGCATTACTCACACACACACACACAAAAAATAACCTCTGTCCAACTACAGCACAATTCTACAATTTTTAGTCAACTGCAGCGCCAGTTCTGCTCAAACACGCTGCTAGAGTTCAGACATATGCTGACAGCCAAGTACGGACCACGCTGGTAGTTTGCTGGCTGAAGCTGGTCGGGCAAGAGGGACAGTGGGAACGGGAATGGGAGTGAGGGAGTTTCGGGGTGACACGTTAGAATGGGGACGAGGACCATTCCAGACTTGTCCCGGAGACCCGTCGAAGACAGTGGCACGGAAGGGAGGGAAGCACAGGAAAACCTGTAACAACTCACTGGCTCTGTAGACTATGCTCTTTTTTTACTAGTAGCAAATGAGTACATTTCCTCCTCCCCCCCCCCCCCCCCCCCCCCACTTATCTCTTCCTTAAGCAATATACATTACGCTAACCACAAATGGCAATAACAATATTTCAGTTTTCATCATACCAGTTCCGAATAATATAAACAGCACCAGTGGGGCTACATTACAATTACATCAAAATGTTTGGGAAAATTTACATACTGCAATTAGACAATCACCCTTACAGACCTGAAACAATCCGAGTTGAATATAATTATGGCAAAATGATACACCTAAACACAACGAATTTACTAATTCCCCCCAAATATTTAGAGATAAAAGAATGCTGGATTTAAAAGATTTCCACTAAAAAAAAAAACATCACCCCGACCTTGCAAGCAACCTAAACCTCACTTTAATGTCAACCAATATCACATCACTATATTAATATTACGCAGACAAACACAGACTCCCTCACCTGTCACCAGGTAAATGGGCACACCGCTGCCCAGGGTGAAACACAGACCCACACACACACAGAAAGAAGGGGGTGACAACGAACACACCCCACTACTTCTGTTAGACGACACCCAACAGCTCCCACGCTGGAACGGTGATCCGTCTCTTGACAGAGCGTGGCATCAAAAGCCCAGGGAAATCTTTCTCTCCCGACCAGATGACTTCTGAACTCGCTCAGAGTTCATGAAACGTCCAGGGGAAGGGACATGACATACACATATCCTCAGATATGCACGTGTAAAAGCATGAAGGAGAGAGAGGGGGAGGTGAAGCAGAGGGATGGAAAGAGGGGAAGAAGGTAGAGAGAGAGAGAGGAGGGGGGTGTGGGGGAGAAAGGGGAGAAGGGATGGAAAAGAGAGTTGCACATGAACACATGCATAGCAACCGTCACGAGCCGTGACATACCTTCTGGTGTATTTTTCAACAAAATTAAGTTTAAACAAATGTTGGTCAGAAATGTGCAGAAAAGGGAAAAAAAGGGAGTCATCGAAATATTGAGAACAATGAAAAAGTTAAAATCTGTTGACGTTGCACTGTTCTGGAAACTGATACTCAAATCGAACCCATGTTAACCTGCGCAGCAGAAATTGGGGTCTGCTAGACAACACTGTCATGGAAAAAGTTCATACCTGTATGCAATGAAGCGTATAATGAACGTTCCATTACAAGTTTCTAATAAAATGACTTGCGGAGAAACAGGTCGTTATCCTTTGTGAAAAGAACTTACATAAAATCCGTCAAATACTGGTTAAGACTTACTAATTTACCCGTGACTAGATTAGCTAGACAGACATATAAAATGTAAGTATCGCAACATCAAACAGGCAGATATAACTGGGCCTCTCTGGTGAAGAAAGTCCTGAGGGAAAATGGTTATGATATAGTTTGGCTCTGTCAAGAAGTATGCAATGAAGCACAGTTTATTTCTGAATTTAAATAACTTTTCATCTGTTGTTGCATACAAAACTGGCATGCTGGCATGGAAGGAAAAGATAAATACGACTGGTTCCTGTCATTTAAAAGTGCATTAGAGGTAGAGAAATATCTGTTAATTGTTACACATAAATGGCATTGATGCAACCTGGCTAGATTCCGAACTAGAACCCTTGGCTTAAAAGCTAAAAGAAAATGGTTTGAAGCAACCAACGAAAATAGGTGTTCAGTGTGTGCAGGGATAAAATGATAGTATTGAGGACGACATGCAATTAATATTTTGATTTTGATTGTCCAGCGTATGCAGATATTCGCAGAGGATACAAATTATTCAGTGAACCAGCTGCACAAAGAAGAGATCTTATAGCAATACTTTCAACTGAACGTGATGAAGCAATTATGTCTTTCGCAAATTTTATTTCAGAAGCTAGCGATTTTCGTAGAAAGAATACCATTATTTAGTTAGCGATTTTCGTCGAAAGAATACCATTATTAATTCGGTTCCCAATAAATAGGGATTAAAGTTTCCTTGATTAGGTCAGTAGCCAGATGGTCGTCTTGAAAGCTACAATGGATTAGGTGATGTGCGTGATAATAAATGTATGTTGGTGTATATGCGTGTGAATGTATGAGTGGTTGTGCGTCAGCGCGCGTGAGTGTAGATGAGCATATTTTGGTTTTTTGTTGATTGTTAGCTTTTGGATACGTATTTCTATTTCAGCTGAACAATTTTGGCCGATGCTTACCGGCACTATGTATTGTGCAACCCCTTGCCAAAAGGGTGTCTTTGCCAATGGCAATAAAATCAGTGTCATGATATATATATATATATATATATATATATATATATATATATATATATATATATATATGTGTGTGTGTGTGTGTGTGTGTGTGTGTGTGTGTAGTCGCCGTACTTAATTCAAAGCATAAAGATAGATAGTCTGCCTGACAACCTCCATATGTGCCGTGCAACCAGCTTCTTAGTGTCAAACATTTTTTGATCGACTGCTGGGATTTGCATTTCAGGAACAATACTTTACGGCTAGCTCCTTGAAGATTCTCTTTCACGATGTTTCCCCGTTTTCCAGTTCTTTAGGAAATCAGTGTTTTTGACTTGATTTGAATTTGACTGGATTGAGACGTGACTAAACTGGTTCTTTTGATGTTTTAATTTTGCCTTTCAACCTTTTAACATCACTTTGTATTTCTGTTTGACTGGTTTCAAGAATCGACGGGTAATAGCCATGAAATGGCCCCTCTGTTGTCGGCTGGGCTGTAAGCAACATGATTTTATTTGTATCTTATTCTTGATGAAAATCGTAGTGTTTTGTGTAATAGGTCATTTTCTTTTAGGGGTGTAAGCCTGAGTTTAGTTTCACATCATGCTATCTTTCCTTAACCGTTTCGTTCTCATTAAATTTCACAATGCTAATGACATTTATTAAAGCAAGCGTAAACGCATTCATGTATTCAAATATAACTGCATTCACTCAGTCTTAATTGTAATATTTCCATGACTCAAAACAGTTATCACTGATTGAAGGTGAA
Source organism: Babylonia areolata (assembly GCF_041734735.1). NCBI lineage: Eukaryota > Metazoa > Mollusca > Gastropoda > Neogastropoda > Buccinidae > Babylonia > Babylonia areolata. Next base: position 6,992,198 of record NC_134898.1, on the reverse strand, counting down.
AAGAGACCGACACCTCCCGATTCAGAACAGGTCAGTGCACTTGCTCTCTCTCTCTCTCTCTCTCTCTCTCTCTCTCTCTCTCTCTCTATATATATATATATATATATATATATATATGTATATACATATATATATATATATATATATATATATATATATATAATGTACGTTTGCATAGCGCCCTTTCTCTCCAAGAGCTCGGGGCGCTTTACATGAAAGAAAATATTACAGATTACATAAATCATTCATGACCATTCTTTCTCAAAACCCCTTCCTCCCATTTCTCTCTCTCTCTCTCTCTCTCTCTCTCTCTCTCTCTCTCTCTCTCTCTCTCTCTCTCTCTCTTCATGCATCCAAATTGAGTTAACGTGGATGGTGTTGGAGAAAAAGGAAGCTGAGAGTTCTTATAGATAGGTTTTAAAAAGATTAGTTTTTAGTGATGAGCGAAAAGCAGAGATAGAATCGGTAGCACGGGTATGATGAGGAACGTTGTTCCAGATTTGAGGAGCAGCAGAGAAAAAAGAACATTCACCATAGGTTCTTATATTGACACGAGGAAGTTTCAAAAGGTAACAGTCAGAGGAAGAGCGGAGATTTCTTGTGGTAGTGTAAACACTGATGAGGTCAGAAAGGTATGGAGGTCCCGCGGAGTGGAAGGCATAATAGCAGAGACACGCAACTTTGTTTTTAATTCCCGCTTCAGTTGGGTGCCAATGTAGAGTGCGGAGATGGGGAGAAATGTGATCAGTACGTGGGACTCTGAGAGTCAGACGGGCAGCATTGTTTTGATGGTTTTGAATCGCTGAAGAAGATTATGTGGACAGCCTATGAAAAACGAATTACAGCAGACGATTCGTGACAGCACAAAAGCAGAAATAAGAGTTCTAGTAGTTTCAGCAGAAAGGTACTGACGGATAGAGTGGATGCGACGAAGTTCAAAATTGACTATGCGCATCAGATTTACTATCTGAGCGTGCATACTGAGGTTTGAGTCAAGAATGACTCCAAGGTTCCTTACTTGGTTTGGTTCTGCAGACTTTTGTAGCTGAGTATCATCAGCAAAAGTGTGGCGAAGAACAGAATGGCCAAAAATGGCATCAGAAAGAGGTACCTTGTACATAACGAACAGAACGGGGCCCAGGACAGAGCCTCGTGGCAAACCATAGGAGATCAAGGTTGGATCAGACTTAAAGTTATTAACAGAAACAATGTGGAAGCGGTTGGATAGGTATGAAGAAAACCAACTCAGAACTGTCGAGTGAATCCCAAAAACATGTTCAAGTCTGGAAAGGAGTATGCTGTGGTCTGTTGTGTCAAACGCAGCCGACAGATCGAGCAAAGTTAACACAGATAGTTTACCTTCATCAACAGACAGTAACAGGTCATTAACTACTGTCAACAAAGCAGTTTCAGTGCTATGGGCAGATCTATATGCTGACTGAAAAGAAGAAAACATGTTGTTTGATGCTAAATGGTCTGAAAGTCGGGAGAGAACAATTCTTTCAATGATTTTGGGCACAAAAGCAAGGTTGGATACGGGCGAAAACTTTTGAGGTCATTGTCATTCAGAGTGGCTTTCTTTAGCAGGGGCTTTACAATACAATTGCAGTTTTGTATACATCAGGGAAGACACCAGAAATATATATATATATATATATATATATATATATATATATATATATATATATATATATATATATGTGTGTGTGTGTGTGTGTGTGTGTGTATGTGTGTGTGTGTGTGTGTGTGTGTGTTGATATGTTATGTCAGTTGGCGACCAAGCTCTGAGCGCTTTAAAAACAGAGTCATTTGCACCACGGGCTGGCTACATGGGTAGAGCCAACTGACAGCTGCGATTGGGCGCTCATCGTTCGTTTCATGTGTCATTCAGTCCGGTTTTAGTCACGCAAACACACACACACACACACACACACACACACACACACACATGGGCGCACACGTGTGTGCGCGCACGCCAATGCGCTCGCAGTCACAGACACACACACACACACACACACACACACACACACACACACACATTCACACACGCAGAGACTTGTAGCGTTTTACGTGTTTAACCGTTTTGTTTATTTACACCGCCGTGTAGGCCGCCATACTCCGTTTTCGGGTGTGTGCATGCCGGTGTAACAGGCCAGATCTTACCCTGGCCAGAGTTTTACCCCGTATGAACTGGTCAAGGCCAGAGTTTATCCCCGTATGACCTGGCCTAGGCCAGAATATACCCCCGTATAAACTAGCCTGGGCTACATCATACCCGGGTATAGTTTATGTCCTCTGGGCCATTTTTTTTACCCCCTCTCTTTTTCTCTGAAATACATTAATATTTGAAGTGTGCCAGGATTAAAAACATTAGAATGAAGGGTACGTGAACTGCGAGGAATTTATTTTACACAATATTTATCATCAATGGGTTTTTATTCAAAACTGGAAAGTAATCAATGTACTTGTTGCTTGGATAAGATTGTTGTCATATTTGCAATTAAAATTTTCGATATGGAACACCTGTTTTAACTGATATTATGTTTGAACATGAAGTTCGATACTAGAGACGTTCAGTCGCTTTGATGTACAGTGATTGCTTTTGAAGAATTATGCTTAGTAATCTTGAGTTGAAAATAGAAAGAGAGAGACGCAGTGGCACACCACGAGAGTAGTGGTTATGCAAGGTTTGTAATATGGCTGTGATTGGGGATGAGTTCTATTTTATAATGGAATGCGCAAAGAAAAAATATTTCCGAAACAAGCGTGTGCATGAAAAATATTTGTCTCCGAAATCGTTTTATTGTTGTTGTTTGTTCATAGGAAGCAGATGGAATTTGTTGGCTATAAGTACGTTTATCAAATTTGCACAAGTGGTTTATTCAAATGCTAATTGATATTTGAAACATATTTTTTTCTTATTAAGTTATAGTGTTGAGTATTTGCATGTCTTCTTTTGGGCGTAAAAGTATCATTTGATAGCAGTCCTCAGTAAGCAATTAGAGTGAAAGGATGAATAAAACTTTAAAGTATATTTTTTTAGATAATGAACATGGAAGAAGGAAGAAACTGAGAAGAGAAACACGAAAGAAAAAGAGGGTATTGAAGAAAGGTATCTCCACTAAAAAATCAAAGAGCAAGAAAAGAGACAAAGAACACACACATACACACACACGCGCACGCGCGCTCCATAAAATGATGGTTTAACGGTTTATTTTGCAGATAATTTGGGGGGTCAGCTTTATGTTCCCTCAGGTCTATGTTCCCAAAAATTTTCCTTCAGCCAGCTACAAGTTCTTACAGGACTATATTCCCCCAGGTCTATGTTCCCACGGGTCTATGTTCCCCTAAATTTACGTTTTCTGGGTCTTTCTTTCCCCTGGTATTTGTTCTCCCAGTCTCTATTCCCCCAGGTCTATGTTCCCCCAAAAACGTTTTTGGTAAGTCAGTGTTCCCCCAGGTCTATGTTCCCCTAAACATATGTTTGCTTAATCACACTTACACTTTTGGGTGCTTGTCAGCAGTGGTCAGCAGTCAGTACTGGTCAGCGTTGCTCAACGCTAGTCAGTAGTATGTAGTGGTCAGTGGTCGTCAACAGTGGTCAGTGATCTGTTGTGGTCAGTGGTGGTCAGCAGTGGTAAGTAGTTGTCCGCGGTTAATGGCGGTCAATTGTGGTCAGTAGTAGTCCGTATATAGTGGTCAATGGTTCTCAGCGGTGGTAAGTGGTAGTCAGTGGTGCTCTGTGATTGTGGTCAGCGGTGGTCAGCAGTAGTCAGCGGTCAGCAGTGATGGGCAACGATGGTTATTAGTGGACAGTGATGTCAGTGGTTAGCAGAAGTCAGTGGTCAGTGATGAGCAGCAGTGGTTAGTGCTGGGCAGCGGTGGTCAGTTGTCAGAAGTGGTCAGCAGTGGTCAGTAGTGGTCAGAGGTCAATAGTCATAAGTGGTCAGTAAATAGTGGTCATTGGTTGGTTCTGGTCGGTCAGTGGTTAGCGGTTGTAAGTGATCAGTAGTGTAGTGCTAGTAGTCAGTGGAGGTCAGCTGTCAGTAGTGGTCAGTGTTGCTCAACAGTGGTCGGTGGTGGTCAGCATTAGTCAGTGGTCATTAGTGGTCAGTGGTTGTCATCAGTGGTCAGTGGTCAATAATAGTGGTCAATATATGGTGGCCAGCAGTGGTCAGTAGTTAGCGGTGATCAGCAGTAGTCAGCGGTCATTAATGGGCAGCAGTGGACAGCGGTCAGCAGTGGGCAGTAGTAGTCAGTGGACTGTAGTGGTCAGTAGTGGTAAGTGGTGGTCACTGGGTAGTGGTTGTCAGTGATCTGCAGTGGTCAGCAATGGTCAACGGTCAGTGGTGGTCAGTTGTCAGTTTCAGTTTGCAGTTAATTAAATCAAAAACAAAAAACCTTAATAATGCGCAAATGTGACAAAAAAACAACAACCCGCAATCTGAAGATTTGGACGTAGTGGTCAGCAGAGGCAAGTATTGGTCAGTAATGGCCAACAGTATAGTGAAATCCTGCTAAAACGTTCCAATATTGCAAAGTGATGCAAGCTAAACTCTGATAGTGGTCAGTAGTGGTCATACAGCGGTCAAACATCTTCAAAGACATAATGCACAAATGCGACAACATAATGCAGACTGAACACTCTTGATCTGTGGTCAACAGTTTCAGTTTCAGTACCTCAAGGAGGCGTCACTGCATTCGGACAAATCCATATACGCTACACCACATCTGCCAAGCGGATGCCTGACCAGCAGCGTAACCCAACGCGCTCAGTCAGGCCTTGAGAAAAAAAACAAAAAAAACTTAGACCTAGGGGAATATAGACCTGGGGAAATGTAGACATGCTCCCCTGCACTTCATGCCAACTAGGTTACTGTTAACCTCTCTGATGTTGTCTGAAAGTGAGCATGATGTGAGCGGACGTGGCATGGCACGTGAAGGACATACGTGTGTGGGGGTGGGGGTGGTGGTGGGCGGGTGTTTGTCTGTGTGTGTGAACATTGACGCTAAGGTCAAAAACAGGATTGCCTAAGTCAGCGCCGCCTCAGGGAGACTTCGTGAGAACGTCTGGGAGCGGAGACGACTCAGCTCTACCACTAAGCTGAAGGTCTACTGTGCAGTGGTCCTTACTACCCTCCTTTACGCCAACGAGACCTGGACTGTTTACAGCAGACACGCCAAACAGCTCAACCGCTTCCACCAGAGCTGTATTTGTAGACTCCTCCACATCAGGTGGCAGGACAAAGTCCCCGACACGGAAGTCCTGGAAGGAGCTGGCCTCTGCAGCGTCTATACCCTCCTGCAGAAAGCCCAAGCCAGGTGGGCTGGACATGTGGCCAGAATGCCAGACAGCCGACTGTCTAAGCAGCTGCTGTACGGAAAACTGTGTCAGGGCAAGCGCTCAGTTGTAGGGCAGAAAAAACGCAACAGAGACTGTCTCAAAGCGTCCCTCAAAGTCCTTGGCGTCGACATAAACACTTTGGAGACACTTGCTCTGGACCGACCAGCTTGGCGTAGCAAGATCGCCACAGGAGCCCGTGCAGTTGAAGCCAGGCGCATCACCGAAGCGCAACGAAAGCGTGCTGTGCGCAAGGCCTGAGCAGCATCCACTGCTACAACAGCACCCAGTCACTTGTGTCCCACATGTGGGAGAGACTTCAGGGCCCGGATTGGCCTCACCAGTTACCTCCGGACCCACAGCCACCAGTCTTTCATCTGACTTTTGAAGCCATGGTCATCTTCGAATCCGAAGGACGAACATCATCACATCACATTTTTGACTAACATCATCACATCACTTTTTTGCATTAATTGCAAAAGTGGCTTGAGCTTTGGAAGGAGTTATATGAATTCCCATTATTATTATTATTATCATCATTATCATTAATGTAAATGAGATACAGCCAGGAGGGGTATGAAATGGCTCAGGCTGGTTTAAACCCGGGGTAGAAAGTAGCCAAGGCTACTTCTTACCCGGGGTAAGAACCAGCCAGGGATAGAGTTCGGCCTGTTACACTGGGTATGTTCTGGTTTCCATAACCCACGGAATGCTGACATGCATTACAGGATCTTTAACGTGCGTGTTTGATCTTTTGTGTGCGTATAAACACAAAAGGGGTTAAGGTACTAGCAGGTCTGCACATATGTTGACCTGGGAGATCGAAAAAATCTCCACCCTTAACCCACCAAGTGCTGCGGGAATCGAGCTTAGGAAACTCGGGTGAGAATCCAGCGCTCTGACAATTTGACCACGGCACCTGTCGTGTGTGTGTGTGTGTGTGTGTGTGTGTGTGTGTGTGTGTGTGTGTGAAAGCTGACAATGCATGGGTTTATGACAACTGAGTTAAGCTTTCCACTCGTGCTTGGCATACATTTTGTTACTTCTCTTGCATCATGTTCGGACCCCCAAGAATAAGGTGCAAAAGAAAGTATTTTCTAAATATTCTGTTTGTATCATTTTTCAATAGTATATTGTGTATATTTTGTCCTATTTTCTTCACATTATTTACTTCATCCTTTATGGGCTGCTTTAGGAAGTCATTGGATTGTGACTTTTCCCCGCTATGATTGAGTACACCACTAAATTATGTTTGGTGTTTCGGTGTCGCTTGCAATTGGGGCTGACATTTCAACGTCAATGCTTAGATATATGAGTAGTCCGCAGGGGGTGAAACTGCAGTCCTAACAGGCATGCAGTTGGCTCTCATCATCGGAGAAAATTCAAATGTATCCCAATTGGAGCCTGAGAAGGGTTTCAATTATACAGTTCTCTTTTTAATCAATGCAAAGTCATTTTGAAATGGTTCCCAATTGCAGCCTGAGAAGGGTTTCCATTTTAGAGATCTCAATAAATCTATGCAAAATCATTTGTATATGACGGAAGGGTTATTCAATTGTTATCTTCACTTCTTTTACTCCACTGTTATGTTGAACGAGTGGTGTGTTGTTGTGCGTTCTCAAGGTACCAGTAATACAAACATTGATAGCTGGTGCTAGGAATGCGGCAGATAAGCATGGGTATGGATGGCTGTGTTTGGCGGGGTTGGGATGGGGAGATGAGTGGCTTTGAGGAATACCCATGAAACAGCAAAACGAACTGATACAAACTGTTTTCACTGTAACACAGCTGAATATAGTTAAGATAACCGATCATGTGATCTGCATTCCTCACAGGAAGACGCGCCGGTGGCAGGTCCTCTTGGAGGAGACATGCCAGTCCCTGTGCCTGTGTCAGCAGCTATAGATGGGGAAGAGCGCATGGACTCCTACTAGGTCCCCGAAGCAATGGGAACATTTCAAATCTGCACAGAAAAAGAACCCCATGCCTGTTTTGGGAAGCGTTGGTTGCCTGAACAAGATTTTGCGATGTTTCAGAGTGAAAAGATTGTTTCTTGGTAATACATTTGGATCATAATTTAATCATTGTTAATTCCAAATGACAAAACATAAAACGCAGACCTACTCTGTTTACCTACCTCCCCCCTCACCCTCAAAACAAAAGTTTTGAAACAGTAAGAATAGCCAGCATTACAGCTTTTTAAAAAAAAATGTTTAATGATAATTTGGAAACCGAGAACATTTGGAGGTCATCTGTGTGCTGCCTTCCTGTATGATTAAACACTTGTCCTCGGAGCCATGTCCAAGGGAAGACACAGTTGGCACTTAACAGCGTTCTTATGCCTATTGACAAAAGTATAAACACATTATAAACGGCATCGTATCATCTTGCTTTGATTTAGTTGTTCAAATGGAGTGTTAAGAGGATCGATATTTTTTCTGTACCAACAGCAGTTTAAACAAGAAAGCAAGGCCTTCAAGACTCACTTTAAAAAAAAATCCAAGCTATTTATGTATTGAGTGTAATGCATTTACTGTTATATTTATATTTTTTGTATTCTCTAAACTTGGCACTTTGATCTGATATTCGACCCAACAAAAGATCTGTCATTATTATCATTTTTTGTTCAAACAGGAACTTCTTTTGCTAAGCATGGAAGTTTTATTTATTGCAAACGTTTTGGTGTAGACAGTAGAACAAGGGAAATTACTCTGCTGGGGAACTTAGTTTGCTTTAAACTGATCTTTCTCATCTTAAACATTACATTTTGAAATTTTACTCAATACATAAAAAGCTTGGATTTAAAAAAAAAAGTGCATCACAAGTGAGTCTTGAAGGCCTTGCCTCTCTTGTTTCAAAATGTAATGTTTAAGATGAGAAAGATCAGTTTAAAGCAAATTAACTCCACTAGCATTACAGAGTAATTTCCCTTTTTTACTATCTGCACCAAACGTTTGCAAAATAAATAAAACTTCCATGCTTAGCAAAAGAAGTTCCTGTTTGAACAAAAAATGATAATAATGACTGCTCTACCTGTTGAGTCGAATATCAGATCAAAGTGCCAAGTTTAGAGAATACAAAAAATATAAATATAACAGTAAATGCAGTTTGCATATAATTAGGCTTCATTCTTTATTTTTTTGTGCTCATCCCAGAAGCGCAATATTGTTTTAAACAAGATGACTGGAAAGAATTGAATTTTTCCTATTTTTATGCCAAATTTGGTGTCAACTGACAAAGTATTTGCAGAGAAAATGTCAATGTTAAAGTTTACCACGGACACACACACACACACACACACACACAGACAACCGAACACCGGGTTAAAACATAGACTCACTTTGTTTACACAAGTGAGTCAAAAACAAAAAAACGAACAAACAACAACAAAAAGCCGAAGAACCTTGCTTCTGATATCACGAAAAAAATTTTTTTTTTTTCTTCAGAAAAACAAACAAAAAAACAAAAAACAACAACCCAAAAACACTTGAGTACATACACTGAAATAAATGAGTGGATGATTGCATGAACGAGTAAACAGATGCATTAGTAATTGACAGTTGAGCAAATCAGCAAAGGAGTGAGTCGATATGAACATAATTAACTGCATTAAACTAGTTTTATTGGGGGGTTTTCCAGTCGACATATGTATGTGGGTTGTCGCACAAATCGCTAGCCTTCTCCATGATTAGGGATGTGGGCTGTAAATAAATCAATAACTGATGGGTGAAAAAATGAGGTTGGTATCGAAAACACACACACACACAATCATCATCCATCTCCTCATTTCCAGTCACCACACCACCTTTGACGACAAAAAGCTGATGAGGAATTGATAATCAGTGAGAATTATACAGACTCTGCAGGAAATCGGTTTTTTTTTCTAATATATTGTAGTCACGAAACATCGATTCTCCTAGTGGTCATCAGGAGGGAGAAAACTGAAAGAATTATTCGAATTTATTCTATGTTAAAGTTACTAATCACGTTTAAAGTTTTAAGTCACTTCTCAGTCCTATATCTATAATATTACATTATAATGTTTTACTTTATTTCTTTCAGATGTTCAATATCCTCTTCATACGGCGCAGATTATTATTAGGTTTCACCAGCACGTGATAGGATGTTCCCAGACTTTGGGATGTTAACTTGAATAAACATATTTAACAATGTGTGAGAAATTGTGGGAAGTCCCCTAATTTTTATCAAAAACATTTCCTTTGTCATGGAGTTTGGTTCTTGTCTTTTCCCAATACAAATCCGAGAGAAAAAGAAACGAGAAATGTAGGGTGACGACAACGACAATCATGGTAATGACAGTGGCGTTAGCGAAGACATTAACAAGCGATGCGCAGTGCTGGTTTAAAAAATGTGTGAATGTATGTGTATGTCGATGAGTGAGTACGTGTGTGTGTGGTGTGTGTTTCCTTTCGTGTGTTTACTTGGCTGGTTGATTTGTTCTTTTCTTTCACTCTGTGTTTGAAATAAAATTTTCATAGTCTGAGTATCTTCTCTGAAACTGATATTTTGTTTTCAGTGCAGTTTGCATGCGAAAGGATGCTGACACAAATAGATGAACAAATGAGCAATCATGCAATGAAGAACATTCTAAATGAATGTGACAGAAAAGGTTGCATCACAACAAACAGTAAAACTATTTGGTCCAGTTTTCACGCTTCCTTTTTGACGGTAAAGCATTGTGAAACATTTTTCTATCACATTTATGTAGAGAGTTAGTTCATTTTAATGTTATTCCCAATATCCCTCGGGAAAGATTCGGTCCAGGTCTTATTACATTATATTACATATATCATATATTTTATTGTGTTCTATTATATTAATGATCGAGTTATACACATTGCCTTAAATTCATTGTTTTTGATTCCGATGTTGAATTTGAGGTCGATGCGTTGCAGTGATCCATCTTATGTGAAATACAATTAATAGATGCGTTCCAGTGTCATTACTGTTGATGTCTTCACTAAAGCCACTGTCATCATTATCATCGTTGTCGTCGCCCCCTCTTTCTCTTTTCTTTTCCTCTCTGTAATTTTTCTCTTTTCTCCAAAATGTGCATTGGGAAGAGACAAGAAACCAGCTCTGATAATAAAGGAAATATTTTTGATAAAAATAAGGGGGACTTTCCACGATTTCTCATACATTGTGAGAAATCGTGGGGGCGCCCCCTGATTTCTCCAAAGTGAGAGAAAACGTGGGAGGGGAACGCCCCCGATTTCTCGCAATCCCACGATTTCTCTCAAAGTGAGCTTCTGAATCACCTTCCTCTGCGTGGGTTTGTTTACTTACATTTGTATCTGACTTGTAAATTTCATGTTTGTTCTTTCGTTATTTCCATCCACGCGTTCATTTTCAGGTCGTGGGTATTGTTATGTTGTTCAAATACCACACATGTTAATTTGGTGCCTTTCTTCTGGTTTTTGTTGAAAAAAAGGAGATGGGCTGAGGTTGGTTATTCACGCCTTTGAACTGGTTTGTTGTGTTTTGTTTTTGTATCGAAGAGGCTGTATTGAAAATAAACTTTAAGCATGTCTATTTCTTTTATTTTGTGTGTTGTTAAAGAACAGTATAGTTGTCTCCGAAACGTCGACCTCATGGGGACCACAAAAAAGGTCGACTTATCTAATGTTCGACCAGGGTATGGATAAACTGACCTTTTCTGAAAAAGCCGACTTATCCGAGGTATGGATTGGTCGATCCTTTCTAGAAGAAAGTAGATTGTTCTAAGGCATGGAAAGTCAACTTTTTTCAACAGTAACATTACCAGTGGGTTACCTTTTTTAAAAGTAAAAGATTTTTTATGGATTTCATTATTTCTGTTTCGGTGTTGCATTGGTACATTGTGCTTTCTAACATTAGCTGAATATTATATTTCTGTGTTGATTTGCATGTATAATATACATATTTTATGAACCTCAGTTGCTTACAAGCTGATTCCAGTTTAGGGCGAGAGAAGCGATTGCAATAATGCAGAAGCATTTCACTCCTCAGCATAGTCGGTAAAGTCTACGTATGAGTCGTCCTGGTTCACTTACAGCAACTCGTCGAACGTGTCTTCCCTGAGTAACACAGTGTGGTTTTCGTACCAGCAGGTCGCCGACAGACATGGTCTTCTCCCTCAGCCAGCTTTTGGAGAAATGCAGAGAACAGAACATGTCCTTGTACGTAGCCTTCATCGACATTACCAAGGCATTCGATCTGATAAACAAAGAAGGCCTATTCAAGATCCTACCAAAGATCGGCTGTCCACCTACACTGCAAAGCGTTATCGGATCCTTTTATGCCATCATGAAGGAGAACGCTGTAGAACGGCAGCATATCCGAGCCATTCGACATACTCAGTGGCGTAAAACAAGACTGCGTCCTCACCTTACGCTGTTCGGGATCTTATTTACCTTGCCTTCGCACAAGATCAAATGACAGGCTATTCAACCTTGCCCGCCTCAAAGCCAAAACAAAAGTATGGGAGTCCTTATCAGGGACATGCCGTTTACAACTCATACACACCAGGAACTCTGGACCCCTGATCGACCGCTTCTCGCAGGCGTGCAAGGACTTTGGGCTGACTATCAGCCAAAAGACGGAAGTTTTGGGTCAGGGTGTAGAAGCTCCACCAGTCATCACCATCGATGACTAAGAGCTGGAGATTGTGAACCATTTCACATACCTCGGGTCCATCGTCAGTAGCACTCTCCTTGGACAAAGAAATAGACAAAAAGATAAAAGGTGTGGGAGAACTCCAGACTCTCAGTCATGGGCAGTGTACAATGCATGTCAGGTCAGGTCATTAGATCTGCTACTGGTAACCTGTAATCCAATACAACCTGTTCAGGGTCGGGTTGCTGGCGACTAAACTGGCACTCCCACCGCCCCCTTCCGGGACTGGTGAGGCGGGTGGCTAGACACCCTTATGGAGATCCATAAAAGGGCGTTGGCTCAGGAGAGCCACCGACGGCCATCTAGCTCCACCGTGCTGTGTGCATGCCACACGCAGTTGGCCCCCGGGGTGTGTCTACCCATGCATGCGAAGTCTGGATCCGGCAGAATCTGCGGAAGAAAACTATCGGTTCAACGGAGAGGAAGGCAGTTACAGTAACGCACTGTGGAGTGCAGAGAGCAAGATGAGACACCAAAAGGATATCTTGGTCATCCACTGCATCCGTGCTCATCCTCCAGTCGTCTCGACTTAGTCTTGCCACTGGAAATTGGTGGACCCGGACGAGAGAGTGAGGTCGACGTTGCGCAACTCCTCTTCACTTTAAACAAACTCATCGCGCAAGTCATCAGTCATCCAAAATGACCTTTCATCCTTCATCATTTCATCACCCCCAAGTCCTGTGGCCACAGGCGAGCGACGAAACGACAGGTGTGGGTACACTGGCAGTCGCAGCCGCAGACCTGCACGCAGGCGGCTCAGGCCATAGGGTCGTTCTTCGTCGACAGGAGCAGCGATGGAGCTCGGCAGCCGTCTGAGCGTCTGAGCAGCCCTCTTTAGGAATGCACTGCTCACCTCCCTGGCATGAGGAAGGGGCTAGAAAAGGTGCCCTAAAAATTGCCTGCTCCATATCACCCTGGCCAGCATACCGCGGCTGGCGGGGACCCTACATCAGCGGTCGAAACAACAAGAAAGAAAAGAAAAAAACAAGGATCGTTCCTCTCACCATTGGTGCTTGGAACATAAGGACTCTCCTGGACAGAGATAACGCGGACAGACCCCAAAGGAGAACGGCACTAGTTGCATCCGAACTCGCCAGACACAACATTGACATCGCAGCCTTGAGTGAGACTCGGCTTGTAGGCGAAGGTGAGCTCTGTGAACAGGGATCTGGTTACACCTTCTTCTGGAGTGGAGGAGGAAGCGAAGAGCGACGTGAGGCTGGCGTTGGTTTTGCAGTAAAAACAGCACTTGTCAGCAAGCTCGCTGGCATCCCAAAGGGAAATGAAATGAAATGAAATTATGGTGCTTAGAGCCTCACCGACCACTAAGGCCATCTCAAGGCTATCGCCGCGTCCATAACTACTACAAGGATAAAAAAACAACCAATTAAAACGAGTCACCACTTCAAACTTTCACTCCAAAGTTAAAAAAACACTTCCATAGTTTAAAACCTTCAAATCTGGTTAAAAAGGTTCACTTCTTTTAAGAAGTCCATCAGCGCCCACGGAGGGACATCACGAAACAAAGTCTTTAAAGAAACCGCCGTGTAATGTCTGCGTCTAACGTCATGCAGATCCCAACAATCAAGGAGCACGTGTTTCACGGTGAGAGGCTCGTCACAGGGAATGCATCGAGGGGCCTCTTCCCCCTTCAACAAGTAAGAATGAGTAAAAAAAAAGTGTGCCCCGCACGCAGTCTGCACAGCACAGACTCCTCCTTTCTGTTCTTCACCCCCGAAGGGAGGGTCTCTTTTAGGTCCGGACGGATCTGGAAGAGCTTGTTGTCCGTCTGGGTGTTCCACTCCTCTTGCCATAGATCCTTAACGTAGGTGTTCACCTTCCGCTTCATGTCTGTATATGGCACAAAGGATCTGGACAATTCTTTCTTTACAGCGTTCCTGGCCAGCAGGTCGGCCCTTTCGTTACCACGAATGCCAACATGTCCAGGAACCCAGGCCAACACAACCTCGTATCCTTTCTTCGTTGCAAGAGTAAAAGTTTCATAAAATTCCAGCAGTTTGGGATGAGTGATATTCCTGCAGGCTATCGCCTCCAGGGCTGACAAGGAGTCGGAAAAGAATGAATCAAAGAGAAAACCATTTTTACCGCCAGAACCAGTGCGGTCAGTTCCGCGGTGTACACCGAGCTGTCAGACAGGATGTGTTCCGTTGAGGGCCGGTCAGGAAAGGCGGGACAGAACGCAGATGCGGCGACTCCGTCCTCTGACTTGGAACCGTCAGTGAAGATGCTTTGGAAAGAGGGGAATTTGTGGCACAGTTCCGAAAAGTAGGTTCTGTAGGCCAGAGAACTGGTGGTGTCCTTACGGTACGAGGCCAGATCGAATCGGACCTCAGGTGTTGTAAAGGTCCACGGAGGGCTGTCAGGGAACTTAGAGAAATCCGAGATGCCACCGACATCCAGATCGGCCTTTTCTAAGTGCGGCTGAATGCGGAGTCCGAGAGGAGGTATGCAGTTTGGGTTGTCTGTAAATTTCTTATCGAAAGGGTTGTTGAATACAGCGTCGTAAGCAGGGTTTGTAGGTTCAGAGAACAATTTCAAATAATAATTCAGGGTCAGCTTCAGTCTGCGGTTGGAGAGAGGCGGTTCCCCCGCCTCTGCGTACAGGCTGTGCACAGGGGTGGTGCGGAAAGCACCTAAGCTGAGACGGAGCCCTTGGTGGTGTACAGGGTCCAACAGTTTCAGGTAGGACGGTCTGGCCGAGCCGTATACAACACTTCCATAATCCAGTTTGGACCGGACCAGGGCTCTGTAGAGGTGCAAGAGAGTTCTCTTATCAGCACCCCAGTTCATGTGTGCCACAACTCGGATGATGTTCAGGGCTTTTAGGCAAGATATTTTCAGCTGTTTAATATGGCTGAGAAAGTTCAGCTTCTGATCAAAGACGACCCCTAAAAATCTGGCTTCCTTGACCGCCGGGATGGTGGATGTTCCCAGACGGATTTCAGGGTCCGGCGAAAATTATGAAAATGGATGCATTCAGTTTTGGAGGACGAAAATGTGAAGCCATTCTCCTCTGCCCAACACTGGATCTTGTTGACGCAGAGCTGAAGCCGTCGCTGGATGCTGGCGTACGTGCTGCCGGTTGCATATAAAGCAAAATCATCCACGAACAGCGAGCTGTCCGATCCTTTCTGAACGGATTGAACGATGTCATTAATTTTGATGCTGAAAAGAGCCGGCGACAGGATGCTCCCTTGCGGGACACCCAGCTCCTGCTCGTGAATGTCGGACAGGGTGGTGCCGACTCTCACCTGGAATTGTCTGTCTTGTAAAAAAATTGTGGATGAACTGAGGCAGGTGTCCTCGGAAGCCGAGCTTGTGCAAGTCCGAGAGAATACCAAACTTCCACGTGATATCGTAAGCTTTCTCCAAGTCAAAAAATATGGCCACCACATGTTTGTTCACAAAGGCATTTCTTACAGTGGTTTCCAGACGAACCAGATGGTCAACGGTAGAGCGATGCTTGCGGAAACCGCACTGTTCTTTCGCCAGAAGGCCGTCGGTCTCTAGTTTCCACATCAGTCTACCGTTGACCATCTTCTCCATCAGTTTGCAGATGCAGCTGGTCAGTGCAATTGGGCCGTAGTTGGAGGGGTTCAAGGGGTCTTTTCCCGGTTTCGGCAGCGGGATTATGAGGGCTTTCCGCCAGGAGGGTGGAAAAAAGCCTGTGACCCAGATGTGGTTATAAACTTTAAGCAGGGTGTCCAGACAGGTTTGGGGAAGGTGCTTTAAGAGTTTATAATGGACCTCGTCCATTCCTGGACAGGAATCCGTACAGGTCTGAAGGGCAGATTTAAGTTCATTCATTGTGAAATGAAGGTTGTAATTCTCTGTGTTGTCGGAAAAGAAGTTACATGGTGTTTTTTCTGACAGGTTTTTGGTTTTAAGAAACCGAGCAGATTTGTTAGCAGATCTCGAGTTCTGTTCAATTGTGGAGGCAAGCAAATTGGCAACTGCTTTCTTGTCTGTGACCAGAGCGTCTGAAAGTTTAAGATGATGAAAGGTTGGGCATACGTTTTTGCCCTTAATTCTTTTTAAAACCCTCCACACTTTCTTCTTGGGTGTGTTGGAGGTTAAGGAAGAGCAAAAATCTCTCCATGACTTCCTCTGGCTCTTTTTAAAAACATACCTGGCTTTCGCCCTCAGCTGTTGATGGGTTCGAACGCTATCGGTCTCCGGTCTCCGAAAGACGTGTCGCTGCGCTGTCTTCCGAGACTTACGGGCCTCCCGACATTCCGCGTTGAACCAGGGCGTTCTAGGGACCTGAGGCCTTGGAGGTAGACGATGGGACTGCTGCTTTGGCGCAATCTAAAACGATCCGAGTTAGAGTGTCAGCAGGGTCATTGCTTTTCAATACTGTTTCTTCCTGCAGCTCCGCTCTTATCTTCTTGGTAAAAAAACTCCAGTCTGCTTTGTCATAGTTCAGGCGGTCAGGCAGAGAGTCACCTTCTCCATCTGTGGGGCGGAGGACGACAGGAAAGTGGTCACTCCCGTGCAGATCGTCGTGCACTTTCCACTCGTAGTCCAGGACCAACGATGGATTGCAGACCGACAGATCTAAACACGAGAGCTTTCCAGAGGACAGATGAAGGTAAGTGGGAGACTTGTCGTTAAGACAGCACAAGTCCATGTCGGAAAGAAGGTTTTCCAAGAGAAGACCTCGGGCTGATGTCATCTCACTTCCCCAGAGCAGGGAGTGTCCATTGAAGTCGCCCAACAGTAAAAACGGACGTGGGAGCTGGTCGACCAGGTTCATGAGGTCCTGCCTCAGAACACGGACGGAAGGAGGAAGGTAGAGAGAGCAGACAGTGATGATTTTCTCAAGTGTGACTCTGACTGCCACCGCCTGTAAAGGGGTGCTTAAAAGAACTGTACTGTATAAAAGGGACTTGCGAATAAAAAGAGCAACACCTCCCGTCAATCCCTCTTGCTTCGGTTGAGCGGGTTTAAAAACGGAGTTAAAACCAGAGAGAGATAAAACCTTTCCATCTCTTTGCAGAGTCTCCTGCAGCGCCAGCACTGAAGGTTTCAAAGCACGACAAAGCAGCTGGAGTTCCTGAAAATTGGCGTAGAACCCCCGGATGTTCCAGTGGATCACTGCCATTAAGAAGGTTAAAAAAATAAAGCAGCAGCCTATTCCATCGCTACCCCCTGCTCCTCTGCTTGCGGTGGCTCAAGGTCGGCCAGGATGGAGTATTTATTTTTAGAAATTAATTTTTCGGATTCCGACCGAGTCGGAATATCCACCACCTCGGCCCTTCCCGATCCCGCCGAGGCCGCAACCCTCCCCTCCTTGAGTTTTGGAGGTACGGGGGGTTTCCGGCCACTTCCGCCAGCCCGAGGGCCAGGCAGACGAGAGGCGTGGCGAGGGGTGCCGGAGGGTGGGGGTGGGTGGGGGGGGGGGGCGGGAGGCGGACAACGTGCCTCCGCCCGAGGCTTTTCTCTCCCGCCCAGCAGCCCCTGAGGACTGCTGCACAGGATGGGAAGGGGTGGACACGGCATCTCCACCCAAGGCCAACGGTTCTAACAAGGCGGTTAAGTCGTCCGTCTGCGTTCCTGTGGACGTCGTCTGGACCGCGACGTCCACCATCCTGGGTCTGACGATAGAGGCATACGACGCCTTAGGCGACGCGGCCTCCACCTGTTTCCTTGCCTCAAAGAAGGATATTTTCTTTTCTGTCTTTACCTTCTGGATTTGTTTTTTTTTTTCCAGGTGGGACAGTCTTTCGATGAGGACGGGTGGCAACCTCCGCAGTTCGCACACCGGGCTGGACTGACGCAATCGCCCTGGTGCGCCGCCTTCGAACAGGTGCCACACGCCTCTTCCTCCTTGCATCGGTCTCTCACGTGTCCAAATTTCTGGCATTTGAAACATCTCAGAGGGGACGGCACGTACAGGCTTACACTAACCATCAGGTATTGGGGACATCCGGGCAGCAGAAGATGAGGAAGAAAGTGTTGGTCGGGACTCTGTCCGACCCCTTCCTCACCGTCACCCTGTACACGTCGGTCACTCCCTGAGAGGACAGCTCGCTCTTGATTTCAGCCTCAGACACACCTTTCAACTCCGGGCATCTGATGACCCCCTTTGAGCAGTTGAGACCTTTGTGAGGGGAAACCTTCACCGCCCTATCCACGAAAGTGGTCGCCTTGAGAAGGAGCTGTGTCTGCCTTTTTGACTCTGTCTGCACTAAAAATGTTCCGCTCCTCAGCCTCTTGATGGATTTCAGCGATCCCGCCAGACACTGAAAGCCCTTCTGAATAGCGAAGGGGCTGAGAGCTGACAAGGGCTTGTCGTCATCAGTGCCCTCCATCACAAGCCACGATGGCCAAAATCCAGAGGTCTCAACGACCTCCGAATCTGAGTCGTCTGTTCCTTGTCATCGTCTTTTTCCAGAGTTAGGGGGGTGTAATTTTTTGGAAGTCATGTTGAAAAAAATGTAAATTCATCCCTCCCTTACCCACCCACCATGGGGTCCAACTTAGGGGCCAGGGTCAAGGGAACACCAGCTTGACCCCTTCCAGGTTTCGGGAGGGATATACGACCAACAGTCTAGCTCCAACGTGTTCCCCCCGATCATGCCCAGCTCCCGGGGACAGAGAACCGAGCACTACGGGGGTTATCTTCGCTAGCCACTAAACTGCCAGTCTTGACCCAGCCCCACGAAGGGGTAGCCGATTGACACACACGGGCCAATGTGTGCCGCCTGTCTTAGGAGAGGTCCGAGCCAAAGGGATGTGTTGAGAGCAGCGTGTTCTCTCAGTCCCCAGGATCTCGTTCCCCTCCATCACAGGTCGCGCCGCACGGCAAACACGGCGGGCCTGAAGAAGGCCGCAGAGAAAAAAGAATGTGGAAAAGAAAGCTTGATGGGGAGCTGAGGACAGAAAAGAGGCGGTAAAAAGAATAGAGAACAGCGAAAGGGACAGTGGGTCACGTTTAGTTTGGGCCTCACTCACGACCTGTTCGGCATGGGAAGCCCTATCAGGGGCATCAGTACAAAAAACACCACTTATTCAGCCCTAACAGCTACGATGGCTATGTAGGCTGTCAATTAAGACCTGGGACCAGAGCAGCAAAACCCCAAGAAGCACTGATGCCCACGCCGACATAGCTCGCTCGATCACTGGCCACTAAGCCTCCCGACCACGACAAGGTAGTGACCCTCCCGGGAGAGGGTCAATAGAACACCAGCCTGACCCCCTCCAGGTTTCGGGAGGCGACATGGTGTTTGCTGCAAGGCAGCTGCAAGAGAAATGTCAGGAGCAAAATGCTGATCTGTTCTCCACCTATGTCGACCTCACTAAGGCCTTCGACACCGTGAATAGAGAGGGACTGTGGAAGATCATGGCCAAGTACGGATGCCCTCGGAAATTTATTTCCTTGGTCAGCCAATTCCATGAAGGCATGCAGGCTCGAGTCCAGGACAATGGCGAAACATCTGCTCCTTTTGCTGTCACAAATGGTGTCAAGCAAGGCTGCGTCCTGGCTCCAACGCTGTTCAGCCTCATGTCCTTTGCAATGCTTACTGATGCCTTCAGAGATGGCGATGTTGGAATCGGCCTAAAGTACCGAACAGATGGCAAGTTGTTTAACCTCAGAAGGCTTCAAGCAAAAACGAAGGTCATGGCAGACATCATCAGAGACTTTTTGTTTGCTGATGATTGTGCCCTCAACGCTGGATCTGAAGCTGACATGCAACTCGGCGTCGACAAGTTTGCCACTGCCAGCAGGAACTTCGGCCTTACCATCAGCACGAGGAAAACTGAAGTTCTCCATTAGCCAGCCCCAGGGAAACCCTACGTTGAGCCCAACGTCACAGTCAACGGTCAGAGACTCAGTGCGGTGGAGCGGTTCACATACCTTGGCAGCACACTGTCACGAAATGCGACCATCGACGATGAAGTGAACATCAGGATTGCAAGAGCAAGCGCAACTTTTGGTAGACTCAATGTAAATGTCTGGAACAGAAGAGGCATTAGTCTTGAGACCAAGCTAAAGGTCTACAGAGCTGTAGTTCTCTCCACACTACTGTACGCCTGTGAAACTTGGACAGTGTACCAACGACATGCCAAGAAGCTGAACCACTTCCACACAACATGCCTCAGGAAGCTACTGAACATCAAGTGGCAAGACAAGACCCCAGACACAGAGGTGCTCGCAAAAGCCACCCTTCCCAGCATCTTCACCATCCTGATGCAGTCCCAGCTTCGCTGGGCTGGACACGTGGCGCGCATGCCAGACCATCAGCTGCCAAAAAGGCTCTTCTATGGAGAACTGCAACACGGAGGTCAGAAGAAGCGCTTCAGAGATACTCTAAGTCTCTCTGAAAGCATTTGATATCAACCCTGACTCCTGGGAGGAATCTGCAGTGGACCGTGACAAATGGCGCGCTGCTGTGCACAAAGGCGCCAAGTTGTGCGAGGCCAACAGGACTGCTGCAGCTGTTCAGAAGAGGCAGGCCAGAAAGTCACGGGCAAAAGAGCTCCCTGACAATGGTATGCCTGTCTTTGTCTGCCCCAACTGTCAGCGAACATTTCGTGCGCAGATTGGACTATTCAGCCATCTGCGCATTCACAGATAGATTCATGAACATCCTCCCCCCTCCCCACCCCACCACCACCCTCCCCCCATCCCCCAGCTGGATGATAACGATGGTCATCATCGATCTCGATGGACACACCACCACCACAATGCATGCATTGTCAGCACCCTGCCCTATGGGAGTGAGACGTGATCAACCAGAGCCAAGCTGGAGAAGAGACTGAATGCCTTCCACTTGAGGTGTTTCCGCCTCATCCTGGGCATATCGTAGAAGGACAAAGTGCCCACTATCGTAATGCTGTCAGTGCCATGCCAGCCTCCAAACCATGTTCATTCTGCTAAGGCAGCGAAGGCTTCGGTAGCTGGGCCACGTCCATCGAATGCCTTCTCTACGGTGAAATGACGTCAGGCAAGAGAGACACCAGCCAGCCAAAGCTGCGCTTCAAAGACGTTTGCAAAAGGGATTTAAAGGCTCTCGAAACTGACACAAAGCTCGGGCGGACCTCAGATGACCACTACATCTGGAGATACACTCTGACCAAGCAACTGAAATCAGGAGAAGACTGATGTGTGCAGCAGAAGAAAAGCGGACCCGCAGAAAGGAATGCTGCAAATTTGAACAGCACAGAAACAATGCACCGATGTGACTTGAGTGACAGAGACTGTCACTCTCGCCAGGCAAGGCAGGCTAGATTTAGGATTAATCCATGGTCAACACTGACCGATGGAGGCCTATGAATTACACCCCTTCCCGTTCTCTCAGGTCTTCTGGAGAATAGCACCTTCGAGTCCCCACAACCTTTTCATAAATGTTTGGCCAAAGGGCCTTTCTGTACATCGGTACATAGCACCTTCTGTCTGAAATTCTCTTCTTCTGATCTCCGTCTCCATCACTTATCAACGTTGTCCTCAATCAATACAAAATTGAAAACCCACCTGTTCAAACTGCCCTTTGGATGTGACGAAGCATAGCTGTCTGTATGTCTACCTCCTCTCACCCATCTCACCTTTTTTTAATTATAAACAAGGAGTCTCACAGGGATCTGTTTTAGAGTGTGCTCTTCACACTGCACACTGATCCTCTCGCTGAAATTATCAACCGACACAATGTCAGTCATCATTCTTATGCTGATGACACTTAACTTCAGAAAAGTGATACTCGTGAAAATTTGCCCTCGCTTTTGCAAGAAACATCCGACTGCTTCCTGGACATTCAAAACTAGATGACTCAAGTTACAATTAAACGCGGACAAAACCGAAGCACTGATCATAGGAACGAAACAAAAAAAAACTCTTCCATCACAACTGACACAATCAAACCTACGTAACAGATACCAACCATGCCCTTAATATTCTGAATAACTACTCATTCCCTAACAGTGAACACCGACTCATATTCACCATGGATGTAACTTCTTTATACACCAACATTCCCCACAACGATGGAATTAAGGCTGTCAAACATTACTTCAATAAGAGTTCTTTTGACATCAGTGTGACCACTATCTTGCGTCCGACGGAGCTAGTTCTAACCCTTAACTGCTTTGAATTTGTGAATCACCACTAACATCAAAATAAGTAGCTATGAGCACACGCATGGGCCCATCATACGCTAACCTCTTCATGGGATATATAGAGTCCCAGATCTTTACCTTATACCCAGGACGCAAGGCAGATATGTACAAGAGATTCATCGATGACCGTTTTGGAATCTCCACCCTCCCCAAACCTGAACTGCTGAATTTCATCCAGTATGTCAACAACTTCCACCCATCCCTCAAATTCACTTATGAGATATCAGACACGTCTCTCTTCTTCTTACATATCAACATTACTATCCAGCCTGACTCCCAGTCCCTCCTTACCACAGTATATTACAAACCCACAGACTCTCATTCCTACTTACTGTACTCTTCCAGCCATCCCCCCCCCCCCCCCGGCCCCCAGTATGAAAAATAGCATACCCGACTCCCAGTATCTACGGCTCCGTCGACTTTGCAGTAGTGATAATAACTTTTATCAGAGAGGCAACTACATTGAGCACGTACTTTAGAGCAAGAGGATATCCAGCAAACCTGTTACAAGCCCTCCAGCGAGCACAGTCCATCCCAAGACCCCTAGCCCTTACCCTCAAAGATTTTCAGCCCTTACCCTCAAAGATTTCAGTACCTCTGATGCGGATAACCGTTGCGTCTTCACCCTGACCTACCATCCACACAACCTTCCGGTTAGAGACATTCTATACCAAAACTTAATATCCTACAAGATGACCCAGAACTTAAAAAATCTTCAGACAACCCCCAATGGCTGCATAAAAAAGAGACAAGAACCTTGGAGACCATTTAGTACGATTTGCCTTCCACCCTACATACCCTTCAACCCCACCAGGCAACTCAATATGCAATAAACCCAAATGCAAAACTTGTACATTCATCAACCCAACCACAGTAGTTCAGGGCCCTTCAGGTAATAAATTCCACATCAAATCACACTTTAATTGCCAACCCCCCCAATATATATAGGTGATACTTACAGAACCCTCAACGACCGCTTCAAAGAACACAGGGACAACATACTTGCTAGAAAACACTCTCCAGTAGGAAACCACCAACTCCAGGCAACACAACCTTTCGCATATGTCAGTGGCAGCACTTTGGTGCAACAGCCGTGGCGACTGCCTACACAGGAAATTTATGGAAAGCCAGATCATCTCCCGTCTTGGCACAGTGCAACCCTATGGAATCAATATCAGAGTGACACTAGTTTTCGTCCCTTCTCTGTTACAAAGTGGGTGAGGAGACAGACAAGATAATGGAAGAAATATTTAGCGAGTTTGCTTCAGTCTTCAGTCTCTCACTCTCTCAGTAAACAAACAGAAAACAGACACAAGGAAATTTCCCCTGAGCCAAATATAATTATTTAGACAAAAAAAGAAGTTTTTTTCATTCACTCATGCACACTTCCACCTGGAAACAAGTTATTTTCATTATGTTTTTTTTAAAGACAGGAACAAAACGTCTTGACTGTCACAAGTCAATTCTCTCTGTGCACAACTTGATCCAATCCCAGGATCGCCTCAGTCCTAGGCCGGCCAGTTAGTCTACTCACAGTAGTGTCAATGTCCACCCCACTCACACGTGGGAAACTCGGGCACCTCCTCCTCAGTGAACATTCCAGTTCCACAAGGTCCCTCCACTCCGTGGCCGGTCAACATGGAGCCCTGGCAACACATTTTCCAGTTTTTAGCTCTTGGCACACTCCATTCCAACTGATTATTCCTTCCGACACAATGAACGAGCATTCAGCTAATCCTCAATGTTCCCCCTTCATTTACTGTCCCCTTATTTTATTTTCTTATATTTGCTATCCTTTCACACCATTCATGCATTCATACTATTTTCCAATTAGCAATACAATATTCATTTATGAGTCACTACGTCTTATGAATTACACAAAAAGTATTAATTTATCAAAAAGCAAACATTTCAAAACCAACAGCAAAAACTACTAAATTCTCAAACTATTCAATCATAAGTTGAATTTCGAATAAAAATAATCCAGCAACCAATCACTGAATAAACAATGAAATAAAAACTTAATTTTTTTCCCACCTGATGTTTGGAACAGTCAAGGCACACAGACACACATCACCCGAGCTCTGATGCATTCAGACTGACGTTACAGCACATACATATAGCACACACACACATGAACATGCACAGCTCACAATTCACCCACACTTACCACGTGCAAAACATTTTCACATTCATACAGGTATTCTAAATGTACAACAACAACAAATTATCGTTCTTCCTCTGGCCACAGACATTCGAAACTCACTCAGTCACATCCTCCCTCCCATTCCCCTTCCTTTCCCTCCCATTCCCCCCTCCCCACAGACAGCACCGCACCTGCCCCTACCCCCTCTCTCCTCCTTCTCATCCGCCCTCCTCTCCTTGCGCCCCACCCTCATCTTCCACCAAGCTTTTCCCTAGTTTCTCGCCTGACACTCTTGGGAATCTGTGCAGTGCAAAAGGCCAAGTCTGGGGTGGATTTAGTGTGCCATCTTTTGGAGTAGAATGTAGAACAGTCAATGGGACTGTTGATCATCAGGAGGAAGTGGTTGTCGTCTTACCAGTTCACCACTTCTTCGCCTCTGCGATCCTTGTTGCTGTAACCCAAGGTATTTGAGTCGCTGTTCAAATAACTCATCACAAGAAAGTTGGGAGTTTTCTATGCTCATGAAGTCAAGAGACAGTGGCTTGTCATTAGGGGGGATAGAAGTTGACAAGTTGCAGATCTGCTGTGGCCAACTGGATGTTCAGCATCTGGTATTATCCATGTGTGAAGGAAACAGACAGGCACAAATATCATTCCAGACGAATGTCAGAACTCCTTTGGTTTGGTCAATGCGGTCAGACCTGAAGCACTGGTATCCTCTCGCCTTGAAAGTTTTGTTGCTCTGTAGATGCATCTATTGGATGCAGCAAATGTCTTTGTTCAGGGCGCTTTTACCATTCCAGTGCATGACCATGAAAGGCACATGCTTGGCGGAATTTACAAGACAGATGGGAGGGCCATCCAGTCACTGAGGGTGGTCTTCGAGAAGCGCGGAGACCAGCGCTGCTCCATCCTGGAGGGACCTCGATGGGCAAGCGCCATTTACGTCTAATCTGAATGAATTTGTAGCCGTACTGTGATAAATGCATGATACCTTGGT
Organism: Babylonia areolata; assembly: GCF_041734735.1. Taxonomy (NCBI): domain Eukaryota; kingdom Metazoa; phylum Mollusca; class Gastropoda; order Neogastropoda; family Buccinidae; genus Babylonia; species Babylonia areolata. The sequence continues at coordinate 6,966,899 of NC_134898.1, read as the reverse complement.
TTGTTAGAGGGTGCACACTGGCCAGGTACCTCTGTCTTCAGCCCTAAACAGGGTGATAAGTCTGTGCAGTTTTATTTCCTGTCGCGACAACATTGGTGTTGTCACTCTTCTCTTTATTCTTAAAAAATGCAAACTTCTTGTACCCTGTAAACTGTTATGACATTTTGTTACTTTTTTTCTCACCTATGCCAAATGGCAAGGTCAGCCATTGTTTCACAGCATTACATAGCAGCTGGACTGACCTATTACTAGTCACCAGGGATGCTTTGATAGCACAGCTGGTAAAAAGAGATCTTTGGGCACCTCTGTCTCTCTCTGCTTCGGTCTGTCTCTCTTTCTCTCTCTTTGTGCATGTCTTTCTCTTGCTCGCTGACACTTGATGTTAGTAAGAGAGTCATGATGCTTTCTTTCTTTATATGTTATAACCTGGTGTTCGGTTGTATGTGTGTGTCCATGGTAAACTTTAACATTGCCATTTACTCTGGAAATACTTTGTCTTGCCAATAACAAATTTGGCTTAAACATGGGGGGAAAACTTTTCACTGAATTTAGCCGTATTTCCGGATCATTAGCAGTGTATTTCGTTGATGCTCAGTCCGGATCCCAAAACACTGTAATACCCCTTCCCAGTTGCCGGAACGTAGGCTGTGTCTGGAAAGAAGAGTCCATGACCCCGTTTTTCTTGTTCGCAATCAAAAGAAAAGAAATACCAATTCTGGACAGAATTACAGTGACACCAACAACACTACTGACGTGTTTACTGCCAATCAATATTCTAAGGTGGACACTGAATTAACTAGAATGAACATAAAAGAAAAATTGAACTGAATTGAGTTTCGGTCAGCCTTGTCTGGACTGGTCTGCGCAGATCTTGACAAAACATGTTGCAGTGTGCCTGACACGATGGCAACGTCTCCTTTACCTCCGAATTAAAAGAGTTTCTTAAGATAATCATCGACGTGTTTACTGCATATGAATGTTTTAAAGTGGATACAGAATCAAGGAGAATGAACATAAAAGAGAAATTGAATGGACGGTGTCATAGTTTCTCAGTGAGTGTAACAACTGAAGCTTGTCGAACACGGATCTCTGCAGATCTGGAGAAAAAGGCCACATATTGCAGTGCGTTTGAGGCGATGGGAACGTCTCCCTTACCTCGGACTTGAAAGAAATTCTTAGATGTCCGAGATTTGATTTGAACGGCGTTATCACTTCGATTACCGTTGTCGATTTATTACGCTAAACGAACATGCTTAAATGATAAGTGTTTGAACGTCATTAGTAGACCCGCGTTATCGCTTTAGTAAAACCACATATTCTCGAACCGAACATCATGGTTTGAATCTGTTTTTAGCCCCCCCCCCCCTTTTTTTTTTTTAAACAGAAAGCTTTATATTATTATGATAACAAATACAGAACACACTTTAACACAATTAATTTTAAAGTTTTTAAAAAATTTTTTTTTATTCATTATTATTTCTTTATGTATCAGAAGTGAGTCTGGAAGGCCTTGCCTTTCTTCTCTTTCTTTTTAGAAATCATTTATTCATGTCCTGGTCTTTTCTTATCTTGGGCAACATCCTAGAGTGGTTAGTAACCAAATATAACCTATCGTTTTTGTTGATGGTGTTATGGTATTGTCCAATCTGTATGATGAGAGGAGAGAGGAATGTGTGCAGTCATTGGAATTTGAAATTTGAAACTGGGTCGGAAAGAGACCACACTAAAAATTACGGATACATTGCACTTTGTCCTGAGATTGACAGTTCTTTTTACTGAGGGAATACCACACCATTGTTTTGTTTCCTTAAATGGTAAGAATGGTTAATTCAAAAAGTGTTCTTTTTATTGTGATAGAATTGAGAATCGTTCTAAGCGCAAAGATGTATTTAATATTTTAAGAAAACAAGAAACTAGCATTTACTTTTTTCAAGAGACACATTTGAAATGTATGAAGAACTTTTACCAGATCTTGTTGGAGGTTTTGAGCATGGCTATGCAAATAAATATGATGTCGGCATTATGATCAACAACCATTTTCAGTCGTCGGGAACAATATGTGCAGATCGTCACTGTACATATCGTCGCTTTTTTTTTAAGTGACCATTCTCGCATATACACTGCTCCAAGAAAGTTAAGGGCCAGGCGTAAAAAAACGATCATAAAAATTAGACAAAGAATACAAAATGTAGCAAATTTAACAAAAGTTGAGTTTTATTATCTAACAACAGTATACGAGTGAAAATTCATCAAAACATCGTTTCTTTTTAGAGAAATCAACAACTAAATTACCCTGTCCCCGAAACAAAAGCAACAATCAATCAAAAATGTCATTCAGTTCACAAATGTCACCTTGGTAGCGTGTGTGTCCTCCGTTTGCAGCATTGCACTCTCCACATCTCTGCCTCATGGACTGAACAAGTGTTCTAATGATATTCTGAGGCAAAGCAGCCCCAACTCCAAAAACGAAAAGAAGGTCAAGAAGGTCTGCAGCAGGTGGGTGATTCTTCGTCCAAGCAGGTCCCACAAGTGCTCTATGTGGCTTAGGTCTGGTGAACGAGCCGGCCAGTCAAGACATTGGATGTTTATTTATCTTATTTATGAGACATCTTGCTATAGCGAATATTCTTGAAGCTCTATGTTCCTTTCCTGAGGGTAGTCCTTGACCACCCTAGCACGGTGGGAAATGGCGTTATAATAATAATAATAATAATAATAATAATAATGGATACTTTTTTAGCGCACTATCCAGAAATTTGCTCTGATGGAGTCTCCCGTCGGACCGACGGATGAGTAGGCAGGCAGGCTTATCTGTCGGTGTGTGTCCTCATAAGGGAGAAGAGGCCGATTCTGGATGCGCAGCAGTTCCCACAGGTGTTGCAAGGGAAAACATCTCCAGAAGTTGAGCCCTGAATCCTTCGCTCACGCTTCTCCTTAATGGCCAGCGTTCTCTTGTTTTCAAACGTCTTTATGCCACTTGCAGGGTCTTCCAAGTTTGCGGTGGCCTTCCTTCAGCTGGCCATACAAGAGCATCTTCGGGATCCTGCTGTCTGTCATGCAGACAACGTGTCCTGTCCAGCGTAGCTGGTACTGGATCAGCAGGCTTTCGATGCTGGGCAGGCCGCTCCTCTCTATGATCTGGAGGTTGGAGACCCTGTCTTGCCACTTTATGCCGAGGATCTTTCGTTGGTATCTCTGGTGAAACTGCTCAAGTTGTTGAATGTGACGGCGATTTGTCGTCCATGTTTCACAGCAGTACAACAAGGTGGACAGCACAACAGCTCTGTAGGGTTTGATTTCGGTGCTGAGCCTGATGCCTTTGTTGTTCCACAGCCTGTTGTTGAGTCTGTCAAAGGCGGAGCTGGCCTTGGCGATGCGCAGCGTCACTTCTGCATCAAGGGCTCCGTTGCTGCATAGGGTGCTGCCCACGTAGCAAAACTTGTCGACTGACTTGATCTCTGTGTCATCTATCTTGATTGCAGGTGGGGAGGGGGTGTGGGGGAGGCACTGGCGTTCTGTGAGCTAGCTGGTTGGTACATGAACTCAGTCTTGCTGAGGCTGGTGGTGAGTCCAACGCGCCTGCAGGAGGTTGAGAACCTGTCCATAATGAACTGCATGTCCTCATGGGTGTGTGCAGCAAGCGCGCAGGCATCAGCAAAGAGGAACTCTCTCAACAGTGCCTCAAACACCCTGGACCTAGCGTGGAGTCGCCGCAAGTTGAAAAGTTTGCCATCTGTGCGAAACTGAATGTAGATGCCCAGGTCGCAGTCTTGGAAGGCGTCAATCAGCATGGCAGAGAAGAGAATGGAGAACAGTGTGGGTGCCAGGACGCATCCCTGCTTCACTCCATTTACCACAGGGAACGGATCCGACATGTCAGTATTTTCCTGTACTCTCGCCTGCATGCCATCGTGGAATGACGCAATCAGCTGGATTAGGCTCTCTGGGCAGCCAATTTTTAGAAGGATCATCCACAGACCACTGCGGTTCACCATGTCGAAGGCCTTAGCCAGTTCTACAAAGACCATGTGGAGCTCCTTGTTCTGCTCACGGCACTTCTCTTGCATCTGGCATACGGCAAACAACATGTCACGTGTTTCCCTGCCTGAGCAGAAGCTGCTCTGTGCTTCAGGGATGACTGTGTTGGAGACATGGTCAACCAGTCTGTTCAGTAAGATGCGGGCGAAGATCTTGCCGGTGATGCAGAGGAGAGAGATTCCACGGTGGTTATCGCAGGATGTTTTGTCTCCCTTCCGTCTGTAAATGTGGACAATTGAAGCATCCTTGAAATCCTGGGGGACTTCCCCTCTGTCCCAGGTAGATTGGAACAGGGTAGTCAGCTTGTCTGTCAGCACCTCGCCTCCATACTTGTAGATGTCGGCCTGGATTCCATCCGCTCCTGGTGCTTTTCCTGACGTTGTCAGCTTCAGGGCCTTCCGGGTGTAAAAACTGAGAGTGTGTGGTTGGTTCGATTCCAAGAGAGAGGGGAGTTATGCAGGGGGGGATATGGGATCAACTAATGATGCACTCACTCACTTGCACTCACTCACTCTCTCCTCACATCAATAGCAGGGCCACGTGGAGTGGTTTTTATAGAGTGTTTACTTTTACAATATACATGGGAAATCAGCACACACACTAAGCAGTTCACCCTACTTAGCAAAAGCAACTTTGTTTAAGCAACACACACTAAAGCAGCACACACTGCCTAATTTAAGTACTTCCTACAAGCAGCATCTACAAGCAGCATCTACAACTACAAGCAGCACACAGCCAACAAGGATTTCCTTGCTCCTCACATCACTGATCAGTCAGTCACCCTGTGTCAGTCAGTTTTTCTGGGAGACAGCTAAGAACTGGCTGTGCTGACTGGTTTTATCCCTTCCCACAACATACTGTGCATAGTAATCCAAGCTACAACACTCACTCCCCCAACTAATTGAACTGAAATAACCAATCTTTGCTTGTCCTAGTGACGCTATGTGAATGACTGACAGATACACTGCTTAATCCCAATTCGTCCAATTCAACAGGAGAGGGGGGGGGGGGTGGAAGGAGGGGGGTGGCGTGGTGTCAGCACAACCTCAAAGACTGGACTTTGGATGGATCGGGAGATAAGGAGGGATGGGGGGCGGGGGGGGGGGAAGGGGGGGGGGGCGGGGGGGGGTGTGTGAAGGGATGGGGGGGGGGGGGGTGACACTGCTGGCACACTGTAACACGGATCTCGGCCTTGGTGGGAGGGGCAGCTAGCGAGCCATTGACTGGTAGCTGTCTGAGGGCTGCGAGTTACCTCGTCAGATACGGACGAGTCCCTGTTGAGGATGGTGTTGAAGTGCTCTGCCCAGCGGGCAAGGATGTCTTTCTTGCCTGTCAGGAGGGTGGTCTGGTCCAAGGCTCGGACAGGGGTTGATCCTGTGACTCTTGGCCCACACACAGCTCGGAGACCATCATGGAAGGTCTTCGTGTCATGAGCATCAGCAGCGGACTGAAGCTCTCCGGACTTTCTCTCCCACCAGGTGTTCTTCATCTCACGCAGCCTCTTCTGTACGAGTTGCTTGGTTTGCAAGAACTGGTTCTACTTCCTCTGGCAGTCTTTATCGGAAATGTGATCCTGATGCCGTATATGCAGTGTGTTCAGGAGCTTGTAGATTCCAGAGTCGTTCTCGTCAAACCAGTCTTTGTGGCTCCTCTGTACAAAGCCGAGTGTGTCAGCTGCTGCTGTGTACACAGCATCTCTAAAGGTGCTCCATACCTCTTCTACATCAGTCGATGCAGGAATTTCTTGGAGAGCTGCTTGGATTTGCTGCTGCAGCATGTCCTTGGTAAAATGGAGGCAGTGGATGTTCAGCTTCCTAGGGGGTTTCTGCCTGGCTGGTTGGAGCTTGCATGTAAGTCTGATGTTCATCTTGCTGCATACCAGGTGATAGTCCGACCGACAGACTGCTCCTCTCATGCAGCGTGTAATGGAAACATCACCTGTGTCCCTCTGCCAGACAATCACATAGACCAGCATATGCCATTGCTTGGAGCAGGGGTACTTGTCCGCTTGTTGGAAGAGGGTGCTGGTGATGGTCAGTCCATGCTGCGCGCAGAGTGAGAACAAAAGCAGTCCGTTGGAGTTGCACTTGCCAGCGCTGTCCTAGGACTTTTGGCCACGAGGAGAAGTCCACGCTGACACGGGCATTGAAATCCCCAAGGAAAATCAGCCTGTCCTTTCTGTCTGTCACTGAAATGGTGCGGCTGAGCTCCTCGTAGAAAGCTTCTTTGATGTCATCAAGGTTGGTCGTCGGGGCATAGCAGCTGATGACTGCGGAGAAGTGATCCTCAGACAGCTTCAGACGCAGGGCCATCAGCCTATCGTTTATCCCACGCGGAAGGCTGTCAGTCTGTCGTGCAAGTTTAGTTTGTTTGGCAAAGCCCACGCCTGAGGTTCTTGGGGTGCCATCTGGCTTCCTAATGCAGTAGAAGGTGTATCCCTCTCCAATTTCCTCCAGTTGGGTTTCACCGGCAAACCTGGTTTCGCTCAGGGCTGCTATGTCCACCTGGTAGCGATCAAGCATTCTAGCAATGAGCGCTGTGCGCCTTTCTGGTCTCTCGTCTCTGCCTAAAAGGGTGTGAACATTCCAGGCACCCAGAGTCAGGGCATGACTCCTGGTTCTTTTCTTCTGTTGTTTTCGAACGCTAGTGTTGGATGTCCAAGTAGGTGCGGTTTCCTACTAGGTACTAGGCGAGGCAGGCTTTGTTTAGGGATCCTTTTATCTCCCCTTCCCCGTGTGGGGAGAGCAGTGCTGTCCCTAAAAAGGGCTGCTCTGACGCTGTGGGAGGATACGGGCGCCTCATCTGCCCCAGTCTACGGCGAACGACCATCACCCCATAGCCGCCTGCGTGCAGAGTCGTGACTAGGAACTGCTAGCAGCATCCTCTGCCTGTCACCACTTCTCCATCGCCGCAGGGCTTGGGAAAGCTGGGTGTTGAAGGGCTAGCTCGTCGTTCCGACATTAGCCTGGTTGCCTGACCAGCACAGGTGACTTTTCTTTTTAGTGAAGAGGAGTTGTGCAGTCCCTTCCACACTCTCTCCCCAACCGACGCTCAGAGTCCCACAGGTGCAAATACTGCCACGTGTAGAACGGCCTCGGCAGGTGCAGGTTTTTTCTTCAGAGTTCCGTCTCCTAGGAGGACTTCCAGCCAAGGATAAGAGCTCCCCCTGCCCTTTGGTCATCCTCTTCCGCCTTCACAGCCGTTGGGAAAGGTTTCCTCCTCCGCCTGGTCCGTCGTTTGGAGACTTCACATGCGGCGGGCAGTACTGGGTTACATGGTACCAGTAGCAAGGGCTATGCCCCTGACCTGACCAATACATATATACATACATACATTGATAGATAGATGTAGTTTATCTGTATTGACTATTGGTAAAAAACAAACAAACATTAGTTCCAATGAAGCGGTTCAGTGTGTATTATAGCATTCACTTTCTCTGTTTCAGCAGATAGAAATCTGCTGAAACCTGCAAAATCATGGTCATTCTTCTTCACAAGGACACAGCGATTGCCAGATCCTGATAATGAATGTGAAACTGATGACTCCGACTAGGATAATGATGATGATGGTTCTTGGAGCTGGTAATGCTGGTGACATGTCATGACGACTGGTTCATGACAGAATGGTTGAAAGTTATTTCCTTTGGTAAGTTGCTCCATGTTACTTGCTGATCAACATTCCACCAGTACACATGACAAGCACTTGTTCTGTCTTATTATTCATTAACTCACTCAATACGGCCAGTCCTCTCTTCTGCTCTACACAGACCCCTCGGATGTCCAGTGGGTGTCTCAATGACCCAGCCTTTAGCTTCCGTCGTCTGAATTGTGGTATTCTTTGTCAATATTCACCTCTTCAGTATGAGAGCCTTCTACTTACAATATTTTGATGGTGGCAATTGGGATGAAACGCTGTTAACGTCTTCTCTTTCGCCGTTCGTATGGAGAGAGTTAACATGTGAGAAGCTTCAACCAAGCATACGTGAACCACAGAGAATTCAGTGTATGATTTCCAGAGTGTTTTTCACAGGTACGCGTTTGTGTGGTTAAGGTGCATATGTACTATGACATAATGTGATACTGTTGTCACAATTGTGTATATGTGTGTCAGGATGGGGAACGGAGAGGGACGGGTTAGGGTTGGGGTTTGGGTTTGAAGGTGTGTGTCCTTGGAAGTAGATGTTGAAAGAGTGACAGGCAGGACAATGATGTGTAAAACCAGCAAAAGAAATCAGCAGATGAACAGGTGTAACCTCGTGGTGTTGAAAAATCACACAAATCAATGTTTCATTTTATCTATTACGACATGATGATAAACATGTCTGATAACAAATATGATGTGACACATAAACGTGCCATGAGAGAGAAACAGAATCTGCATGAATCAATTTTAATTTTGAAGTAAACTTTAACAGCGATTGTCAAAACATTTTTCACAAATGCTCACAAGATTTCTCTACATCATGAGCGTATGAAGTTTCTCCAGTTTTCATTTTGTAGTTCACAGGTATCTGACAAATGATATTCACCATCAGTTTATTCACATTTTCAGCTCTTTTTTTCTTTGGGAATGCTTCCAACTTGCTGTTCTTCCCAAATAAAAACATTCATATTACCATTTATTTATCATCATATGGCTTAGATTATGAATAGGAATAAGGGTGCATCATTTGTGAGACTGAGTGGATGCACACATCTTAATTTGTTTGGTTTTGGTGTGTGTGTGTGTGTGTGTGTGTGTGTGTGTGTGTGTGTGTGTGTGTGATCATATTTTAAATGTATTACACATGTATGACGTGTAATGATGTATGATAAGTTATTAAAGGAAAAATAAGGAATTGGATAGATAAGTGGACAGTATACTTTAAAAAAGATTAGAGAGTATGAATTATGGTGAAAAATATGCAGTGTATATATCACTTACACACACACACACACACACACACACACACACACACACACACACACACACACACACACACACTTAATCCTCTTCGTTCCGGTCGGAACATAGGGCCCGCACTAAAGATCTCCATCTCTCTCTGTCTTGGGCTGTTCTCTTGGCTTCACCCGAGGTCATGTTGGTGGACTTGAGTTCTGCCTGTAGAGTTCTCCAGGTGGGGACTGGTCGTCCCCTCTTCCGCTTCCCCTGTGGGTTCCAGTCCAAGGCGTGGCATGGAATGTGGGCCTGTCCTCTACGTAGGGTGTGTCCAACCCAACCCCACTTCCTCATCTGGATACTTTTGGTGATTTGGTCTTGCTTCGTCCGGCACATGAGTTCCTCGTTGGAGATTCGCTCCGGCCATCTGATGCGCAGGATCTGGCGAAGACAAGTGTTGATGAAGACTTGCAACTTGCTGTCCAGGCTCTTTGTGCGTCTCCAGGTCTCCGAACCGTACAATAACACGGACTTGACGTTGGTGTTGAACAGCCTTAGCTTGGTGTGCAGACTGAGGTTTTCGTTCCTCCACACTGGTCTGATGGTGACAAAAGCATGACGCGCCTTGCTGATCCTGGCCTTTACATCTTCATCAGCACCCCCTGTCTTGCTTTGACAATGCTGCCCAGGAAGGTGAAGTGATCAACATCCTCTATGGCCTGTCCATCGATATTGATGGACGCTTCATGAGTGGCGTTGATCCGCGGGCTCTTTGTTTTCCCTGCGTTGATCTCCAATCCTGTAGTCCTGGCAACGTTGCTCAGTCTCTCTGTTTTGTCTTGCATGTGTCCTTGAGAGTGCGACAGCAGGACGATGTCATCTGCAAAGTCGAGATCTTCAAGCTTACTCGTGAGAGTCCATTGTATGCCTCTGGGTTGGTCCATGCTGGTCTTCATCACCCAGTCAATCACAAGTGAGAAGATTAGAGGAGATAGCAGGCATCCTTGCCTGACTCCGGTGTTGACCTCAAAGGATGGTGACAGGTCGGCGTTGTGGATGACTCTGCAGCTAGTGTCTCTGTAGAGGCTCTGGATGACACTGACGATCTTTTGTATATATACAGTATACAAATGCACCTTACAACACATACAAAGCAGAAGTGACGTGTTCATTTTATTTCATTTCATTTAACCTTTTCTCATCCATCTATTCCACAATGCCTGCATTCATCCATCAAAATGCGGGAAAGCAAAATGAAAATGAACATTGAGTACTGTTTGTGTTCGAGGAAGGACTTAAAAAAGAAACGCAACAGGTCATTTCATTGAACTGATCTTTATGTTTTTTTGCCAGTCGGAAAAAAAGTAATAAAATAACGGAAAAACCGAGAATGTCCAAACTTGTTAAACCGTGAAGGTTGTTCTTTTGACATTTCATTCACTTTGAAAGGTGCAGTGATTGGACAGTAACTGTCCAGTGAGCTAAGTCAGAATGAGCAGGGGGTGTGACCACCCTGGGCAGCATTGACTGCTCGGCACCGGCGGGACATAGATCTGATGAGGTGGGTGATCACTTGTTGTGGGATGGCATGCCACTCCTCTTCGTGTGCCTGGAACAGATCCTGCAAGTTTTCCGGCGCGTTGACCTTGGCTTATAGCCGTCTGTCCAGCTCGTCCCATATGTGCTCAATTGGACTGAGATCTGGAGACGGTGAGGATCAGGGCAGCGTGTTAATGTTGTTGACAGCCAGGAAGGCCTGTGTATAACGTGCCGTGTGCAGTTTGGCATTATCCTACATGAAAATAGCGTGTGGGCCGGTCAAAAGTGGGAGAGCATGAAGCTGCAAGATATCAACCAAAGCGCGGGGCGTTCAGAGCCTCGTCGACTCGCACCAGTTGAACACGTCCATCGGCACTGATGGCGCCCCAGACCATCACACTCCCACCACCACGAGCAGGTGCTTGGTCAGCGCAGTTTGCTGCATAGCCTTCGTTCATTCTTCGGAAGACTCATCGTCTCCTGTCGTGACGTTGCAGAAGGAATTGTGATTCGTCACTGAATAGCACGTGGTTCCAGTGACGGGCTGGAGTCCAGAAGCGATGCTTGGTGGCCCACTGGAGACGATCTAAGTGGTGGCGCCTTGTGAGGACCGGACGTCGAGTGTACAGGCCAGCTACGTGTAGCCGGTTGCGGATGGTCTGGTCGGAGACATGTGGCTGGACTGTGGATGAGGCTGAAAGGAAGTGGTTTCGCAGATGTCGAAGGCGAATAGAACTGTCACGGGCTGCTGCCGTCGCTCTTGGTCGTCCAGTACGTTGTCTGTCTGCTGTGACACCAGTGGCTTCCAGTCTGTCCCACAGCCAACTGATGGTGCTTCGTGCCACGTTGAAATGTGTGACATCAGCTTGAGATTGTCCAGCCTGCAGTCGGCCAATGGCGTTGTTTCGTTGTGCTTAAGTCAGGCGGAGCATTTTTGTGATTGCAATTTTGGCGTTCAAATCCGATTCAACACACCGTATTTTTTTCTGGGTTTAGCAGCCACGGTGTGAGTAAACAGTTCATCGGCATGCCCAATCAAAAACATGACTGCCGTGTGAAGCACGCATTAAAAAAGACGAGACATTTTTTTTTTTTCATCATAGGCTTCACAATTTGCGTGTGCAGCATGATCTGCGCGTGCATGCCTGTTGCTTACAAGTCACTTAATAACCGTAGTTGTATACAAGCCATACCGAACCCATTTGCATAGTGCAATGATATTGCATTGCCTTCTGAACATTGTTGCGTTTCTTTTTTTCAACAGTATTTTCATTACATATCTATCTATCTATCTATCTATCTATCTATCTATATATATATATATATATATATATATATATATATATATATATAAGAAATGAGAATCACACACACACACACACACACACACACACACACACACACACACACATATATATATATATATATGTATATATATAAGAAATGAGAATCTTTATTTCTTGACATTTTCAGCAGTCTTTTTTTCTTTGTGGATGTTACAATACCTAACCTTTTTATTTTCAGGTCACGACAATAAGCATTTCTCCTTAGTTCGCACATTGACCGTTTTTTTATTTGAATTAAGACATCCGCCTAGTAAATGATTGACATTTTCATACTCCTTGGATAAATGCTGATCTAGAAATGTAAATTTGACAAACGCAGACCCAGTTTAGCAGCTTTAAAAAAAACACATTTCCTGGCACTGTAGAATAGAAGAACACAATGCAAGAATACAATGCAATATACAGGACTTCAAAAACAAAGTGGCTGTCTTGCAGCACATCAATCATACATGTTTCTTAAATGTATAAATGCTGAACGGTAACAATATCAAATGTATGTTTCAAAGTACTATTCACGCATGTGACGTATTTAATACATGCAAGTTTTGTTCTTCTTATTTTGGATAATCATTCAGATAATAAGATTTATTAGTAGTTTTCATTCATTGAGATTTTTTTCCCTTTATTAATTCAGCTAGTTATTGTTTCTCTTTTCACTGTTTTTTCTCTTCTTTGTGTGTTACAAAATAGAAATACCCTAGCATGTCAGTTGTCGCTTAGTACATGTAGTTCACTGCAATTGCTTAATGTCATTCTCCTGATTGTGAGGCACAGGTGGCACATGCGTTTAAAATCTGAAAATGAGTTCACATATTCGCAAATTTTGATGTTCAAGTTTCTTTGAAGCTCCATGGCTTCATAACAGCCAGTTTTCACTTCCAAGCTCTTTTTGTTTACGGAAGTGCCAGCCAGCAGTCCACAGCTCCCTTCTTACAGCTTCTGTATCAACAGTGGTGCTTGTGGTAGACGTTGGTCCAGTGGAGCTGACAGCAGTCCCTATTCCAAGACCAGAGTGTTTGCTCACCGACTATGAATCTCTACAAGACAAGAACCACACATCATTTGTTAGTTTTCGTCTCGTGTTTTTGGACGTTTTCAAATGTCAAATGCTTGTTATGTCCGGTTAATATTTTCAAGACACTCACTGCAACCAAGGAATATTACATTAATAAATAGAATGCTACCAGAAAATCAGACACACACTAACACAATGAACTGTGCTGATAACACACACGTAGCCTACACACAAAGATAAAATAAAGGAGGGAGCTATTGTTGTAATTTTTAGTAATGCCCAAATTGTTCGATTTGAAGCGAATAGAATGTTTTCTTGGAATGATGTGTGTGTGTGTGTGTGTGTGTGTGTGTGTGTGTGTGTGTGTGTGTGTGTGTGTGTGCATGCGTGCACTAATTGTGTGTGTGTCTGTGTGTGTGCGCTGATTGTGTGTGCGTGTGTGTGTTTGCGTGTTTGTCTCTCTCTCTCTCTCTCTCTCTCTCTCTCTCTCTGTGTGTGTGTGTGTGTGTGTGTGTGTGTGTGTGTGTGTGTGTGTGTGTGTGTGTGTGTGTGTGTGTGTGCACCGATGTGTATATTGTGCACATGCATGTTGATGTTATAACCCACATGAGTGTTTATTTGTTCTGTTCACACTCACTCAAATTGCACACAGTTTAGTACTGTAAGAGTTGTCGATCATTTTTAAATAAATACGACAAATCAATTCTTAACTAAATATGACAAAGTGGAGAAAGATTAGCCTTTCTTTTGTTTTTCATAAAATTTACCTTGGCACAATTTATATGTAGTGTGAGGATGAATCCACAACCAGTTGCTTCTTCCGGCATTACCGGTTCATGTTCACCACTTCTGGAAAGAGTGTTTTTTGTATTCTTCTTGTGTCAAAACCATTTCAGACAAATAATATACATACCACAAATATTTCACAATACATAGAACTTATGAAGGAATACACATCTTAAACATATGTATACAAAAGGAAAAATAACAGTCTATATAATCTTACAACAGAGATATTAATCATCAAAGAACACAAAGCAGCACAAGCAAAAAATCGAACCTAAACATTTTAAATTGAATCAATGTCATATATCAGTGTTTTAACAACATCCAGCCTTTTGTTTTTCTTTCAACACAAGTCTGTAAGATACAGCTGTATAATTAACAACAGCCATTGAAGTATACACAAAATCTTTCACAAATACGATATATATATATATATATATATGTAACAGGTACTGGTAACCTGGATCCCAGTACTACCTGTCACAGGGTCGAATTGCTGGCGACTAAACCAGCACACCCACCAGTCCTCTCAGGAGGATGGTGAGGAGGATGGCTAGATACCCTGGTGGAAATAAATGACCCATCAAAGGGCGCCAGCTGTGGAGAGCTACCTGCGGCCACCTAGCTAAAGGAGTAAACCCTGACAGAAAATCCGGTGCGAGGCCCCTAAGGCGGTTGGATGGCAAACTTTGTCACTTTCCGGCAGCTCCTGCGGCCGCGTTGGCACCAAAACGTAACAGCCTTGCTGTTCCTTTGGATCTGTCAGCGAGGTGGAGAGGGGGGACAAGCTGCATGGGCAACAGTCTGTCTTCCATATTACATTGCCCAGGCTTATATCCGTCCATCCATCCACAAACACCTTGCACCTACAACCTGGAGAGGACACTCCAGCTTCGCTACTAGCACTAGCGTAGGAACAACACGTGAAGCAACAGTTACCGGTTATAAGTTAGCGCTCAATTGGCGTAGAGCCGACGCCAGGGGTTGTCTTTGACGGTGGGAGGGACCTTCGCGTCCCACTGGACAGCTACCGCCCGCCCGAGCTGGGCAGCCCCCAGCCAATTAGGTGCTGTCCCGCCACGACCTGCCTTCTCCTATGGGTGTATGAAGATTGGGAGAACATCCGACAAGCAGGTCGTTGATTTCCGCACCAGGCAAAAAGAAAACTTCAAGAAACGGATCATCATTGAAACTGGCCTGTTGGAATGTCCGGACAATGATGCCTGGGCTCTCCCAAGATCTGCAAGACATCAGCGACGCCAGAATAACAAACAGCGAGCTAAAGAGACTAAATGTGGACATTGCCATTATGCAGGAAACAAGGCTGGCTGACTCAGGAACACTAAAGGAGAGGGACTACACCTTCTTCTGGCAAGGAAAGAGCTCTGATTCCCCAAGAGAGTACGGAGTAGGCTTTGCAGTCAGGAACAGCCTGCTGAACATGATCGAACCAGGCAGTGGCGGTTCAGAACGACTCCTGACTCTCCGCCTCAACACGAAGGCTATGTCACTCTTGTCAGCGCATATACCCCAACTCTGTCTGCTTCTCCAGAGGCCAAGGATGAGTTCTACGAAAATCTCGCATCAACCATGAGGAACATCCCCAGGACAGGACAACTTGTTCTCTTGGGCGACTTCAATGCCAGAGTGGGTGCAGACAACGATTCGTGGCCCTCCTGTCTCGGTTCCTTTGGAGTGGGGAAAATGAATGAGAACGGACAGTAACTACTTGAGTTTTACGCCTGCCATGAACTGTGCATCGCCAACTCCTTCTTCAGGACGAAGCCCCAACACAAAGTCTCCTGGAGGCACCCGCGCTCAAAACATTGGCACCAACTGGATCCGATCCTAGTAAGACGAGCTGCCATCAAAAACCTCCACACTCGCTCTTACCACAGCGCAGACTGCGACACGGACCACTCTCTGGTATGCTGCAAGATCAGACTGCAACCAAAGAAGTTCCACTGCTCAAAGAAACAGGGGAACTCTCGCATTGACGTCAGCAAGATGTCTCAGCCAGACCTTGTAGAAGAGTTCGCAGATGCCTCTGAGAGAGAATTCGATGCATTGCAGCCCAGAGACTCTGCCACAGAAAGACGGGAAACGCTACGAGACACCATGCACCGCATTGCTATGGCCACCTTTTGGAAGAAAACCGCGAAGTCCCACGACTGGTTTGAGGCCAAATCATCAGAGATGACTCCCATTATTAAGGCCAAGTGCGATGCACTCACCGAGTACAAACGGCCACCCAGTGAGAAGAACCTGCAAATCCTCAGGGCCGCCAGGAGTAAGGTTCAGCTTAACGTCTGGCGATGTGCAAATGAGTACTGGACAGAGCCCAGCGAAGAGATACAGAAAGCTGCTGAAAGAGTCAACATCCGAGGGATGTATGATGGCATCAAGAAGGCACTGGGACCAACACAGAGCAAGACTGCCCAGCCCCCCTCAAATCCTCCACTGGGGAAGTAATCAACGATCCTAACCAGCAGATAGAGAGATGGGCGAAACACTACTCCGACCTCTACTCCACAGAAAACATGGTGTCCAACTCAGACCTCGATGCCGTCAAGTGCATGCCGGTCATGGAAGAACTTGACGCAGAGCCAACTAAGGACGAACTCAGCAAGGCCATTAACAGTCTGACATCAGGCAAGACAGCTGGCAGCGACGGAATTTCCCCAGACCTCATTAAACACTGCAAGACTACTCTTCTGCATCCTCTGCACACAGTCCTCTGTCAGTGCTGGAATGAGGGAGCTGTACCGCAGGACATGAGGGACGCCAAGATCATTACCCTGTACAAAAACAAGGGTGAAAGGAGCGACTGCATTAACTAGAGAAGCATCTCGCTTATCAGCATTGTAGGCAGAGTCTACGCTCGGGTCCTTCTAATCCGCCTGCAGAAACTGTCTGAACGCGTTTACCCGGAATCACAGTGCGGTTTCCGAGCAGAGAGATCCACGGTAGACATGATCTTTTCCCTTCGCCAAATGCAGGAGAAGTGCAGGGAGCAGAGGATGCCCCTGTATGTCGCATTCATTGACCTCACCAAGGCCTTTGACCTAGTCAGCAGAGACGGCCTTTTCGGGGCTCTTCGAAAGATTGGCTGTCCCCCCAAACTGCACAGCCTGATTGAGTCCTTCCACTCCAACATGAAAGGGACAGTGCAGTTTAATGGTAACCTCTCCAAGCCCTTCGACGTACGCAGCGATGTCAAACAAGGCTGCGTCCTCGCCCTTACCCTATTTGGAATCTTCTTTGCTCTTCTCCTGAGGCATGCGTTCAGCACAGTGCAAGAAGGGATTTACCTGCGGACCAGATCAGATGGCAGGCTCTTCAATCTCGCCCGCCTCAGAGCAAGGACAAAAGTCCGTGAAGCCCTCATCAGAGACATGCTCTTTGCCGACGATGCCGCAGTTGTGACCCACACCCAGCGGGACTTGCGGTCACTAATGGACCGCTTCTCCCAGCCCTGCAAAGATTTCGGTCTATCAGTCTCAAGAAGACAAACGTCCTAGGCCAAGACACGCCGTTTCCACCAGCCATCACCATTGATGACTATGAGCTTGAAGCCATCCATCAATTCACTTACCTTGGGTCCACCATCACTGACAACCTCTCCCTTGACACCGAGATCGACAAGAGGATCGGGAAGGCAGCCACAGCGCTAGCCCGCCTCACACAAAGAGTACGGAAAAATCCCAAGCTGACCACGAAGACAAAGATGGCTGTATACAACGCCTGCGTCCTCAGCACCTTGATGTATGGCAGTGAGGCGTGGACCACACATGCCTATGGCATCTCGGCATCTCCTGGCAAGACAAGGTGACAAACACCTGACTCGCGCTGGCCTCCCAACCATGTATACCATGCTGAGACAGTGTCGGCTACGCTGGCTGGGCCACGTTCGCCGCATGGAAGATGATCGCATCCCAAATGACATGAGTTATGGAGAGCTCGCCATGGGGCAGAGAAGCATTGGCCGCCCACAGCTGAGATACAAAGACGTTTGCAAACGTGACATGAAGGCGCTTGAGATCAACACTGAGTCCTGGGAGGACCTTGCAGATGACCGCAACAGCTGGAGAAGCACTCTCAAGAATCAGTTACGGATTGGTGAGGACAAATTGTCAGCTGCTGCAGCAGAAAAGCGAGCTCGCAGAAAAGGGACGGCAGCCAACAGACCAGCATCAGCTTGCACATTTGACCACTGCGACAGAGACTGTCTCTCTCGCATCAGTCACTACAGTCACAGGCGATGCTGCTTGGTCCACGCAGTCAGCCCAATTAGACATTAGGTCAGATATACTCTATCCATGGTCATCCATGACCGAAGGAGGCCTACTACTAATATGTATGTATGTATGTATGTATGTATGTATATATATATATATATATATATATATATATATATATATATATATATATATATATATACATGTATGTATACGATTATGATGTCAATTTTCATTGCCTGTTCATTAGTTAGTGAATGGATTTATCTTTTATACGCACACGCTGATTTATTTTGTAGATCCTTTCGAACAGTCATTAAAATAAAAATCACACACATTGACAACTCGTCGTTTGGAATCTCACCATGTGTTCGACAAATGATGGTGCTGTTCTCCCGAGTGAGGTCAAACGCTGCCTGAACACCAACTTGCATCAACAGAGGGTCCATCGCCAGATGACATCGCCTATTCGTTTCTTTGATGGAAACTGACGATGGTGGTCACTCCAGGAAGGAACGATCGAGGGCCTCAGATCATTTC
The DNA here is from genome assembly GCF_041734735.1 of Babylonia areolata. NCBI lineage: Eukaryota > Metazoa > Mollusca > Gastropoda > Neogastropoda > Buccinidae > Babylonia > Babylonia areolata. The sequence goes on along the minus strand of NC_134898.1, from coordinate 6,948,519 downwards.
TTTTTTTTAATTTATTTGACAGTCTGAGTGCAGTTGCCTCGTGCAGTCATGGCAGCCGCAATTTCTTGCCACAGCTTCTCTGTCCACTCTGCTGTCACTATTTATTCCAGGCGTTGTTATCCAGAGAATTCGTGAATTTTCCATCAACTCTCTGTGTGCTGTTCATGATGCGAGGATGGTGACTGTTTCTTCGTGGTTGATTCTTTTCCTTAAAATTGTTGCCTCTCATGTAACATGTTATTTGTGGAGCACCATGAGTGGTTGTTTGTTATTTGAATTTTCTTGAGAATTGTTTATTTATTGTTTTGTTAAATTTGTGAAGCGCCGTGAGCCTCTCTGTGAGGGAACAGCGCTATAGAAGGGCACTTCATATTATTATTATTATTATCATTACTATTATTATTAAAGGAAAACAATGATCTAATGTGATATCTCATTGGTCCGTTGCATTATCTGTGATGACGGATGCGACATGCGTGTATGTTCTCACCAAAAACCTGAAACTAAATATCATTGACACAGATCGTTCCTATCTTCGCTTCTAAGTTTGTATGTGCAACTCGATTTGTGAAGCGTGGAAAGGTGAACATAGCCACGTTTGGTAAGGCCCACTTTTAAGTAACGTTCGCCAACCCACCCCTGATCTTGAAAAAAAAAAAAAAAAAAAAATCGGCTGACTTGTCATAAACGATGAATGTGTTAAAGAGGTTTTTGTTTTTGTTTTGTGTTTCATAAACGGGCTAAAAAGGGAGTACTTCGTGCAGTCCCACCTCTACCCAGTATGTTCCTGTCCAACGTTAGATCTCTACCCAACAAAATTGATGAACTCACATGCAATATTCAGACAAGGAGAGACTACAAAAGAGTGCTCTGTGTTTTGTTTCACTGAAACATTGCTTAACCCGGACGTCCCTGACAGCGCGTTTCAACCACCAGGCTTCACTGTACACAGAGCTGACCGCACTGCTGACTCCGGCAAACAAAGGGGCGGCAGTATATGTTTCTTCGTCAACACACGCTGGTGCTCCGATGTCAAAGTGCTATCGCGTGCCTGCTTCCCTGACGTGGAGTTCCTAACCATCCAGTGCCGACCCTACTACCTTCCACGCGAAATTCCCCCAGGGACGCTGATCACTGTGTACATCCATTCCACAGCGAACCTCTCCGCCGCACTTGGTCTGCTAGCAGACGAAATTAGCAAGTGCGAGAACAGTTGGCCCGACTCCACCGTCATTGTTGCTGATGATTTCAACAAAGCCAGCCTCGAGAAAGAAATGCCGAAGCTGTACCAGCAAGTGGACAGTCCAACAGGTGGTGACAAGACCCTCGACTACTGCTACATCTCCATCAAGAAGGTGTACCACTCGACCCGCCGTACGCCTTTGGGACAGTCCGACCACAGCATGATTTATCTTGTGTGGGTCTACAAACAAAAACTGAAAGCTGAAAAACCAGTCATGAAAACTGTGAAACAATGGTCAGCTCCTGCCTTAGAAACCTTGCAGGACTGTTTCGAATGTACAGACTGGGATGTTTTTAAAGACTCTGTTGGGGACTTAAATGAATATACCAACACAGTGTGTGATTATATTTCATTCTGTGAAAGTGTGTGCATTCTTTCAAAAAATATCAAAATATTTTCAAACGACAAAATTTGGTGTAACGGGGCTGTTAGGCAAAAACTAAAGGAAAAAGAGAGAGCTTTTCATGAAACTGATGATGGAATAGTCAACAATAAGGCAAAAAGAAGTGTTGAAAAATGCATTAAGAAGGCAAAGTTTTTATATATGAAAAAAAAAGAAGAAAACCTGTCTGCAAACTACTCTAGGAATGTATGGACCGGACTGCAGAACATCACTGATTATAAAATGACCCACGAGACAGTCGACAGCACTGACAGAACTCTTTCAGACAAACTCAACACATTCTACTCCAGATTCGACAAACCATTGTCTACTTCTGACGTGGCTGCACCCAAAATCACCCCCACTCCCCCTTTCATAGTCCAAGAGAATGAAGTCAGACGCCACCTCAGTCGTCTGAAAATGAGAAAAGCCGCTGGCCCTGACAACATCTCACCAGGCCTTTTGAGGAAGTGTGCAGTCCAACTATCTAGTGTCTTCACTGACATATTTAATATGTCCCTTCAGTCTTGTGTGGTGCCACATTGCTTTAAGAAATCAACAATCATTCCTGTTTCAAAAAAAGCACAGCCTAGTTGTCTTAATGATTATCGTCCCCGTAGCCTTAACATCAGTCGTAATGAAAACATTTGAACGCTTGATCTACAATTCCTAAAAAACCTGCATTCCTCCATCTTTTGACCCCTTTCAGTTCGCCTATAGAGCTAACAGATCAGTTGAAGATGCCATTAGCATAGGTCTCTACCACGTCCTCAGACATCTCGATAATCCTAACAGCTATGCCAGGATCCTTTTCATTGACTACAGCTCTGCGTTCAACACAATAGTGCCATCAAAACTATATTTTAAATTGAAAGACCTCTCGCTGCCTGAATCAATCTGTGCATGGATCCTAAATTTTCTAAGATGCAGACCACAAGTTGTTAAATTTAGTGACCTCACTTCCCCCACATGCATTCTCAACATAGGCACCCCACAGGTATGTGTTCTATCCCCGCTGTTGTACTCACTATTCACACATGACTGAAACTCAAAATGAATGTAACACCATGGTCAAGTTTGCCGACGATACTACTCTAGAAGGGCTGATTACGAACAGTGATGAGTCAAAATATAAGGAAGAAGTACTGGAACTTGTCAGCTGGTGTGATCAAAACAACTTAGAACTCAACATATAAAAAACCAAAGAATTATTTCTATATTTCAGGAAGACCAGATCTGACCCCTTACCACTTGTAGCAAGCAAGTAGAGATCATCAGCGACTTTAAATTTCTCGGACTGATCATTTCCAGCGATTTGAAATGGGAGAAAAATACGGAAAAAATTGTTAAGAAAGGACAACAGCACCTATACTTTCTCCAGCACCTCAAAAAGTTCGGAATTAAAAAAGAAATCATGGTTGATTTCTACCGAACAGTCATTGAAAGTGTGCTAACCTTCGTTATTACTGTTTGGTACGGAAACATTTCCAAGGCAGAAGTTGCAGCCCTTAACAGAATCGTAGAAACTGCCACCAAGATTACCGTGGCTGATCTACCTTCTCTAGAATACATATATTATAAGCGGTTACTCAAAAAAGCAAAATCAATCAGCCAGGACGAATCACATCCAGCTTTTGGGATTTTCCCCTCTGGTCGACGGTACAGAAGTATAAGGACGAAAACCAATCGCTTCGCCAATAGCTTTTTCCCCAAAGCAGTCAATGCCCTGTCTCTTGAACTAATCCAGTATGATAAATAGATTAATTTTGTGCAATCGACAACCATCTACCTGAAGATCTAGTCATCATCCCCATCCACATGTAGCATGCAGCTTCTGTTCAAACGTGCGTGTGTGTGTGTGTGTGTGTGTGTGTGTGTGTGTGCAGTGCGTGCATGTGTGAATATGCACAAGTTTTTATATTGATATGCACCTGCATGTATCCTAATTTCTACTGTATCTGTGTGTGTGTATGATTTTCGATTTATGTTCGTATCTTGTTATGTGCTATCCCCCCCCCCCCCCCCTATATTCTATTCTAGCTTCTATGAAAGACTGTCGAAAAATAATGTTTTTGTTGTTTGTGGAAATATTTGCAACAATGATGCACGAAAATCTGCTGATCAAAGAATCAAATGAGACAGAGCATAAAATCTTTAAACTATCCGCGATGGCGAAGTCCTTAGCGTCGGGTTTTCGGCCCGCGGCGTCTCCTGCCCAGAGTTGAGTGTGCTATGGGCATGAATGGGAAGACTGGGACCACACAGTCGAGTATCATCCACTTCACGGATGCATTTTTTGGTGTGTTGCTCTAATTTCCTGACCAACACTACAAGTGTCTGTATCTCTCGGGCCTGGTTGACGCCGGGATATCATTATGACAGGAAGCGTAGGGTACATCCTTGTCACGTAGTCCCAAACCTAACTGACCCCCCCCCCCCCCCACAAACAAAACAAAAACAACAACAAAAAAACAACAACAAAAAACCCCACCAACAAAACAAACAAACAAACAACAAAACAAGAAGAAGAAGAAGAAAAAACACACACTAAATTATATGGCCTTTCATGCCCTGCTCTCATGGTGATCTGTTTCGATATCCATCCACTTCAGCGCTTGGGGTGACTCTTGTCAAGGCCTTCGGTGTCAGCGGATTCATGGGGGACTGTCGGTGGAGGGACGTGGTGGCGGTCTCCACTCTGGGGGAGACGCTCACTCAGTCTGGCTCCGCGACTTATTGTCGTCAGTTGGGGGCTTCATAGAAGGTGTCCTAAGTACGTTAAACCAGAACAGGTATTACCGTACACCACCTAAGTGACTCAGCAGCTGTGCAGGGTCTCCTCTGGTGTGTGGTCTCCTCGCGACCAAACATCGATGGTTCCCTGCGGACTGCCGGCACTGGGACTGCGACAGACGAACCAGGGTGTGCATGTGATTGGGGGACTCGGAATGAGCGGCGTGGGAGTAATGTCACTGAAACGGTGCAGATAAAATAAGGATGCACACACAAAAAAATAGTTTTATTTAACGAAATCTTTAACTTATGGATGGGAAGCATGTGACCAGTATGATAACAGTAGATTTTGAAGAGATCACGAAGACAAACTTTAAAAAATTAATGTGTTAATTTACTTTTTTCTTTTTTTGGGGGGTGGAAGGGTCGGGGGTGGGGGTGGGGGAATAGTTCCACTGTGGCTAAAAGCTGTATCAAACTCATATTAGTTCTGTCAAAGATTTTTTTTCCAGTATGCATAATTATTACTCTGTTACATTGCCGTACCCCTAGTATCTGTCCGAGGTCTAGTGAATGGACTTTACTTGTTTGACTTAGTTTTCGAAGTTTCTGATATGTCAGGGGTTTTCGTTGATCTAGTGTGTTTGCGTCAATGTTTATAGTATTGTCATTTACATAAGTGCATTTGAATACAACGTAAGGCATACAGGTGAAAAATATATTAACATTTTAAATGGAAATAGTCTTTTGAGATTAATGTCCCCTTTCCTCAAAAACACATATCAGCTTGTATGTGTCAACGTATGTGAAAACCACCAATCGATTATGTACGAAAAACGCCCTTCATTACTGCTTTCTGTTAAGGAGGAAAGTTACCCCTGACACATCATCTTCACTCGCTTCCCGAATGTTGTTTTGTCAGTGATTGTTCAGTGATTGGATGCTTCTATCAAACCATTCTGATAAATGTGATAGTGACATACAAAAGGCATTCTAAATTTGAAACAGAATTTTTTTTAATTTCCAAACGACAAAAATACAGGCTGTGTACACAATGGTATGAGGCGCCGTGGCAGAATCAGTAAGGCGCTGGACTTCAGTGCTCAGGGTTCAATCCACCGTTTCAACGTGGTGTTGTGTGTCCTAGGGAAAGGCATGTCACTCGGATTTTCACCCACCACCCAGGTGTGAATGGGTACTGAACTTCAGTTGGGGAAGGTTAAAACAGCCAAAGGAGAGGACTGGGCAACGTCTTCCTATTCCGAGCCCTATACACAGTGATGGCCGTCAGAGGCTATGGGACCTCAACCTAACAAATGCTTTATACATAAAAATTTACTGAAGTCTACCAACATCAAATGCAGGAACATTTCGATCAAAGACTGATTTTACAAAGCATAATAGTGAGGAAGCAAGAACCAGAGAAAGTGAAAATAAATACTGAACAAACACACAACATTGTCCTAAAATAATGAACAAGAGGCAAAGCCCTCATGACTCACTTGTACTTCGCGATTTATCCAGTAAAGGATCCAAGGAAGAGAGAAAAATCGTTAAAAAGTGTTCTATATTCTACACACACACACACACACACACACACATATATATATCCCTTGCTACTGGTACCATGTAACCCAGTACTACCTGCCGCATGTGGTCTCCCAACGACGGACCAGGTGGAGGAGGAAACCTTCCCCAACGGCTGTGAAGGCGGAAGAGGATGACCAAAGGGCAGGGGGAGCTCTTATCCTTGGCTGGAACTCCTCCGAGGAGACGGAACTCCGAAGAAGAAACCTGCACCTGCCGAGGCCATCCTACACGTGACAGTATCTGCACCTGTGGGACTCTGAGCGTCGGTAGGCGAGAGAGTGGGGAAGGGACTGCACAACTCTTCACTAAGAAAAAAAGTCACCTGTGCTGGTCAGGCAACCAGGCTAATGTCGGAACGACGAGCTAGCCCTTCAACACCCAGCTTTCCCAAGCCCTGCGGCGATGGAGAAGTGGTAACGGGGACAGGCAGAGGATGATGCTGGCAGTTTCTAGTCACGACTCTGCACGCAGGCGGCTGTGCGGTGAATGTCGTCCGCCGTAGACTGGGGCAGATGCGGCGCCCGTGTCCTCCCACAGTGTTCAAAGCAGCCCTTTTTAGGGACAGCACTGCTCTCCCCACATGGGGAACGGGAAATAAAAGAATCCCTAAACAAAATCTGCCTCGCCTAGTACCTAGTAGGAAACCGCACCTACTCGGACATCCAACACTAGCGGTCGAAAACAACAGAAAAAAACAACAAAAAACAGGAGTCATGCCCTGACTCTGGGTGCCTGGATGTTCGCACCCTTTTAGACAGAGACGACAGACCAGAAAGACGCACAGCGCTCATTGCTAGAATGCTTGATTGCTACCAGGTGGACATAGCAGCCCTGAGCGAAACCAGGTTTGCCGGTGAAACCCAGCTGGAGGAAGGTGGAGGGGGCTACGCCTTCTACTGCACTGGGAAGCCAGATGGCACCCCAAGAACCTCAGGCGTGGGATTTGCCATACGAACCAAACTTGCACGGTATCTTGACAGCCTTCCACGTGGAATAAACGATAGGCCGATGACCCTGCGTCTGAAGCTGTCCGAGGATCGCTTCTCCACAGTCATCAGCTGCTATGCCCAAACGATGACCAACCCTGATGACATTAAAGAAGCTTTCTATGAGGAGCTCAGCCGCACCATTTCAGTGACAGACAGAAAGGACAGGCTGATCAACCTTGGGGATTTCAATGCTTGCGTCGGCGTGGACTTCTCCTCGTGGCCAAAAGTCCTAGGACAGCATGGAACTGGCAAGTGCAACTCCAACGGACTGCTTTTGTTCTCGCTCTGCACGCAGCATGGACTGACCATCACCAATACCCTCTTCCAACAAGCGGACAAGTACAAGAACACATGGATGCACCCCCAGCTCTAAGCAATAGCACATGCTGGACTATGTGATTGTCTGGCAGAGGGACAGAGGTGATGTTTCCATTACACGCTGCATGAGAGGAGCAGTGTGTTGGTCGGACCATCGCCTGGTGTACAGCAAGATGAACATCAGACTTGCACACAAGCTCCAACCAGCCAGGCAGAAACCCCCTAGGAAGCTGAACATCCACCGCCTCCATTTCACCAAGGACGTGCTGCAGCAGCAAATCCAAGCAGCTCTCCAAGAAATTCCTGCATCGACTGATGTAGAAGAGGTATGGAGCACCTTTAGAGATGCTGTGTACACAGCAGCAGCTGACACACTCCAGTCTATCTGGGAGAGAGGGGAGGTCCCCCAGGATTTCAAGGATGCTTCAATTGTCCACATTTACAAACGGAAGGGAGACAAAACATCCTGTGATAACCACCGTGGAATCTCTCTCCTCTGCATCACTGGCAAGATCTTCGCCTGCATCATACAGAACAGACTGGTTGGCCACGTCTCCAACAGTCATGCCTGAAGCACAGTGCGGCTTCCGCTCAGGCAGGGGAACATGTGACATGGTGTTTGCCGTACGCCAGATGCAAGAGAAGTGCCGTGAGCAGAACAAGGAGCTCTGCATGATCTTTGTAGACCTGACTAAGGCCTTCGACACCGTGAACCGCTGTGGTCTGTGGAAGATCCTCCTAAAGTTCAGTGGCCCAGACAGCCTAATCCAGCTGATTGCACCATTCCACGATGGCATGCAGGCGAGAATACAGGAAAATACTGACATGTCGGATCCGTTCCCTGTGGTAAATGGAGTGAAACAGGGATGCACCCTATGCAGCAACCGAGTCCTTGATGCAGAAGTGATGCTGAGCATCGCCAAGGCCAGCTCCGCCTTTGGTAGACTCAACAACAGGCTGTGAAACAACAAAGGCATCATGCTCAGCTCCAAAATCAAAACCTACAGAGCTGTTGTGCTGACCACCTTGTTGTACTGCTGTGAAACATGGACGACGTATCGCCGTCACATTCAACAGCTTGAGCAGTTTCACCAGAGATGCCTACTAAAGATCCTCGGCATAAAGTGGCAAGACGGGGTCTCCAACCTCCAGGTCCTTGAGAGAAGTGGCCTGCCCAGCATCGAAAGCCTAATGATCCAGTGCCAGCTACGCTGGACAGGACACGTTGTCTGCATGACAGACAGCAGGATCCCGAAGATGCTCTCGTATGGCCAGCTGAAGGAAGGCCACCGCAAACTTGGGGGACCCTGCAAGCGCTTCAAGGACACCTTGAAGACAAACCTCAAAGCCTGTGACATAGACATCGCTTCCTGGGAAACTGATGCCCTTGACCGCTGTCGCTGGAGGATGCTGTGCTCTAGTGGCATAAAGACGTTTGAAAACAAGAGAATGCTGGCCATTAAGGAGAAGCGTGAGCGAAGGAAGCAGGGCTCAACTTCTGGAGACGTTTTCCCTTGCAACACATGTGGGAAGTGCTGCGCATCTAGAATCGGCCTCTTCTCCCATATGAGGACACACACTGACAGATAAGCCTGCCTGCCTACTCATCCGTCGGTCCGACGGGAGACTCCATCAATAAGCTTTGGAGAAAAAACAGAAGAAGGAAATGCGATCGATAGAATCGTGCATGTTCAGTTCCTACGCTAGCAGATTAATCCCCACTGCTGCAGCGCATCCGACGTCATTCAACTAAATATAATACTAAAAGCAATGTTGTTGCTTTCGTCTGCCTTCGATAAATAGACGTAACTGTATTGGACGTAATATTTTTTGTCATTTTATTATGTCTCTATTATTCTTTTATTTCCGCGGTAAAGGAGACGTTGCCATCGCTTCAAGCACATCGCAACACATGGTAGATCTCTAGATCTGTACGAACCAGTCTACTATGGGCTGACGAATAAACGATCAATTCAATTTTTCTTTTATGTTCATTCCAGTTAATTCAGCGTCAACTTTAGGATTTCAATATGCAGCAAACACGTCGATGGTGCAGTTAGTATCACTATATGTTCAGAATTTGTATTTCTTTCCTTTTAATTGTGAAAAAGAAAAACGAGGTCGTGTCTTCTCACCAAATACAAATTACAACCTAACTTCCAGCAAGTCAGTGGGAAGCGGTTTTTAGAATTTAACGAAATAAAACTGTTAATGATACGGAAATATGGCTTAATTCGGGAGATTTACAACCTATTATTGGTATGACGGTGAAGATTTTTTTCATACTATGTTTAATCCAAATTTGGTATTGGCAGACAAAGTATTTCCAGAGAAAATGGCAATGTTAAAGTTTACCACGGACACACAGACATACATACACACACGCACACGCACACACACACACAACTGAGCACTGGGTTAGAACATAGACTCACTTTGTTTACACAAGTGAGTCAAAAAGGAGGAAGGTAGCATAATGGTTAAGACACTCAGTTCCCAATATAGAGAGTCTGTGAGGGTGTTGGTTCGAATCCTGCACTTGCCCTTTCTCCCTAATTTGACTGAAAAATCAAAGTGAGCGTCTAATAATTTGAATGAGATGATAAACCGAGGTCCCGTGTACAGCACGCACTTGGCGCACTGAAAAAGAACTCATGGCAATGACAGTGTTGTCCTCTGGCAAAATTATATACAAGAAATCCACTCAGACAGGTACACAAATATATACGCATGCACTCAAGGCCTAAGTGCGCTGGGTTATGCTGCTGATCAGGCATCTGCCTAGATGTGGTGTGGCGTATATGGATTTGTCCGGACGCAATGACACCTCCTTGAGAAATTGAAATTGAAACTGAAGACGGTGACAGGATAAAAAAATTAAAAAAAAAAAAAAAATCTACGCACCTAAACAACTATGCCATCAAAAAGAACATACAGATAAACCAGTCTTTTTTTTCAATTTTACTTATCATGACAACAAAACTAAACACACACACACACACACACACACACACAAATTGACAAGAAAAAAAGGCCGACATGACCATGCAGATTCCATTTGCAGCCATGTGCCCACAAGAGTTGCATTACCCGAAGTGATATCGTCTATGTCCAGAAACTGTGATGAGGTGCGTTCGAAACGTGCATCATTGTGAAATTTGTATTTGGCCCATAGCCGGTCAGCTCCAATCTAAAGTTGTGCGTGTCATGAGGTGTTTTCATTAAAGATTTCCCATGACTTACTTCCGTTATTTTATTGTTGGAGGTAGAAATTCATATGTATAATACCTATGTCTATAATTATGTGGTAATTTGCATATCTGAACTCATAATAGTTTATCTTTTACAGGTGCTATGGTGGAGTAAGGTGTGATAATGGAGCCAGTTGAATGCAGAGCGGTCATTATGTTTCTGTGCTTGAGAGGCTGCATACCAATGATGAGATGACAGAGACTGATGGGGAGGATGACTAGTCAAGCACTAGCATAGTCAGTTCAAGCGCGGTCGGACATCGATGGAAACGGTTCCCATTCCCGGGTGACCACATCCGCCACTGATGAAGATACTATCTGGCAAGTGGAGGCCGCCATTCTGGAGGATCGGCGCATAACCGTTCACCAACTAGCCCAAGATGTCAAGATCAGTGTTCGGTCTGTGGAAAAAAATCCATGACCATTTTCACACATGGAAGTTGTCTGCATGATGGATTTCTCAGTTACGAGTCACATGCTCCCAGTCTCCTTTGGCCATGTGTCAAAAAACAAACAAACCAATAACAACAACAAAACAGGACTTCTTCGACAGATTTATCACGCAGGACGAAACATGGGTCCATCACTACGATTCATAGACTATATCCCAGTGAAAGCAATGGAAGCACTCTGACTCATCACCTCCGGCGGGCAAGGTCATGCTCACAGCCTTTTGGGACCAGCACGGAGTAGTTATGATGGATTTCTTGGCAAAGGGTACCACAATTATCAGGACATACTACGCTTGACTGCTGCAGAAATTGCGGGAAGCCATCAAAACCGAGAGGCGTGGCATGCTGACCAAAGTTGTCCACCTCCAAGCAAGACAACGCTCCGGTTCACAACTCGCACGTTGCCAAGATGGAAGCACGGTCCTACGACTATGAAATCCTTTCTCACTCCCTTACTTTCTCGACCTCACACCATCTGACTACCACCTCTTTGCAACTATGAAATCATTTTTGAAGGGCAAGCACTTCCCAGACATGAAACGCTTATTTTCGATGTCAAGTCGTGGCTTCTGACGCAACATGCTGACTTCTACAGGCAAGGTCTTTACAGCTGCATAAAGCGATGGGAGACGTGTGTCACCCTTGGTGGCACCCATGTAGAGGAAGGCTAATGTGCGCGAACTTTCGTTCATCTCAGTCCACGAGAATCTTTGATGAACATCTCTCGTATCGCTTTATTGCTTTAAAAGGAACACTGGCGCCCTGCGTATTTTGAATAAAGTATTAACCATTTCAAGGTAACATATTTTGGGAATGTTACGAAACTCCCTGACCAACACTGCAAGTGTGTTGGTTGATATAATGTTATGAAAGGTAGGGTAAAACAACAGCTTGTCGCAAAGTCGCAATGGCTTTCCTCCTCAGCAAAATGGTCATCATCATCATCATCAAATATAAGCAACAACAACAAAAACCATTCATCTTTTTTTCCCATGACATGCTTACACGGGGTTTTGATGTCAACAGATTCAAGGGACCTCCACTCCTGAGAGGCGCTCACTCAGTCTGGATCCGCGCCGAAGCAACTACTTACATCATCACGTTGTAACGTCGCTGAGTTATTTTTGTGATGTTCAGTGGTGTGTCTGTTCTAATTCAACATATCACCTCGACCAGTGCTAATGTCATCTTTGTTGTATCCTTCAAAGAGATAGATACTAAAACAAACCCAGTGCAAATAGCAATGTGATCTATTCCCCCACCCCAAACCACCACAGGTGCATGGACTGCACCTTTTGAAACAGGAAATGAAGCAATCTGGAGACCACCTCCATTTCTTGAATCCACGTGTCACAGACAACTTGGATGGAAACTAGATCAGACCATCAATACTGATATGCTTTCGGCTCCTAAGGCTGAGAATAGAACCTAGCGATGATGAAATGAAAATCACATCAAGACCACCACTATGCGTCAAATATCAATATGTATTTTCAGGAAGTAAAAGGAAAAGTTTACCAACGACAACAAATGAATTTGAACTAAAGCTAACATTAGTCTGCCATGTTGGTGTTGTTGTTTGTTGTTCGGAGTCGAAGATGACCACAACTTCAGTGTCAAATGGAGGATCTGTGACTGTAGGTCTGGAGGTGACTAGTGTTTCCCCTGAGCCTCTGCAGTGTGGTTGTTTCCTGCTGCAGAAGAAGTGATTCCCAGCTACCAGGATTGAAGTAGAGATCTTGAGATCTTAGAGGGACATTTTGAGACAATATTTGAAACGTTTCTTCTGCCCTCCAACAGAGCACTTGCCCTGCCTCATATCTCCACACAATCACCAGTCTCCACCTGACAATATGGCCAAACCATCTGGCTTGAGCTTTCTGTAAAAGGGTGTAGACACTGTGGGTGCAAGGCGTTCAAAGAGAATTCTGTGTCTGTGTCCTGCCATCGTATGTGGAGGTGTGAAGAAGCAGCTCACGTCGAAGTGGTTGAGCTTTTTTACATGTCTGCTGTAGACATTCTCACTGGCATGGAGAAAGGTGGTGAGTTCCACTGCTCCGTAGACTTCAGCTTGGTGGTAAGGCTGAGTCTTCTTTGCTCCCATACATTCTTGCAGAGTCTCCCAAAGGCGGTACTGGTTTTGGCAATTCTGCTACTGATCTCTACATCGATGCTCACCGCTCGTGAAAGAGTACTACGCAGGGGCCGAATTCAAGACAAAAATCATTTTCCCTGAAGGCAAGTTACCTTTGACCCGCGGTTACAGTTTACCCTGAAGGCTAAGTTATCTTCGTATTCTAGACACACAAAGTGCACTCATGCAGCTAACCCGTGGTCTTTTGACAAAAATCCCGCGGATTCCCTCCTGCACATGCTCTTTTACTTCGCACCTCGCCACAGTGTGACAAAAAAAAAGAAAAAAAAAAAGAAAAAAAAAAAAAAAAGCTTCAGCGCCAAAGCATAGATTACAGTCAACAACTTGTCAAATCTATAGGCTACTTTCGCATTCTGACACATTGTCCTCCCTGCTATTCAGTGGATTGCAAAAATAAAATAATTCAAATAATTTCTCTGGAATGAACGAATTTCGACGATCTGCAAACTTCGGGCATTCCATAATTCATCGTCTGCAAGTGGGCTCACTTCACAGCCACATACGTAATTCATTTGGAATATAATGAGGTCTGCCAGTCTCAATACATCAATTTTGACTGCCAAGCGAACAAAGGATAAAATCAAACGATCAGAGGCTGTATTCAAAACACGGTCTCTCCGCAAAACGCCGCTTTAACCTCAACAAAACTAACACATCAAAAGGATTCGCCATATTTACCTCTGCTGCTTGGCAGTCACCCTTGGCAGATAGTATGGGTAAATTGCCTGCGGGTTTGTAGAACCGCGGATAGTTTTTTGTGTTCCTGAATACTGGATACTGCTTACCCTCGGGCAGTTTGCCTTGACTCAGGCAGGTACACATTTACCCGCAGGCACGATGGTCTCTTGAATACGGCACCAGAACGGTAACTGTTTGTAGCTTCTGCCCTTTTACTGATGTGTGGTTTCTTGTATGGCTTCCCGGATGCGGTCTGGTGCATAAATTCAGGTTTTTGGTGCTGACTGTGAGACCAAAATTATTGCTGGCTTGTGAGAAGCAGTCCATTTCTCACTGCATCTTCTGCTCTGTGCTGGCATTAAGGGCGCAATTATCAGCGAATAGGAAGTCTCTGGTGATTATCTCCTTTACCTTTGTAACGGCCTGTGGGCGCCGGGGGTTAACTAGCCCACAACCAGTCATTATACAATGACTCACAATGAATACACTGGCGAAATAATGAGAAAACTGAATACCAGAGGTAAAGAGAAGTATGATGTCATGATAGACCCTTAACAGCCACTGGATAATACTACAAGAAATATATTCGGAATAAACTTCCCTGGGAGAATAAGGGAAATCTTCAACGAACTATAAACGAATATGTGAACGATCTCCCCAACATGTAACACGCAACGCTCACCACTCCTGCCTCTGGATGTGAAGAAGAACCACTCTCGAGACAAAACCTGAAAGCTCACGACAGCAGTCTTCAAATAAACTACGATCCAACAAATATAAATGTTAATCGAAAACGGCATTTATGTTACCACATGCTCAAGCATTGTAACTGCTTAGTTGGGTACTGAGCAGTTCCTTTGGAGTTCAGTTTAATTTGCTTTGATTTCCTTGTGTCAATGGCTTCATGATGTCGTTCATAATCTATCACTCCCTAAAACACACACACATACACCCACCCACACACACACACACACACACATGCATGCATACATGCACATATTAACACGTTGGGAATTGTACACATACATATACACGCACGCATGAGGGCATGCAGACAGCATCTATCTTTTCGATCTCCACGATGGAGAAAAACGCAGATATCTCTTACATATATTATACGGAATATGAAGACACTGGAAGTGAATAACACCTGTGTGACATCGAGCGAAAAAAGTCAAAATCCCATGAAAGGTCAGACAGACAGAAAGGACTTAAAGGCTGTAAAATAAAGGAAATTCTGCACAAAAATGGGTGAGATGTCTGATGTTCTCAAGGATGCACAAAAAGTGACTGGCATGGACATCACGGCTTGGAAACGATGATTAAAATGCTTCAACATTGAAGGAATAGGTTTCTTCATTGTCCTGACGGACTCGGGACGCAGTGGCACGACGACCAATGATAAAGATCAAACGGCAGTCTCTTGATCCTCTGTCACCACCAGCTGGATATGTTCTTGGCCTGAAACACAGCAAACATCATACATTGCTGATTGTGTTTCAAGATGAAAACAGTTAATATTTTGTTCTTGTGTGTTCTGTATCTATGACTGTCTCTGTAAACCTGTGGAAGAGAAGGGATTTCTGAACATAATCAGACTCTTTGTTCGAATTTAACACACACACACACACTTTAGCAGAAAGATACCGCCTAAGAATATAGATCAAAGTGGCAAAGCCTTTCCTGGTGTTTCGTAAATTTATGAATGCATTAAAAATTGCTGACAGGTATCATAAAATTTAAGTAAAACAAGTTTTGTCTGGGATGAAATTGATACAAATAGACACTGGAAGAAATAAAAATTATATTTTGGTTTAATATGTTAAAGCTGTTCTAGGAAGCAGGGAAACAAGACTATGGCTGAAAGTACTGAGGATCTGGTATCTGAACCCCTATTTTGTGGTTCTCTGTGTGTGTATGGCGTTATTGCGAGGGCACGTAGGGAGCTGGGAATGAAATGTAAAGTGCTTTGAGCAATATTTCTGAGAAAAAAACCCGCTGTATAGATGTCCATTATTATAACTGTTATTGACTCACTTGTGGAAACAAAGTCAGTCTGTGTTATAACCAGGTGTTCGGTTGTCTGTGTGTGAGTGTGTGTGTGTGCGTGTGTGTGTGTGCGTGGGGGGGGGGGGGGGGCGGAGGCGGGGAGGGGGGGGGGGGTTAGGGGTGCACGGGAGGGGTAGTACCTCTAGAGGGGGGGGGGGGTTCTCACGCTCTTCTGGGAGTGGTTCATCCTCTATTCGACCCCACCGGCACCCAGCTCTCACCTAGAAGCTGCTAGCATGCGGCAGCGCCCAACCCCCGGGCAACGGCTTTGACAGGCTGGCTAAACTAGGTGAGGGTAGCCGACAGGTCTCAAACCCTCGGTGAGTTAGGGCTTGTCTACTCAAGCATGTGAAGACTGGATCCAGCGGACTCTGCGGAAGAAACCTTCATGGTTCAACGGAGAGGAAGGCGGTTGCAGCAGAGCACTGTGGAGTACTGAGGGCAGAATGAGGCACATAGGACATCCTGGTCATCCACTGCATCCGTTTCCATCTCCAGTCGTCTTGACCTCGTCTTGCCACTGGATACAGACGGTCTCGGACAAGAGAGTGAGGTCGACGGTGCGCAACTCCTCCTCACTTTAAACAAAGTCATCGCGCAAGTCATCAGTCATCCTTCATCCCATACCATCATTTTCCCCAGCCCTGTGGCGACAGGCAAGCGACGAAGCGACAGGTGTGGGTACACTGGCAATCGTAGCCGCGGACCTGCACACAGGCGGCTCAGGCCATAGGGTCGTTTTTCACCGACTGGAGCAGCGGTGGAGATCGGCAGCCCCCTGAGTGACTGAGCAGCCCTCTTCAGGGCAGCACTGCACACCTCCTTGGCATGAGGAAGGGGCTAGAAAAGGTGCCCTAAACATTGCCTGCTCCACACCACCCTAGTCAGCATACCGCGGCTGGCGGGGACCCTACTCAAGCGGTCGACACACAAAGGAAAGAAAGAAGAAAACAAGGAGCACCCCATTGACCATTGCCACATGGAACGTGCGTACGCTTCTGGACAGAGGCGACTCAGACAGACCACAGAGACGCACAGCACTCATTGCAAGTGAACTAGCCAGGTACAAAATCGACATCGCTGCCTTAAGTGAGACCAGACTGGCAGAAGAAGGCGAACTCTGTGAGCAAGGCGCAGGCTACAACTTCTTTTGGAGAGGTCGCGGACCTGAAGAGAGACGTGAGGCTGGAGTTGGCTTTGCAGTGAAGACAACCCTCGTTGGCAAGCTGGCTGGCCCCCTGAAAGGAGTAAACGATCGCCTGATGACGATGAAACTCCCTTTATGCAACGGGAAGAAGTTTACCACCATTGTCAGCGCCTACGCGCCCACCATGACCAACCCGGATGAGATCAAGGACAAGTTCTACGAAGACCTGAACGCTGTCATCACCACTGTTCCCAACGCAGACAAGCTCATCATCCTTGGTGACTTTAACTCTCTCCATACGAACGGCGAAAGAGACGACGTTAACAGCGTTTCAGCCCAATTACCATCATCAAAATATCGCAAGCGGAAGGCTCTTATACTGAAGAGGTGAATGTTAACAAAGAATACCACAATTCTTACGACGGAAGCTAAAGGTTGGGTCATTCAGACACCCACTGGACATCCGAGGGGTCTGTGTGGAGGAGAAGAGAGGACTGGCCGTACTGAGTGAGTTAACGCGAGAGCTGGCTGTGACAGCACCTCCTGGGAAGGCGTGAGTGGGAAGCATGAGGTTGGGAACTGTAACAGCAATGGTCAACTACTTCTCCAGACATGTGCCGAGCACAATCTTCTTATCACAAACACCATCTTCTGCCTACCTGCCCTTAACAGGACGTCATGGATGCATCCTCGCTCTGGTCATTGGCATCTCATCGACTTTGTCATTGTCAGGAAGAGGGACAGGCAGGATGTACGAGTCACGAGGGCCATGTGCGGCGCTGAGTGCTGGACAGACAACCGCCTTATCGTCTCCAAACTAAACCTCCGCATCCAGCCCAAGAGATGGCCTCAGGGCATGAAAGCACCCAAACGCCTGAATGTCAACAAGCTGGAGCTAGGCAACATCAAGCAGAGCTTTGCTGGCACCCTGGAGGAACGCCTTGAGTCCACCGTGCTGGACAACCAGAATGTGGAGGCAGCATGGGGCGCACTGCATGAGACGGTGTACAATACTGCCATGGAGTGCCTTGGGCCTTCTGCCAGGAAGCACAAAGACTGGTTTGATGAGAACTGCACTGAGATCAAGACAAACACCAAGCCTACAGAGCCCACATTGAAGATCCCAAGTCACAGTCAAAGAAAGACATACTGAAGAGCGCACGCAGCACCATCCAACTGAAGCTGCGGCAGATGCAGGATTCCTGGTTGAGCAACAAAGCTGATGAGATCCAGGGCTTTGTAGACAGGAACGACATGAAGAACTTCTATAACGGCCTGAAAGAAGTCTATGGTCCCACCACCTCCGGATCTGCTCCACTCCTCAGTGCTGATGGTTCTACCATAATCACTGACAAGGACGGGATCCTTGAGAGATGGGATGAACACTTTGACAGCGTACTGAACCGCCCTTCCACATCAATGATGAAGCCATCGACCGACTCCCCCAGTTGCCAGTCAGTGAGTCCTTGGATGCCATTCCAACTTTGGAGGAGTCCAGAAAGCTATCCGTCTGCTATCCAATGGCAAAGCTCCTGGCTCAGACTCCATTCCAGCTGAGGTCTACAAAGAAGGTGGTATGGCGCTGGCTGACAAGCTTCATCAGCTGTTCCAGCTCATCTGGCAGCATGAGGCAGTTCCACAGGACTTCAAAGACGCTTCCATCATACACCTGTTCAAGCGTAAAGAAAATCGTCAGGCCTGTGACAACCATCGTGGAATATTCCTGCTGTCCGTTGCAGGCAAGTGCTACTCAACCGTCTCATAGCGCACCTTGAGGAAGGAGAGCCAGTGTGGCTTCCGGAAAGAACGCGGGACTATCGACATGGTGTTTGCTGCCAAGCAGCTCCAGGAGAAGTGTCAGGAACAGAACGCCGACCTTTACTCCACCTATGTCGATCTGACCAAGGCCTTCGATACTGTTAGCAGAGATGGCCTTTGGAGAATCGTGGCGAAGTACGGATGTCCCAGAAAGTTCATCACCATCATATGGCAACTACACGATGGGATGCTGGCCCGAGTCCAAGACAACGGAGAGACTTCAGAACCATTCCCTGTCTCCAACGGAGTCAAGCAAGGGTGTGTTCTTGCCCCCACCCTGTTCAGTCTCATGTTTTCAGCCATGCTGGCAGATGCCTTCAGAGACGCTGACGTAGACATTGGCATCAGGTACCGCACAGATGGCTCACTCTTCAACCTCAGGAGGGTTCAAGCAAAAACCAAGGTGAGGACAGACACCGTCAACGACTTCCTGTTTGCTGATGACTGCACTCTCAACGCTGCCTCCGAAGCTGACATGCAACACAGCGTCGACAAGTTCTCTGCTGACTGTGACAACTTTGGCCTCACAATCAGCACAAAGAAGACTGAACGTGGTGGACAAGTTCACATACCTGGGCAGTACACTCTCTCGCACAGTTGTCATCGACGACGAGGTGAATGCCAGACTCGCCAAAGCCAGCGCTGCCTTCGGCAGACTCCATAAGAATATTTGGAACAGGAGAGGCATCACCCTGGAGACGAAGCTCAAAGTATACAAGGCCATAGTTCTCACCACACTGCTCTATGGATGTGAATCATGGACGGCCTACAAACGCCACGCCAAAAAGCTGAACCATTTCCACACCAGCAGCCTCAGAAAACTTCTCGGCATAAAGTGGCAAGAGAAGATCCCTGACACAGAGGTGCTCACTCGTGCAAACTTGCCCAGCATCTACACCATCTTGATGCAGGCCCAGCTGCGCTGGGCAGGCCATGTAGTTCGCATGCCAGACCACCGGCTCCCCAAGAAACTGCTGTAGCCTACGGCGAACTCCAACATGGCAAGCGCTCCAATGGAGGCGAAAAGAAGCGCTTCAAAGACACTCTGAAAGCTTCTCTGAAGGCCTTCAACATCAGCCACGACACATGGGAGCTGAATGCAATGGACAGACCAAAGTGGCGTTCAGCTGTCCACAAAGGCGCCAAATCCTGTGAGGCCAACAGAATCGTTGCAGCAGAGCAACGCAGACAGGCAAGGAAAAGCAGGGCCAGCAAGTCCCAGACAGCCGCCACCATCCCCTGTCCACACTGCGTCAGAACCTTCCGGGCTCGAATTGGCCTGACCAGTCATCTGCGCACCCACAGAGCCCAACCCACCCACCCCCAGGATGACTAGATGGTCCTCGTCGATCCCGACGGACGAACCACACACACGTATGTGTGTGTGTGTGGTAAACTTTAACGTTGCCATTTTCTCTGCAAATACCAAATTTGGCTTGAACATAGTAGGGGAAAAATCTTTACAGTCATACCAATAATAGGTTGTTCGTCTCCCGAATTTAGCCGTATTTCCGAATCATGAACAGTTTATTTCGTTGAGGCACTTTCCGGATTCCGAAAACACTACCCCTTCCCAGTTTCCAGAACGTAGGCTATGTCTGGTAGAAGACGCCATGACCTTTTCCTTGTTCGCAATTAAAAGAAAAGAAATATAAATTTTGGACAGAACACACACAGTGACACTAACTACGCTTTTGACGTGTTTTCTGCATATGAATATTCTAAATCAGACACTGAATTAACTAGAATGAACATAAAAAAAAAATCAAATCAACCGTTTCACTGAGTTTCGGCCAGCCTCGTCTAGACTGGTCTGTGCAGATCTTGACAAAATAGGCGTATGTTGCGGGGTGTTTGGCGCGATGGCAACGTCTCCTTTACCGCCGAATTAAAAGAATTTCTTCAATAATCATTGACGTGTTTACTGCATGTGAATGTTTTAACGTAGATACTGAATTAACTAAAATGAACATGAAAGAGAAACTGAATGGACCGTGTCGTGGTTTCTCAGTGAGGTTACAGCTGAAGCTTGTCGAACACGGATCTCTGCAGATTTAGAGAAAACGGCCACACATTGCAGTGTATTTGAGGCGATGGGAAAGAAATTCTTAAATGCCCGACATATACCAAAACAACATGATTTAAACGGCGTTATCACTTCGATTGCCGTTGTCGATTTCTTACGCAAAACGAACATGCTCAAATAATAATTTTTGAACATCATTGACAGAGCCGCGTTAGCGCTTTGTGTAAAACCACTGTCAACCCGATCTTGCATGGTTCGAGTCTGCTTTCATGGTTGTTGTTTTTTTTGTGTGTGTGTGTGTGTGTGTGTGCCTTTCTCTTTTTTTAAGTGAAGCTTATAATAACAAATACAGAATACATTTTAACAAAATGATTTTGACGTGTTTTTCTCTATCATTTCTTTCTTTTAATAATCATTATAATTTTTAATAAGTACTTATCACAAGTGAGTCTTGAAGGCCTTGCCTCTCTTATCATTATTATCATTATTTGTAATAGTAATAGTAGTATTCATCAATAGGATGTTTTAGTTATTTATTGTTTTTCACTCAGACTTGTGACATATATGTGAACTGCTAAAGCTAGAGATGATAAACGGAAATTATGTCATAACTGAAACTGGTAAAATGTTTAGATACTTAAATTCGGTTTATAAAGACAATGTATGAAAAAGGTGAAACAAAAGTGGCTTCAAACTAAGATATTCACGAATTTCATGTAAGTTCAGACAGACAGAAAACTGATGGAGTATTATCTTTTCAACTATCTTTGAGATGAAGAATAGGCTAGACACTGAACGATAGTTTTTTTTGCTTGTTTTTTAGTTGTTTAAAGAATCTTTTTTTTTAGGTTGATACGGTCAAGTGAAGGCTAACGCTAATTTACAGGAGCAGGGAAATATTTCAGATGATAAGGAGTTATTGATTACATGAGTCAATGCAGGTAAGATTTCTGCAAGGCATACAGATGTGTTGCGGCAGACAGAACATCGAGATAGAAGGTCTCTAGTCCACAGCTCACAATCATTTTTCTCTTGCATCCATCACTCACAGGTTCAAAACAACTGATGGAATGACCACATGCTTTCCCAGTCTCACAACTATCGCTGACTTTCTGGGATTGATAGTCCAGACTGTTGCGGAGTTGCTGCACTTTGCAATCAAAATAGTATGCAAGACAAGACGAGGCATGTTTATGTGGGGGCGCATGAAAATGTTACATATTTCACGTGACTACTACAAATACAAATAGTATCTGGTATTGTACTCACAATGATTTACAAGGGCCACACCACCTGTTTGGTTAAGACATACATTAGTGGCACAGAAGCGGGCATGGCAGACTCTGTCCCAATCAGCATACCTAACTTACATTGCTCAGTTTGAAAACTGTAAATGTCTTGGTGGTTAGTATAATGTTCACCACCATCTTTTGTTGCATTATACTGCTTCTTGTAATGCATAAACCAGTCTTTCAGCCTGACACTGCCCATGTTTAGCTGCCTCTACTTCCTCACTCACAGAGCCAAACCAGAGGATTGTACGGCGTGATGACACCACCCGCTTCTTAGCAGGCGCAGATTGGAGTGTATAGTGAAGTTCGTTTGTGGATGGCTCTGGCACCTGAGATATGACATCATGAAGGTCCTCCTTGAAAGCCTCCCTATCGATACCCGTCATGTGTCTTTTCTCTACGTATACCTGAGGGGCCTGGGGAACACAAGCATCAAGTTGGGCTACAATACAGAAATAATCAGACACAACTGCCTGGAACATCTCTATTTTATAAAGTATTTCTAAACATATCATATTGCTGAAACAACGTGTTCATGATGGACAGTTCGTGAAGGGCACAGAAGGAAAGGAGAAGCAGGCAGACAATTTGAGTTTCTTTTTCCTGTACCATGGCGTCGCAACACTCCAGGCCAGGTGGTGTAATCTCTGTCTGCCCTGGCGTTGAAGTCGCCATGCACTTCATGCACACGCGAAACGACATCTTGGAACTGTTCATAGAACTCTTTAACATCGTCTGGATTTGTCATATTCGGGGCCTAGACACTGACCATCACACAATAATGTGTCCATAGCTTGCTTTTAATACAAAAATAACAAAAGGCAAAGCCTTCATGGTTCATATGTCATTCCTGCTGCGCAGTAACACCAAAACCGAAAGCGCCTACGGTAGAAGGGGATGGGGGAGATGGAAGTTGGTGGTAACCAGTACAAATGTTCCAAATTATTTTGCTCACCATCAGAAATGAGTGTTTGTTGAACCAAAAGTTGTGCGCTAAATACGGAACAATTTTATCTGGAATAGCCCACATCGACTGGCATTTTACTGCTTTTTGATGATAATGTAATCTTTCAAAATTTCAATATTTCCCTGTCTTTATCACAACTTTTTAGCGTCGATAAATCGTAAATATGTCGCCAAACGTATTTTCGAAACCACTGTCATCACTCTGGACAAATCCAATTTTCCTAGACACTTTCACAGACTCCAAACAATTCAGATTGAAGGTTCATTACCACCTGTCTGTCCAATCACAGATTTTTTTAAAAATGTTACTCATTGGCAGAATCCGTGGAAATGAAAAAAACCAACTAATTCGAAATCTCCGGACTGTTCCTCTTCAGATAATGGTGGAAGTTGACCGCTGCTTGTATACTTGAAAAACATTGATATGGGCATGCACAGTCCGATTTGAGAATTAACATACACTGGGTTATAATTCAGATTTGCTGAATTTGATTGTTGTTTGGTAGCAATATACAGTAAATGATGAGGCCTATGCACGAATCGTACTCTGAATAAAATGTAGTGGCTTCCTTACTTCCTTTTAATGAATAATGTTAACGCGAATTACCAGTTGAATTCACGATTCTGACAGTGACAGCTGGCAAGATGGCTGCCTTCGACTGGAATTGTCAGTATGTTAACTAAGTACAATTCCACCACTGCAATGTCCCAAGTCCAGGATGAGAAAGGGAGAGGGTTGTGTGTTGGGCTAGCAACCCACACCAGAAAAACAAAAAAAACAAACACTGACGCTACAGAAATGCCAATATCTTTAGAAAATCATCACATTTTGGGTGATGAGTTGGAAACTGGGGCAGCAATGTTTTGTATGAAGAACTGGGACAAAATCCAAAAGGAAGTTTCTGCTCCCACAGAATCCTTGGTGAGACCTAAACAACAAGTGAGAGTTGAAACGTGGAACGTGCATACAATTTATGAAAGTGGAAGAGCAGCAAATACTGTGAAGGAGATGGAGAGATACAAGGAAAATGTTCTTGGAGTCAGTGAAATGAGGTGGACAGACTCAGGATTATGACACTTAGTTCAGGAGAGACTGTGCTATTCAGAATGTAAAGACAGCCAACATCAGGAAGGGGCTGGGATATTCATGGACAAGAAAGCCAAGAAGAGTTTCATGGTCGGAAGCCAGTCAACTTGCCCACAGAACAAGCTATAGAAGAGGATAGTAAAGACCTTCAAGAACAGACAGGTGAAACACGCAACATGACATTCACATTGTAATGGGGGATTTCACTGGAAAGGCTGGATCAGATCATCTTGGATGTGGATCGTGAATATGCGCGAGCAAAAAGGAGTTGGAAAGAGAAACAACAATACAAAACGATTTGTGGACCTGTGTTAAGAAAACGGACTGTTGATAGGTGGTACTATCTTCCAGCACAAAAACATAAAAACCAGACTTTGGAATCGCCAGATGGAGAACCAGCAACTAAACAAGCCACGTCAATATCACCCAAAAGTGGAGGAGGTCCATGAGGGATGTGTCAGAGCATTGAGAGCAGCAGACAGACGTTGGCATTGACTACCACAATGTGTTATGCAAGATGCAGATGAAGCTGAAGAGGACAAAGAAGAAAAACAACCAAACAAATCTTTGACCCAGCAGATTGAAAGATCCAGCCGTGAAATACCCATTTCATCGTGTAACTGAACAATAGGTTTCAAGTCCTGGAAGATACATCAGCAGATGACATCAATGCACTTTGGGACAAATGCAGAAGACATTCCCCGATACCAGCAGACACGTGCTTGGCTACGAGAGAAGACAAAAGAAAGAACATACCTGATAAACTCCCTGGCAGCTAAATGAAGACTGAACGGTGGCAAAACTGAGCACACTCGCAGTGAATTAGGAATAAAGGCAGACAGCTGGAGAGACATACAGAGAGAAGAACACCACTGTAAAGAGGAGAGTCCTGAGGGACAACAGAGAGATCACCGATAGTTTGGCAATTTAGGCACAGCCAACAGCTGAAAGAGGTGACACCAAAACAGTGTACAACAGCACAAAGATCCCCACAGGAGCGTTCTCCAACAAGAAGGCAGCAATCAAGGAAGAAATGAGAAAGTGCTGATGAAGGAAGAAGACCAACTCAACAGATGGTAGGAACATTCCAAAGAGACTTTGAAGAGATCAGATCCAGAGGAAGAAGCAGAACACACAAGTTTCCTGACAGCAATGAAGCATGGGCAAGAGACAGAAGAGGCCATCGAAAATGATAGGGAACAGGACACTTGGCAAAGATAGATTTACTGCAGATCGCACCCCACTATGAGTGCTAAGACAGTGGTTGGAATTTTCAACAACGTGTGGAAATTGGAGAACGTTCCAGAAGCATAGAAGAAAGGCATCATCGTCAAGCTACCAAAAAGGGCGACCTGTCGGTGTGTGGCACCTGGAGGGGCATCGATCTACTATCAGTACCAGTGAAGATCGTTTGAAGAGTCCTGCTACAGAGAATGATACAATCCATCAAGAAGATCATGAGAGAAGAGAAGAACACGCATGATTTAAAAATCTTTACCTTGCGCACCATTGTGGAACAGTCACTTGAATGGGACCCATCACTCTAAATGAAGTTCATTGACTTCGACAAAAGCGTTTGATAGCATCCATCCCCCATCACTTTGGAACGTTATCAGAACATATGAAGAAAAGTTATTAACATCCTGAAGGGCATGCATGCCAACATCCAGTGCTGTGTGAGTCATAATGGGCAACAAAGTGATTGGTCCCAGGTGCAGACTTGAGTCAACCATGGCTGTGTGATTTCGGGAGGGGGGAGGGGGGGGGCAGATTTCATTATGATTCCCCAAAGTTTGATCAATTTGCCACCCATATATACCTGTCTGCCAAAAATGAATTACGGTATAAATGCACTGTTTTTGTATTGTCGCTAAAGTGTGTCATCAATAAAAATGGTATGTTGTTATTAGTGAACTGTCCTATTAATTTTGTCCAAGATAAGGTTTGTAGAGATTCATATCATGTCACTCAGCCTTCTACTATCAAGAATGACCTGCTAAAATATACCCGAGCGTTACAGGCGTTCTATGACTGACCCAAACTCCACAATTTCAAGTATCGCGTCGCCGCACTTTACAACAATGTTTTATTTGGTAAACAAAACATCATCATTAACAGTTTTTGCGTCCATACACCCCACTTACATCATCAGCGGGGCTTTTCACAATATCCGCCTCATAGTTTGGTCAGTTTTTCTGTCAACTATTATAACCTGTCCATAATTACCTGTGTCACAACGTCAGATGCGGTTCAAGAATCCAGACAATGTTGAATTAAAAAAAAACAAAAAAAAACCAAAAACAAACAAACAAACAAAAACAAAAAACCTAAATAAAAAAAAACACAAAAAAAACAAAACAAAAAAAACACACCATCAAATCCTTCTTTGGCAGTTGCGAAAGGTGTGGCCAAAATAAATAGCAGACAGTTTAGAGCTCATTGCAGAACAAACTCTAAAAATTCCTTTCGAATTACAGAGAATATGTTCACTAGCACTACCAAACTGTGCCGTCTTTCATTTCTTGCCACAAGAACCTCTTTATTGTACTTCATGTACATTAATGGTATACTTTTGTAGTTTTTGTTTTCCATTTGGGGGACTTTAAGATGCCAGTCTGCATCCTCAAAGATTTCCTTTTACACGTGATGAGTCTTTGAGAAACCGTCAAAGATAAAGTATCCGCAGAGCATCCAACACTGATGCAACACTCGGATGGCATGGTCATCATGTTTCCCGGTCACAAAGGCTTCAGTGGAGCCACTGGTGCAGATGCCCAACTGAACGATGATGTCTCTAAAGCCTGTTGGTCTCAAGAGTTTTCCGAGAGTACCAAGAGAACAAGTGAAGAGAAACGCACCAAGCCATACTGCATTCTTCTGGACTGTTCATTTTGCCAAATGGCCATCAGTGCTTTCTTTGCAACTGCAAAGACAAACTTGACAAAGGCATATTCCTGACCCAGTTGTATTGCTGCATTCAGTGACACCTGCAGAACATGTTGCACTGTTACACTGTCTGTAACAGGATGAAGAACACGTTGGGCACAGTTGATAACTGCTGCTGCACATTGGCGAGATTCGATCCAGTGAGTGACACCCAGTCTGGTAATCTGTAATGGGGTTCTCACAGAAGACGTGTACCTGGTCAGAACCTGCATGAATCTGGACATATTTGCGCCAACTGTAGTGAGTTGAATGGGAACATGAGTGTAAATTATTTTTAGTATGGGCTCTTCCTTGTCGTTTGTGAAACATGGCTGGAGCTCTGAGGGCTGATACTGAAGGCTGGATGGATGCGTCGATGAAGAACATGCGTCACTGAGTACCGGTGTCTGGGCCTGGTTTTCAGAGTCTTTTGCTACGCTTAGATTAGCCATTTCATATTGTATTGAATGTCTTTGTCTCCTGTTAATCATTGTCTGCGCAGGAGAGAGGAATCACGCTATCGGGAGAGATGGTTTCTAGCAGCAAGCTGTTACTTTGAAGTCCTTTGTAGCAGGCTGCAGTTTCAAGCTTAAGGACACAACTGTGAGACATGCAGTGGCCAAAGTGTTTCAAAATATGTATGCTGACAAGTTCAGATGGCGGATTCCAGTGCCAAGAACGATATGCCTTGGTATTCCACTTGTGAAAGCGCTTTACGTGTCTTGCGAAACAGACAGTGACTATGTATTTCTTTTCAGGGGCATTTTTGTTTCCAGTTAGAGAGCATTCCATACAGTCCTTTGCAGAACCAGGAGCCTTTTGATATTCAGTCAAAAAAGACGCCATTGCTAAGGGCCAATGACTGACATGAGCTTTTCTGTATCAGTGGAGAGTGATGGCTGCCTCTATCACCTGATGCAGAAGCAAAAAAGACATTTATAATGGTTCGGCCTCTGTGTGTCTGATGAGTACAGTAACTCAGTCCGGTGATTTGGAGCTGCAAAACCTATTTTACACCCAGAATTATCAGTCCTGTGGTTTGGATTGTGAAACAGTGGGTGTTTCTCTTGCATGCATGATACGTCTCTCAACAGTGATATACGCTCTACATCGTCTTCGCCAATGATGCTCTTAAAAGCGTCCCAGTGGTCTTCCTTTTGTAAATAATTTGTCTCTTCGTCAATGTCTATCCACATGCCTCAGAAAGAAGTCCCTTCCGAAAGATTTTCTGGTAGTGTGCTTCCCGTGCCACAAAATCTGTCATGTATTTAGACCATCACAATTCCCTCGGTCAGCAAAGCTGCTTCTCTGATCAAGTCTTCAGCAATTTTGCCATACTTTGCCGCATTTGAGAGCTCTAGTCTTTAGAAACTGGGTTTCATTTCCTCGTTTTGTCACACATGATGCAGCAATCTCTTGGGGAAAAAAACAACAAACTTTCAGTGCAAGTTGTTTTTTTTTTCCTGGGAGTTGATGGTCCGGCTGTGGTATCCTCCTTCTTTAAGGTTTTTGGCTTTCTGTCATAATCAGTGTTTCACTATTTGCATTTAAGAACATCTCTGGCATTTCTGATGTTAAATAGATACGTATAATGCATAATCCAGTCTCTTTGCAAACTTTGTGTAACCTTCAAACTTTGTACGGGTTTTGTGAACACATCAAATTTCATATCTCTCAGTCTGAACCTTGCTTTGTTTGGTCACTAATCTAATGTCTGTCTCGAAGTTTGTTTTGTTGTGAATGATGCAGAATTTATGTGTCCATGCTTCTAAATTTTATGTTTAGCACCAAAAAAATGAACAATGTTCATTATTCTGGTACTGTGGAGTTGCAACCAGGTATACGCCTGTTTTCATCTATAGACACCCCACTTCATTTACATTGTGGCCCTTGCGGTCGGCTGGAATATAAACCATGTAAATTAGACTGATTAAATGCAATACTACATATTATAACACGAATACATTCTAATATAGTGCCTAATTTTGCCAGCAGTTACCTCACGCTGATAAAGAAATCCTTCATCAGTAATCGTGTGTCAGGTCAGATAGATATATCTGCTACTGGTAACCTGGATCCCAGTACTACATGTCACAGGGTCGAATTGTTGGCGACTAAACCAGCACCCCCACCAGTCCTCTCAGGAGGATGGTGAGGAGGGTGGCTAGACACCCTGGTGGAATTAAATGACCCATCAAAGGGCGCCAGCTGTGGAGAGCTACCTGCGGCCACCTAGCTGAGGGAGTAAACCCTGACAGAAAATCTGGTGCAGGGCCCCTAAGGCGGTTGTATGACAAACTTTGTCACTTTCCGGCAGCTCCTGCAGCCGCGTTGGCACCAAAACGTAACAGCCTTGCTGTTCCTTTGGATCTGTCAGCGAGGTGGAGAGGGGGGACAAGCTGCATGGGCAACAGCCTGTCTTCCATATTACATTGCCCAGGCTTATATCCGTCCATCCATCCACAAACACCTTGCACCTACAACCTGGAGAGGACACTCCAGCTTCGCTACTAGCACTAGCGTCGGGACAACACGTGAAGCAACAGTTACCGGTTATAAGGGACCCTCGCGTCCCACTGGACAGCTACCGCCCGCCCAAGCTGGGCAACCCCCAGCCAGTTAGGTGCTGTCCCGTCACGACCTGCCTTCTTCTATGGGTGTATGAAGATTAGGTGAATATCCGACAAGCAGGTCGTTAATTTCCGCACCTGGCAAAAAGAAAACTTCAAGAAACGGGTCAACAATGAATCTGGCCTGTTGGAATGTCCGGACAATGATGCCTGGGCTCTCCCAAGATCTGCAAGACATCAGCGACGCCAGAAAGACGGCCGTCATAAACAGCGAGCTGAAGCGACTAAATGTGGACATTGCCATTCTGCAGGAGACACGGCTGGCTGACTCAGGAACACTAAAGGAGAGGGACTACACCTTCTTCTGGCAAAGAAAGAGCTCTGATTCCCCAAGAGAGTACGGAGTAGGCTTTGTAGTCAGGAACAGCCTGCTGAACATGATCGAACCAGGCAGCGGCGGTTCAGAACGACTATTGACTCTCCGCCTCAACACCTCCGAAAGCTATGTCACTCTCGTCAGCGCATATGCTCCAATACTGTCTGCCTCTCCAGACGCCAAGGATGAGTTCTACGAAAATCTCGCATCAACCATAAGGAACATCCCCAGGACAGAACGACTTGTTCTTCTGGGCGACTTCAATGCCAGAGTGGGTGCAGACAACGATTCGTGGCCCTCCTGTCTCGGCTCCTTTGGAGTGGGGAAAATGAATGAGAACGGACAGCGACTACTTGAGTTTTGTACCTGCCATGAACTGTGCATCGCCAACTCCTTCTTCAAGACGAAGTCCCAACACAAAGTCTCCTGGAGGCACCCGCGTTCAAAACACTGGCACCAACTGGATCTGATCCTAGTAAGACAAGCTGCCATCAAAAACCTTCTCCACACTCGCTCTTAGCACAGCGCAGAATGTGACACGGACCACTCTCTGGTATGCTGCAAGATCAGACTGCAACCAAAGAAGTTCCACTGCTCAAAGAAACAAGGGAACTCTCGCATTGACGTCAGCAAGATGTCTCAACCAGACCTTGTAGAAGAGTTCGCAGAGGCCTTTGAGAGAGAATTCGATGCATTGCAGCCCAGAGACTCTGCCACAGAAATATGGGAAACGCTACGAGACACGACTGGTTTGAGGCCAAATCATCAGAGATGACTTCCAGTATTGAGGCCAAGCGCGTTGCACTCACCGAGTACAAACGGTCACCCAGTGAGAAGAACCTGCAAATCCTCAGGGCCGCCAGGAGTAAGGTTCAGCTTAACGCCATGCGACGTGCAAATAAGCACTGGACAGAGCTCAGCGAAGACATACAGAATGCTGCTGAAAGAGGCAACATCCGAGGGATGTATGATGGCATCAAGACCAACACAGAGCAAGACTGCCCCCCTCAAATCCTCCACTGGGGAAGTAATCAACGATCCTAGCCAACAGATGGAAAGATGGGCGGAACAATACTCCGACCTCTACTCCACAGAAAACATGGTGTCCAACTCAGCCCTCGATGCCATCAAGTGCATACCGGTCATGGAAGAACTTGACACAGAGCCAACTGAGGACGAATTCAGCAAGGCCATTAACAGCCCGACATCAGGCAAGGCAGCTGGCAGCGACGGAATTTCCCCAGACCTCATTAAACACTGCAAGTCTACTCTTCTGCATCCTCTGCACACAGTCCTCTTTCAGTGCTGGAATGAGGGAGCTGTACCGCAGGACGTTAGGGACGCCAAGGTTATCACCCTGTACGAAAACAAGGGTGAAAGGAGCGACTGCAACAACTACAGAGGCATCTCGCTTCTCAGCATTGTAGGCAAAATCTACGTTCGGGTCCTCCTAATTCGCCTGCAGAAACTGTCTGAACGCGTTTACCCGGAATCACAGTGCGGTTTCCGAGCAGAGAGATCCACGGTAGACATGATCTTCTCCCTTCGCCAAATCCAGGAGAAGTGCAGAGAGGAGAGGATGCCCCTGTATGTCGCATTCATTGACCTCACCAAGGCCTTTGACCTAGTCAGCAGAGACGGCCTTTTCGGGGCTCTTCGAAAGATTGGCTGTCCCCCCAAACTGCACAGCCTGATTGAGTCCTTCCACTCCAACATGAAAGGGACGGTGCAGTTTAATGGTAACCTCTCCAAGCCCTTCAACGTACGCAGCAGTGTCAAACAAGGCTGCGTCCTTGCCCCAGCCCTATTTGGAATCTTCTTTGCTCTTCTCCTGAGGTATGCGTTCAGCACAGCGCAAGAAGGGATCTACCTGCGGACTAGATCAGATGGCAGGCTCTTCAATCTCGCCCGCCTCAGAGCAAGGACAAAAGTCCGCGAAGCCCTCATCAGAGACATGCTCTTTGCCGACGATGCCGCAGTTGTGACCCGACACCCAGCGGGACTTGCGGTTACTAATGGACCGCTTCTCCCAGGCCTGCAAAGATTTCGGTCTGACCATCAGTCTCAAGAAGACAAATATCCTAGGTCAAGACACGCCATCTCCACCAGCCATCACCATTGATGACTACGAGCTTGAAGCCATCCATCAATTCACTTACCTTGGGTCCACCATCACCGACAACCTCTCCCTTGATACCGAGATCGACAAGAGGATCGGGAAGGCAGCCACAACGCTAGCCCGCCTCACACAAAGAGTGTGGACAAATCCCAAGCTGACCACGAAGACAAAGATGGCTGTATACAACACCTGCGTCCTCAGCACCTTGATGTATGACAGTGAGGCGTGGACCACACATGCTCGTCAGGGGAAAAGGCTCAATACCTTCCACCTGAGAAGCCTACGGCGCATACTCGGCATCTCCTGGCAAGATAAGGTGACAAACACCGAAGTCCTGACTCGCGCTGGCCTCCCGACCATGTATACCATGTTGAGACAGCGTCGGCTGCGCTGGCTGGGCCACGTTCGCCGCATGGAAGATGGTTACATCCCAAAAGACATCCCTTATGGACAGCTCGCCACGGGACAGAGAAGCATCAGCCGCCCACACCTGAGATACAAAGACGTTTGCAAATGTGACATGGAGGCGCTTGAGATCAACACTGAGTCCTGGGAGGACCTTGCAGATGACCGCAACAGATGGAGAAGCACTCTCAAGAATCAGCTACAGATTGATGAGGACAAACTGTCAACTGCTGCTGCAGAAAAGCGAGCTCGCAGAAAAGGGACGGCAGCCAACAGACCAGCATCAGCTTACACATGTGACCGCTGCGACAGAGACTGTCTCTCTCGTATCGGTCTCTACAGTCACAGGCGACGCTGCTTGGTCCAAGCAGACAGCCCAATTAGACATTAGGTCGGATATACTCTATCCATGGTCAGCCATGACCGAAGGAGGCCTACAGCTACAGCATCAGTAATCAGGTTGCTGGCTTTTGAGCATTTTCAGTACACCAGAAGTATTTGATCACGTGACTAATCCAATCACGGCACTGATCCAATTTCAATGTCATTCATGGAATAGCTAATTCTAATCTCTTTCTGTATACATACAGAAATTAACTGTAAGGAAATATGTGGATATAGTGCCATTTCAAGCACATATACCCCCAAACGTTATTTATTGGGCCAAAAGAGGGGGAAATGCCCTATATTTACCCTCCTCCTGCACTTATACCATAATTTAAACTTGGCAGACAGGTAAATTATGATTTCTGACATAAAAACACACAAGAAAATCATGTGTGAAGAGCATTTTTTGAAGGATTCAAGAACAATTATAAAGTCGTACGAAGCAAATGTTCTCTCTAGTATTTACCAGAAAGCATTACCATTTTGTAGAAAAGAGATGTAATTAATCATAATATACATAATACCATAGTATTTCTAAGGCAATCTGTCAATTAATTTATCGTTTATTCATCCATGCAGATAAATCGAGACACTGGTTTACTATAGTAATTCTAGACTTCTATTGAACCAAAACGTTTCGCCCTAATATTACAGTGGAATTTACATATCCACCGTGCATAACAGAGGAAGGTCAGCACGGATCCAATTTCTTGTCTCGTGCAAAATACTGCTCCACATAGGTCAAGCAGATCTACTCCCAGACTAAAAGAGAAGGAAATATAACCCGACTTGAAATTTATTCGCTGATGTATTGTATTGCATTGTGTTGCATTGCATTACATTGCATTGCATTGCATTGTATTACATTGTACTGCATTGTATTTTGTCACAGCAGATTTCTCTCAATGAAATTTGGGCTGCTCTTCCGTAGAAAATACAGCTGACTTGCGCCCAAAGCAAATGTTTGTATTGAACATTGACGTTCTGTAATTTGTCATCGATCTTCATGACATGCGAACACAGCAACAACAACATACGATATGTCTAAACAAAAGTAATATTCATTTCAAGCTTGACATTGTCGTTTCGTCTTTAACATGGAACACATAGGTTCAACCATACAAATGGGACACAGTGAGTTTGGGAACAGAACGCACCTGGTCTTATTTTGATATCGTTACGAGTGGAACACAAATAAAACTACTATTACAACTGCTACTAATGAAATTTCAGAAATATAGTTCATAAACCATGGATAGCATAAGAAATGCATCTCTTAACAGCCAAGGATTAGGAGACACGAGAAAAAGGCATGATGTATTCCGCTACCTGAGACAGAAAAATGTACTCAATACACTGTTTACAGGATACATATTTCACTGAAAATCTAGAGCAGTATGTCAGTCAGGAATGGTGTTATAAATGTTATTTCTCATCTTATCGATCAAATGTCAGAGGAGATGCTGTCTTGTTTTCAAATACTATTGCATCCAGGGTAAATAGTATGAAGAGAGATGAATGTGACATTTTCATAATCATATCGTTAACACCAGTGAAGAAAGAACTATTATTGATCAATGTTTCTGGACCAAAGAGGGACGACCCTGTTTTTTGTGTTTTTTAAAATAATTTTTTACACATTAACAGAAACAATTAAAGCGAACAAGAATAATAACATAATTGTTTTGAGTGACAGAAGCTGAGCAAGAAACATTGGAAGGATGGTAATTTACATTAGATGAGGTGAACAAAGCATTGAAAACTATGAAAAACGGGAAATCCGTGGCGTTACCTGTTTGGGGCAGAATTGTAAGTGTTTTTGGAAACATATTGGAACATTTGTTGTAAGGGCATTAAATTAATCTTATAAACACACGGAACTCTTCACAACACAAAGAGAATGTTTGATTAATTGTATTTCCAAATGGAACAAACCAAACGAACTGGCGTCCAATATCACTTTTTATTTTTTATTTTATTTTATTTTATTTTTTTACCCGGACTTTTTCTTGGGTCGACCACCGTTTTATTTTGTATATAAATTACACAATCACTAAACACCATGGTAATAATCAAAACAATACGAGACATTCCATAGCTATGTCAAAGTGATCAAAAGCATTTATGGAATAAATACAACTTTTCATTTACTGATTTGGGGCTTGTTTCAATAATATTCATCCTTTATTAACATTGCAAATGACTAAGACAGTCTTAAAAAAAATTTTTTTTAAACCATAAAAAGATTATAAAGTGCTATGTACACAGAGACTGCTGCACTCATTGATCATTGTTCACTTTGTTAAAAAAAAAAAAAAGTGGGGGGGGGGGGGGGGGGGGGGGGGGGGCTGGGGGTGAAATTGTTGACATGTACTTAAATATACGCAGCAACAATTGATAATGTGTGGCACAATCAAAGAAGCATGTGAAAACAAGGTGGAAGGCAGTGTATCGTAGCACGTGAAAAGAGGGGTGAAAAGAAAGGCATTCTGGGTGGAACATTTGAGTTTGAGTTCGAATTCTATCCTGTGTGAGTGTGTGTGAGTGTGTGCGTGTGCGTGCGTGTGCGTGTGTGCCCGTTTATGTGTGTGTGTCAATATCACTTCTTGATATAGTTTACAAAATAGGATCATTGCGTATTTCAATTTTTTTTTTTAAACTAAAACTTATAAATGATGAACAGACAGGATTTATGGGAAAATGTATATGGGCAATATCATTAGAATAGTATATGACTTGATAAATTAATCAAATCTGATTTTGCATTGACTTTGAATGAGGCTTTCGGGTCTTTTAATAGGGCATTTCTGATCAAAGTTTTGAAAGTGTATGGGTTTGGTAATAGTATGTGTCGTTGGGTTGAAACTTTCTATAATAATATAAAAGCCACAGTAATTGTAAAAGGTTTGATCTTGAACGATGATGTAGACAGATTAATCCACTTTCTCCCTGTCTAATTATTTTGAATGCAGAAATTCTAGCGACAATGATAAGAGAAAATTATCAGATACAAGGTATCAAGATAAATGAAGTTGAACACAAAATCTCACAGACAATACACATCTGATGAATAAAGGTGATGAAATATCCTTTGAACACACAATTTATACATTAGAGAAACATGGCAAAATCTTAAGTTTGTTCAAAACCCTAGAGCAGTATGGCTTGAAAGTATGAAAGGATCATAAAGAGTTTACTGCCCACATCTCCAAATGGTTGGAACCCTGCCAGATTTAAAACCCTTTGTGTCTGGTTTACCCAGGGTTTAAAAGACTGTTACACTAAACAATAATACAAACCATCAGAAGTAAAAACGTTCAAAATTCGGTCACGTTCAGTCCTATTGGTAGGTAGAGTGGTTATGGTAAGTGTTTATTTTTCAATCCCTTGTGTAAAGTAAGCTTATTTGCTACCCGATCCGCCTGACGTATTGGTAGAAAAGCTACAAATGTTATGTTTTGAATTTGTTTGGAATGATAAACCAGATGAGACAACGATAAAACATTTATTAAATCAGTGAAAGACAGTGGTTTGAATATTCCAGACATACGAAAGAACATACTTGTTCTAAAACTGTCATGGTTAAAAAAAAAAGAACAATAAACCATAAATGGAAAAATACTGTGATGGAAACGTACCCATTCCTAACAACATAGAAAGATATGGACCAATATTTCTGAGCCACTGAATGGATATGAACCTTTTTTGGGTAGAGCAAATTAAACGCAAGTGAACTGCTTGCAGAACCTATTGTTTATAATGAAAGCATAAAAGTAGGTTGTAGAAATATAAAACAATATGAACTAACAGAAAAAGGATATACTGCATAAGTCATTGTATGTAACAAAATGGTGAGGTTAAGACATACAAAGAGTTCATAGCGGGTTTTGATAAACACACATGTCTCATTATCTACACAGGTTGGGTATATTCAGTTAAGGAATATCCAAACAGACTACAAAACTAACAGTAGTGCACACACTAACAGCAGTGCACAAACCATATTTTGTGCATCGCAAAGCATTGTTTGTGTACAAAACTGAGCTAAATCTTATTAAGAAACTGTGACCAAGAATGATTGAAGTCCAAACTGCTGCTGAAAATGGTCTGAGAAATTAAATGTTGACATGATGCGGGTAAAAGTATTTATTTACGCAACACAACATCAGACATAAAATTGAAATGGCCGCAGATGAGAACTGTTCATAGTATTCTTGCCACAAATGCAGTTTTAAATGTAATGAGTATTGTATCAACTACCATGTGCATGTTGTGCAATAGTACTAGGGATTCTACTGACCATTTCTTTGGAATTGTAAACATACCAGAAGATTTAGGAAAACACTGGAATATCTATTTAATGGAAAATATGTAACCTCCTGTGGTATAGTTACTTAAAAATACATTGTGTTGTTTGGTGTTGATTAAACATTACAACAGACGGACTTTTTCATCTATCTTACTGTTAGCAAAACGTTATATGTACAGATGCCGAACTGAAAAAAAAAAATGTATATCAAATATACATGTATTCCAAAGGCATCTGAGCACACGTTCTGAAATTGAACAACATAGTGCAAAAATACCCTGCAACCTGTCCACCTTTAATGCTGAATGGGAATGTTATAAAACAGTGTTTTCTACGGACAACGACTGGGGAAAATCTAACAGGTGTCATAATAGATGCATGTATGAGCCTTTTCTTTATTATTTTCTCTTTTCAATTGTTTTCCCTTGAAATGCCAAAGAATTACTGAATAAAAAAGAAAATAATAATATTAATAATAATGATGATCGTGGTGGTAGTTAGCAGCAGCAGTAGTAGTTGTAGCAGTAGTAGTAAACATCATGTCATTTATCGTGGTCGAGTGATTTAATATAGCGACTTCTTTTTCTGAAACATGTTCCCGAGACCAGCAGCCATGACCAAACGACCGAGAGATAGGGAGAGAGGAGGTGGGAGGTTGGGAAGCGAGAGAGAACAGATGAACGTTTAAACAGACAGAGACGCAAAAAGAAATAGACATATTTTGAGACATAAAAACAGAAATGATATTGGGGTACACAAAGTAGATACTGGTGCTGTGTGTCTAACACTAAACAAGAGAAACTCACTTTCCAAGTAAGCTGCCAGTTCCGTGTCTTCTGCCAACAGCGCTTGCTGTCGCGGCGAGTTGCCCTGTGTAACAAGCAGCCATGTATCATTAAAACAGAGCAACGGTACATTGTAAGAGAAATTGTAACACCCAACACCTGAATTTCTTTTTTCAACCAGTCTGCACCAACGCGAGTGTCTAAGCTGTGTCTTTGGGTAGAGGGAGTGGGGGTGGCATGGAGGAAAGACGAGGGGTGGCATGAAATGTGTGCGCTCGCACCTGTGTATTAGGGGAGAAAGTGAAAACTACGGGAGGTCTCAGCTTCTAAGAAAAGCAGATCATAAGTGAAACTTACATGACTCAAAACTGCCAGACACGTACACACGGCAGTTCACACACACACACACACACACACACACACGTTTTATTTTGGAAGAGAAACACAAATGAAAATAAACCGAGATTACAAGTTCATAATAAAAGCACTGGTGACTATAGAACCGAAACTGATTTACTAGAAAGATATCTTAATCATAATTAAAAAGAGTCATTATGTAAACTATTAATATTCTGTTATGATCTCGTAACTGAAAGGGATAAGTATTTCAACATTCAAATAGAAAAGAGACCATGCCTACAATGACAAAAAATAAAAGAATGATATCATTTCTAAGATAACTGTGAACTGTACAAAGAAATTAGAGAGGATTTCGTGAACTAAATTCAACAAAAATGCCTGTCAACTGTTATGAAAACAAGCCAACTCATAATTTGTTCCTGTCCATTGTTCCTTCTGGTATTTAGCGCAGCAACAAAGAACCGGTATGCTTCAATGTCCTGAGTCCTCCTTCGGCTGTTCTGCGCTAGGTGGTCTTTGGCCTTCCCAACATTCTGTTGTCCAGTGAAAAGCTGTCATTGCTCTCTTCGCAAGTTTTTCGAGGTCGACAACTTCTTTAGATCATCCTCAGTCATCATATAGCATTCCGAGCCGTGACGTACAGTCCTGATAAATTCTCGGGGGGGGGGGGGGGGGGGGGAATCTCCACGTGTTCAGCATTCCGATGATGATTCTGGCCTTGCTGAGACGGCTCTTGATATCGTTGTCTGCTCCCCCATCGTGTCTGACAGTGCTGCCTAGCTACACAAACTCTTCAGTTATGGGTAGATCTGTTCCGTTTACTTGCACTGGTGAAGGGTCTGGAATGTTCAGTGTCATCAACTCTGTTTTCCTCTGGCGCAAACTGGGAGACAATCTTGTGGACATGTTTAGAAAATTTGTTTACAACTGTAGTCAGTCATCCAAATTTTATTTAAGTTTCGGCGCCGAAATATGGCTACCATTTGATCAAATCGCAACAAATCTCCCATGTTCTAACATGCAGTTCACTGCATTCCACATCACAAAATGTCATTTAGAAAATGTAGGAATTGTCAAATTCTAGTAATACACAAAAGTACGATGAAATTTCCAGTTCTGGCAGTTAGGCAGATAACAAGGGTTACATCACAACACACACACACACTGTATTGGTGGATCCCTGACGCATTGTCCGTTTGGTGTTTTCCAATAGTATGACTTACGCAATAGGTATCATTGTATAGATTTTCATTTTGGCTTAATGTGTGTTTACACACAACGTGAATTTATGTAACAGCATGGTGTTTCGGTTGTGCGTTGTGTGTATATGTGTATATCGACCTGTCTCTAATCTGTCATTTTTATCAAAACTGCTAGAAAAGATCATATTGTCTCAGCTCTTAGCTCATCTGGAACAAAATGGTTTACTTAATTCCCACCAGTCAGCTTATAGACGTGGTCATAGTTGCGAAACAGCCCTTCTTAGAATAGTGAATGATTTGCTTTCGGGATTTGATGAGGATAAGATATCTGTTCTCGCTCTCTTAGATTTGTCAGCAGCTTTTGACACTATCGACCACTCTATCCTCTTGAACAGACTTAAAACTTCCTTTGGTATTCGTGACACTGCACTAGCATGGATCACGTCTTACCTGTCAGATCGTACACAGAAAGTATGTGTAAATGGTATATACTCTAGAGTATCTGCCTTGAAATATGGTGTCCCACAGGGGTCCGTCCTAGGTCCTGTTCTTTTCGTGCTGTATGCGGCTCCTGTGTCGGATGTCATCAGTCATCATGCGATGTCGCATGAGAGCTTTGCTGATGACAGACAACTTTATCAGTCGGCTTCAACAGCTGAATTTGATGCACTGGTGACTCAAACACAGGAGTGCATTGCTGGCCTAAAGGACTGGATGACTCTCAACAAGCTGCAATTAAATGATGATAAGACTGAATTGATGGTAACCTGTCCAAAGAAGTTTCGTCAACATTCTTACTTTCCTGACTCTGTTCTGATCAATAGCACACCTGTTTCATTTTCTCCCTCTGTTCGCAGTCTTGGTGTAATCCTAGACCAGTCTCTTTCCTTCCAACAGCAAATTTCGAATATCTGTAAAGTTGCCTATTTGGAACTGCGTAGAATCAGCTCTATCCGCCACTATCTCTCAACCGATGCAACCAAGACACTTGTATGCTCTCTGGTTCTCTCAAGATTAGATTACTGCAACTCTCTTTTGGCCGGCCTTCCCAAATATCTGTTAGACAGACTCCAACGAATTCAGAATAATGCTGCCAGACTCATTTGCAGAGCTTCTAAATTTGACCATGTTTCTCCTCTCCTTCAGTCTCTCCACTGGTTGCCTGTTTCTGATCGAATAGACTACAAGCTATCTACTCTGACCTTTTCTGCAGTCAACGGATTTGGCCCCAAGTATCTTTCTGAACTCATCATATCTATACCCCGTCTCGCCAGCTCCGTTCTTCCTCTGATACTCGACTTCTCAGGATACCTCACGTTAGAAGTAAGACCTATGGACACAGATCGTTTTCTTTTCGATCGCCAAAGACGTGGAACAAGCTCCCTGATAACCTCCGTCATTCTGATTCCCTCGCATCTTTTAAATTTCGTCTCAAAACTCGCCTTTTCCCTCAGTAATAAGTTCAATTGTGGCAGGTCCACTTCCTTTGCGTTACCTGTGCTTGACTATGTGTGTATACATATGTATGTGTACATAACTACATGCATGTATATGAATGTGTATTGTGTGTGCGTGTGTTTATGTAAGTTTGTGCCTGCCTATGTGTGCGTATGTGTTAGGGTAGTTGTTAGATACACATGCATGTTAAAATGTATGTATGCAGCGTGTGTGTGTGTGTGTGTGTGTGTAGTCACATTTTGGTGTGTGTATGTAACATACGTATGATGTATTATGTTAACAAAAGCGTTTTTGTAAAGCACCCAGAGCAGATTTCTGGATAGTGTGCTATATAAGTATCCATTATTATTATTATTATTATTATATGATAAAGTTTAGCATATTCACTTTCTCTGGAAATGCCTGTCAACACCAAATTTGGTTTAGAAATTGTCAAAAAAATGATTTCTTTCACAAACTCAATTTTCACTGACAATGCGCTTCTGGGAAAGGTACAAAAAATATACATAAGCCAAAATACTTACAAAGTGAGGTTACTGGTACATTTCAATTTCTCGTTTACAAAAATTAGCACTTTTATCTGACATATATTATTGGATTAATAACAGTAGGTTTTAAAAAGAAAATAATTTTTGGTGAAATAGGAAGTTAGCGTAATATTATTATGGATGTTACACTGATGATTACTTCTCTCAGGAACAGCTAACTAAAGGGACATTAATCTGAATGAATGAACTATTTTAAACGGATCGTTCTCACATGAAACATTTCATTTTAAAATATGACCAAAGACATGGACAGACATGTGTGCTTTACACTCTGTATGAAGGTCTCAAATAACATTCGCGCAAGTGGTCTTTTTTCTTTGGTAAATATCATAGCGAAGATCACCATTAGTATCAATCAGACACCCGTGCGATTAATTTCGCGATAACAGATGGGAAGTGCAGGTAATTTGAGCACATTGGAAACGTGGGCACCCCATTGTTCCAGTCACCCAATAGCATGTGTTGTTCTTTGACGCAAAGAGCAGTAAACGAGTATGAACATTAACGGACAGTTATTGACAATAAGTTAAACTTTACAGCTAATACCCAGCTTATTAAAAAAAAAAAAAATGTGAGTCCAGAATTTATTGTTCACAAAATGCTCAAAGGCCTCAATGTCTGTGATAAAATACTATATACTTTTTACAGATGTTTTATTGAATCAATGTTAACGTTCTCTTATGTAAGCGTAAGTGTGAAATGCAAGAATGTATTGAACAGGATCGAGAATGTCTGCAGTAGGCGTGAGACAAAATATGCTAGCTGTTCTTTCCGAACAGCGAGTCGCACAAAAAGCAAAAGTTATCTAAAATGACAGCAGCCATGGACTCATGAGATAATACAAATTTTACCATCTGGAAGATGCTACTGGACTCGCAAATTCAAAACTCTTAGAACTAAAAAGTTTTATTCCTGTGTCAGTTCAATTGTTGAACAGAATAGCATTTACCCCTTTTTATGTAACATGTTGTACCGAATAGGCTGTATCCAAAATGTGTAGGGGTGGGGTGTGGGATGTGTGAGGGGTATGGGTGTGTGTGGATGGGCGTATGTGCATGTGCGTGTGTGGGGTGCGTGCCTCTATGTGTGTGAGTGAATGCAAGGAAGAGAAAAGGGGGTGGAAGAGAAAGGTTGGGGTTTTTTTTAACGATTTTTTAAAAATAGAAGTTTAGCTGTTTATACTATAAGGATGTTAGTTTTACGGCGAAATTGATTTTATTTTTCCGAATTTGAAATAGAGCTGAGATGTTTTATTTTACTATAAACGTAATAATTGATGTTTTTTATGACTTGAATTGATGTTTCTATACCTGTATTATAGTGTGCCAGCAGTGTCATCTACACCCCCCCACCCTTTCCCCTTCCCTCCCCATACCTCCCCTCTCCCCATCTACCCTCCAACCTTTTCTTATCTCCGTTCCCGCCCCAGTCTTTGAGGTCGCGCCGACACTGCGCCACCCTCCCTCCTTCCACCCTCCCGTACCCGTACCCCCACTCCCTCGTGGGCTGTCTTTGGTCAGCGAGTCTGTGCTCACCCACCCCAGTTAGTCCAGGGCAGTTACAAAAATGGTCAAAATGTCTGCAACAAAACCGTTCTTTTCACGATAAAATAGAATAAATCATACTGATCACGCTGATATAAACTTGACTGCTGTAGGTGGGCGGGAACATGATTAGATTTTGATTTTTAATAATTATTTCTCACACATTTGGCCATGAGAGAGCGCCTTACAAAGATCCACAAGGCATGAGCAAGCCAGGGTTACGCAAGCGCGTTATTAGAGGTCGCCAGACGAAAGCGTTTAGCGCGGTACAGTACTTGTGGCTGACTGCTGCCGCGCTGATGCTGTCCTACACCTCCGTTAGTAGGTCACTACGGCAGATGACAGATACCGTACAGAAAATAAGAGAACTCTTTGGGGTCAAAAGGAAACAAAATTTTTATTTTCATCTATTATATACTAAATTGGTAGAAAACGCAAATTTGCTTTTACGAATGTTTTACAGTCCTGAAAATTTCATAAAAAAAATGAAATCGGTATTATACCAACTGCAAAGGTGAATTTACGAAGGCAGCACGTGATCATTTAGTTCGTAAGAACAATTATGTTGACATTTTACGCAATGCACAACTTGGAAATACTTCATGCTCTGCTTATTAACGTGTAGTATATAAATATCTTAATACCTATTTACTAGGTTTGTTTCAATGAACATTGTCGGAGCACTGTCCAGACAATTAATGCAGAAAGCATGGAAGGCAGGTGATGGCAAAATCGACCAACATCATGTCTTGATGTAAAAAGAACGGTATGAAATATGTTTTTTTTCTTTGGAAATGTAGCAGTATTTGCAAATGTGACTCACGAACCCTGGTGCAGTAGACACTTCGGTTTAGCGTGGGAAAGAAAATGTATCTGGCTGGAGTATGAAGGTGGCAAATGAAGTGCATCAGATAGTCATGAAGAGCAAAGACTGCCTAAAAAATGAAAATGGGTCAGTCTCCAGAACTTTGTTGGAAATGGGGGTCTCTCAGTATGATTCAGTATAAACATGTGTTTACAATGATTATTCAAATGTTTCACATGTTATCAGGATTGTAATTCATTAGAGAAATGTCTGCAACAATTTTGTGAGAATATGGTTTGTTCTTGTGTCTTAAATGTGTTGAAAATTATTAAAACCATCAAAAATTTCGGCGCCATTTTGTGATATGGCAATGTGTCTAAACATGAAGTGGTCAGAAACAAATAAATACAAACCTGACTAAAATCCAGTACATACAGACCTGATCTATATTCATTCGTTGTGATAATAAAACATTGATCATCAGTAAAAATGGTACATTAGTTTGACATATTACGCAAAAAACCCGCTTGACAGACGTAAACAACCAGTTCCTCGACGTATTTTTATTCATTCAAAGGCAAGCACATTCATGAATACACTACACGTTCTTTACTTGCAACAGGTGGTCAACCCATCTATCGTCTGCAGCGCATACACTCATTTTCTGAAAAAAAAAATGTCTATTCAACTATTTCAATGCAATCGACGTCGCATATTAATTTTCAGTTCCGCTTTTCTGTGTTACTTCAGTGCATGTAAACGACCCAATAAAAATGTGCATGTAAAC
This sequence comes from Babylonia areolata, assembly GCF_041734735.1. Classification (NCBI taxonomy): domain Eukaryota; kingdom Metazoa; phylum Mollusca; class Gastropoda; order Neogastropoda; family Buccinidae; genus Babylonia; species Babylonia areolata. Next base: position 6,903,763 of record NC_134898.1, on the reverse strand, counting down.
AAAATTAGAACTGTTTCCACATAAATCATGCAGATTCATCTTGGGAAAGCGTAAATCGGTTTGACAAACACCCTTCAATCGTGTGTGTTTGAACACAGATTCAGAAAATGTGTTGTTTCCGACAGCGTGTGAGGTGCTCGTATGTTACACGGAAATCTCTTATATGTTCATTCGCACCCCGTGCTTGCTATATTAAAAAACAAACAAACAAACAAAAAACTGTGTATGTTAATTTCGTCGCTGTTATGGTTTGTACATTTATCTCTGATCCGATTAAGTTTAGACACAATAACTTTTTCTGACACATGGCGAGATGCGGTAATATACGGATACTGGTGTAAAATTTCGAACCAAGTCAACGCATGTAGTTCAGTAAGACTGTTTTCAGTTGAAGACTTGTTGCTTCAAAAGTTCCAAAGAACAAAGTTCAAAGTAGAAAATCACCCCCTTAAATTACCTTGATTTTGGCTTTTGCTGTCTGGTGAAGTTTTATCACGAAATGATGTAGTTTATCAGTTCACAAGCCAGATGAAGTGTGGAACGAAAAAAATTGTTGTATCCGAAACATGTCAGTCCCTACGCGCTTATTGGTTTGCAAAATTTGATTAGAACAGTCACATTTTACATCACACAAGTTCTGAAAAACCAACGTATACACTGACTGTGAATGAATTTCTTAAAATTAATTAAGTTTGAAGCATTTCACATTTAGTAGTGCTTGAGATGAACACATGTTCTTTGGTTCTGCTTTATGCAGATAATAAAATTCCTTATTTTTAGTTATTGTTTGTTGTTGTTATTGTTGTTGTTGTTTGGTTTTGTTTTTTCTCAAAGTCTTACTTTTATTACATTTTGTTTTTCTGCAATCCTACATATTTGTTCACTGTGAGGATAACGCTAATCAGTTTTCTGTTGATTGACCGAATAGTAAGATACAAAGAATCCGGTGTTTTGTTCACAATTCTTCAGATAAAGAGGAAAACTTTTGTCAAGTGATATAAATAATACAATTCCCATTTCATAATATGATGAACGATAGTACTTTAAACAGTTAAACACTGGGGAGAATTGATGTGAAAATGGAGTGACTGCAGTGTTTCTGAAAAATAAAATCATCCAGGGTGGGGGAGTTAGTTTAGGTATTTTGGATTCCATGTTACATATGTCATACGGTTTTAGGTAATCATTCATAAAATACATCATTTTGCACAGGCTTTGTTTGAATGAATTGCACTGGCTAAGGATCGCATGATAGATTCATTACTATCATTATTATAAATCCAGTAATTCAAACATCTGCATCGGGAAAGTTAGTTTAGGTAACTTGGATTCAATGTTACACGTGTTACAACAAAGTTTTACATAATCATTAATAAAATTTATGATCCACTGTTATCATTATGATTATTATTTATATCCCAATCGACGTCTAATGCGCCAGGGTTCGTGAGTCACGTTTGCAAATACCGGTTCATTTCCAAAGAAAAATATGTATATCATACCGTTCTTTTCACATCGAGACATGATGTTCAATTTTGCCCTCATCTGCCCTCCATACGTTCCCAGTTTATTGTCTGGACAGAGCGCCGATAATGTTCATTGAAACCGAACCGGGTTAACACATATTTAGATATTTATATTCTACAAGTTAATAAGCGGAGCATGTAGTATATCCAAGTTGTGCGTTGCGTAAAATATCAACAAAATTGTACTTACGAACTAAATGATCCCGTGCTGCCTTTGTAAATTCACCTTTGCAGTCGGTATAATACTGATTTCATTCTTTATGATATGTCATGAATGGTAGGATACTGGAAAACATTCATAAAGGTGGATTTGCGTCTTCTATCACTTTAGTATAAAATACATGAAATTGAAAATGTTTGTTTCCTTTCGATCCCAGAGAGCTCTGTTCCTTGCTTACTGTTCAGAATCAGTTGCCTGCCGCAGTGACCTGCTCACAGATCGGCATCAGCGCGGCAGCAGTCAGTCACATGTACTGTACTGTGCTGAATGCTTTCCTCTGGCAACCCCTTATACCGCGCTTGTGTAACCTTCGCCTGTGCTTGCCTTGCGACTCTTTGTAAGGCGCTCTCACACAGGCAGAAGTAATAAAAATATTCGATTCTGGACATTAAAAATCAAAATCTCCTTATGTTCCGCCTCCCTATATTGGTCAACTTTATATCAGTGTGATCAGTATGATTTATTCTATTGTAAAAAGAACGGTTTTGTTCCAGACATTTTGACCTACCGCAAATTTTAATCTAAATTCCCTGGCCTAAGTACAGCTGTAGGAACACGTGCAGTTATGGGATGTCTGCTGCAATCCCCGTGCTGAAATAGATGTCAGAGTGTTCGAAACATGCTAGTGTCAGCATGTCGGAACAGTCCAGTACGGCGGCCTGTCTTTCAAGTCGTTCCCCATCTCCCCTTTCGCAAACACAGCTGAGGCAGATGGCGGGACTCCGGAACGTGAGCTAGGGAAAATTCATGCTAATGTGAACTTTGATCATGCCGCCTGGCATCCCGAGAGTTGTATCGTCCTGTCTCCCCATTCTGTTTGTGACGTAAACGGGTGAACTTGTCGTCATAGAATGTGTATAGACCTTGTTTGTTAGAAAAAAAAATAGAGTAGTTTGCCCTTGATTACGCTGGAAAGAGAATTTGTGGGTAGTCTCTAAAAGCGAAAGTTGCGAGTTCGTTGATTGTACCTGTGTAAATGCTTCACAATGGGTCTGGGAAAAACGGGAGGAAAGAAGTACTGTGTGTGCTGTTCGAACTTCAAAGGAAAAAAAGGTGACATCGCAACGAATACCAGCCACGAACCGATTGCATAGAGCGTGCCAAACACACACACACACACACACACACTCTCATACTTTGTACTTCGTGAACTGAAAAGGACTGCACCCTCAGTGGCGATGATATTCCTTCACTTTTTACGAACAAAGTCTTTAAAACAAGCACGGTATGTGACATTTTGAATCGAATGGATTTGTGTGTGTGTGTGTGTGTGTGTGTGTGTGTGTGTGTGTTTGTTTGTTTATTGGTCACATTCTTAGCTGTGATATTTATTCAGCACAGATATATGCATCTCTGACACATCTATAGTACAAAACTGACTAGTGTACCCCTGAAACTAACACTACAAAGAATTTCCACTATACAACACTTGTCAGCACATACTTCTTTCAAGTGGAAATGCTTGCACATTTTCAGAAAGTGCTGCAACAATGATACTGAGACAGCGAGATCCTTGCTACTTCCACAGGCAATGTGACTGTTTAAACACACACACACACACACACACACACAGAGAGCATAGTTATTGTTGCAAATTTAAACAACTCACTGGCTTGAGATTCTGCACATGCATAATGCAGTGAATATGTCTGACACATTTTGGGGGTTGTATGGAGTTTGACTGTAAATGTTTAACTAAAACAAATGTCATAACATTCAAGCTATAATTATATCTTCTTTTCTTCTTTTTTTTGTCACAGCTGTCAGATTCATCATTCTTGGGAATTGTGGAGTTTGAATGCTCCTGATTTTTTTTCATACTGATGTGAACAAATATTGCAATTGTTTATATACCGTTTATATTTATCTGATATAATGTCATTATGTTGATTTATATGCAATATATACATCAGTTGTATACACGAGATAATTTGATTTCAACATCCAAAGCTTATACCCACTGCTTGCTAATGATATTGATCATATGGTGCATTTAAATAAGACTTCAGAAACTGTAGCTGTGATTTTTCTTCTTCTCTTTGAGGGAGAAAGGTGGGGGGGTGCGGGGGGAGGGGTGGGGGGGGGGGGGGTGCGGAGGGGTGTAGTGTGGTTCAAAGCAGTTAAGATTCACTGCAGAGTTTTTTTCTTTTTTTCTTTCTGATCATGGAAAAAAATCAAAACTTTGTGAATGTAGACATTGAACTTCAATACAGATGTAGATCACACACACCCACACACACACACACACACACACACACACACGAACAACATCCAAAACTAAATGGTGCTCACATCATAAATAACTCCAATTGTTTAGACAATTGTTCATTGTTTAGCATTTAGGTATGAATGAATGATACAAAAAAAAAAGAAAGAAAAGAAAATATCTAATCAAAGTGATTTTCTTCAAGTCTGTTTGTGTTGGACTCAGACCTGTTTACACTGCATTTTGTAAACAGTCCAAATTTGATTGCACAGATTTGACAAGCAAGCAATACGCAAATGAAATATATATATATATATATATATATATTGTCGCGTGCGACAGTGTAGCGTTGAAAAAAAAAAGAGAAGGAATTTGGGTCAACTTGACCCCTTGAATACGTCATGATTTTTGCTGTTTGCTTTGTTTTGTTTTTTCTTGTTCCCTTCTTTCTTTCTTTATTTCTATGCGTGCGTGCACATGTGCGTGTGTACGCGCGAATGAGCGTGTGCTCCTTCCCTCGCTCTAGTCAGCTCAGGTTGATGTTTTCTTTTTCTCGTGCATGCATATCTGCCGGTTGTTTAGCTCAACTACAAGTTTGATAAGGACAATTCATACGGAATCTACCTCGACGGGTCAGATCAACTGGGGAAGAACAGTGTGTTTTGCGGGCTTCGCGCCAACGGCCAAGAGTTTCACTTCGACTTGGCTCTAAACACGAACCTGTTGTCCGACGATTTTTGTTGTGGGGTACTGGGGCGGAAATGGAAGCATGCATCGCAGCAAGGAATTGTGGGACCGGAAGAAGGGAGGGACCAACGGTCGTCAACGCCGCACTAGTCACTGTTCCTGCTCCATTCGTTTTGGAGTGAGGGGTTGTTTTTTTTTTTACCGATTCAGTTCGGGTTTGGGGCCTCCAGTGCCACTACATTTCCTGGGTCCATGTCCGACCAGGAGGTCTGGAATTACGTCCTAGTTCCAGGGATTTAATCTCCCGTATTATTTTTTTTCACGAGCTCTTGAGGTGAGTCAGGTTAGAATGGTGAAGAATGCTAGTTTTGTTGTTATTTTTCTATAGACAGGGAGCGACCGTTGACATATATTTCAGGTTTTTGGTGTTGTTATTATTGCATTTTGAGATACATACTTTAATTTCAGTGCTAATCCTTGTGGATTCTGATTTATGTATATCTGTGTGCACACATTCTGTTATTGTTTTTGTTTTGTTTTTTTTGGTTGTATTAAGGCGTTCAGCTGTACATGTGAGTGTGTGCGAAACCCCTCTGTGTGTCTGCTTTAGCACATGTACTGTTTTTTGTTGTTGTTTTTTTATTTTCGCTTGACTCTTGACTCGAGTCTTTTTACAGCTCTGAAGAGTGGTCCGCCATTGTCCTGGACATCCACATCCTTCCCTGCACCCGTGATACCCTGAGACTGTCACAGGGGTGTCCCCAACGTATACAACAATCGCCGCTTTACACCTCCCTGTCTACAGAAAGACTAGAACTC